>NC_047661.1:73753233-74053233 GCF_011762505.2 Arvicanthis niloticus | reverse complement strand
CTGTCTGTCTGTCTGTCTGTCTGTGTCTCTCTCTCCTTTCCTCTTCTCTTTCCCCTTCTCCTCCTTCCATCTTGACCATCATCACCCTCCCTTCATTTTCCCTACTTCTTGAATCTCCCAGACTCCACCAGAGACAGGTGTGCTGAGTGCACAGAGAAGAGGGGAGCGACAGCCAGAGGTGCTTTTTCCTAGGCCGAAAGATTTCAGGGAGGTGGTATGGCCTTGGGCTCCCAGAGCTTGGAGCTCTCCAAGTGCTGATTCCAGGCCCGTCCTCCTTAGCAGCACAGCGCTTGGAGAGCCTCAGGACCCTCTTCCTAATAACTTTCTAAGTCCAATAAACCTTGTCCGGTCTCCCTTCTCCATGTCCCTCCCCTCCGCTCCTTCACCTTAGTCCTGGGTTGCCCTGGCTTGACTGCAGCCACTGTTTTTAAGTTAAACACACCTGGCCAGCCATCCCAACATTATCTGGGGCGTCTCACATTGTCCGTCTTGATCCTCTGTCTCCTAAAACTTGCCCTTCTAACCCTTCGGCTCATCGCATGCCACCAATACCCTCCTCCATCTCTCGTGCCGAGTTCCCCTCACTTTTTGACCCTGTGGTTCCTGTCACTCAGCTGAATTCTCATTTAGCTCCTTTTTCCAGTCCCCTAGCCCCTGAACTCTGCTTCCCAATCAGCCCTTTCCAGCCACTCCATCCCTCCAGTTTCCTCCATCCTTCTTGTCTCCCAGGCCACTCAGTGCCTCCTCTCCAGCCTGGCCTGACCCCTCACCCTTGTGCAGCCCGGTGTACTTGTCCTTGATGACAGTCAGCTCGAAGATCCGACCAAACTGCTCGAAGATGGGCTTCAGGTCCTTTTCCTCCAGATGCCTTGGGATCTGCCCCACAAACAGCTTGATGGCATCTGGCTCCTTCATTGGGGCGGCCCAGGAGGAGGGACCGGGGGAGCAGGGAGAGGCCCAAAAACAAGGAAAGCTGCCCAACCAAGAGGCAGGTGGTAGGGCCCAGGGGCCCAGCAGGGCCTGCTTTCCCTTTGGCCCCCAACCACACTGCTGAGCAGAGAAGGGCTCTTCACACAAAGGAGGCCTGGGGAGTTGAGGGCTAGGGGTCAGGGGTCTAGGCAGATACTGTTAGGCCACCAGGAGGCATAGCCCAAGCAAAGGATCTCCCAGAGATCTGGCAAATAGCCCAGGATGAGGGTCAGGGCGGCCAAGCCCTGGGGCGTTTGGGAGGTAGCTGGAGGGCTGGAGCTCAGAGGGCGGGAGCAAAGGCACAAATGCCAGAGGAGATAGGGTAAGAGTCGGAAGAGAGCGATAGGAAGGAGGATGAGGGGCTAGGGGACTGCTATGGTTGCCAGCAGTGTCATGAGGGGGTCCCTGCTCCTGGTGTGGGGCAGGTGACTCTCTCGTTGACTTCCTAGGGAGGACACCTCCCTGGTGGCTGATCCTTCTTCTGGGTCCGAAGATCCCTGATGCCAAATGCTTGATCTCTGATAGCGGCAGGGCTCCAGGGGTCCCTTCTGCCCTGCCCCTTTAGGTTCTCCCCCGACCCCCCTCCCACCCCCACCCTGTATGGTTCCCTGGCTTGGGTACTGCCGGTTACTCCCAGACACTAGGGCTGCCTGCTTTCCCGGTCACCTGGGTCCCGGAGCTCTGCTCTCTGGCCGCGCTCTCCTCAACAAAAACCTCCCCCCTCCACACCCCCCTCCCCACTCCCACCTCCTTTCCCCTGACATCAGTGATGTCAGTCTCAGGGGTGGAATACAAATTCTCTACCCTGGAGAGAGACGCACAACCCGGGCAAGAGCTACACCCTCTTTCTATCTCTATCCTCCCTGACTCTCTTTCATCCCCAGAAGAGCAGCTGGTCTAGATAACAACCCTTCCCCCATCTTATTCCCCAGTCAGGAGTTGGGCATGGCACTAAGATGGAGAATTTATAGAGGAGCCCTAGGGTGGGGTCCATTGTTCCGGGGGTTGGAGCTGTCCCCGGTGCTGGAAGAGGAAGAGCAGACCCGGGAGATGGAAGCTGGGGGGTGGGGAGAGGGCAGCCTGGCCTTTGGGGAGTCTGAGAGTGAGAACCCAAGGAAGGAAACAAGGAAGAGAAACGGGAAAGAGCAGTAAGGCAGGTTGAGGGGCAGGGAGGGAGGTGTAGATGAGTAAGGAAGTGGTCACAGGGTCTGGGGGAAAGAGCAAAAGTGAAGCAGAGAGGAAAAAATTCAAACGGGTGTGGGGAAGGAGAGAACCAGTGGAAGTGAGTGCAATGACAGTCTGCATGCTTCTCCAGAGAAAGAAACAAGGGAAGCTATAGCAGTCTGGCATTTCCAGACACCCCCTTCCTTCTCTCTGGGGGTGTTGTGTGTATAAGTGCTTGGGCAGGAGGCAGCAGCTGGTGGCAGCTCTCACTGTACTATCCTTGAAGACCAAGACTCCGTGTTTGACTGTTCACAGTATCTAGCGTGGTGTCTTGCTCGTACATAGTAGATGCTTCATGCAAAGCCCCTGTGACAAGTGGGAAATGTTGATTCCTTCTGTGGGAACGGGCACAGCTGCTAGGCTCCCCCTTGAGGGCACAGTACCCCATTTCTCCTTCCTCTGTGTCCTTTGGTTGGGTTCCTTGGGTGGAATTCAGAGTCAGATGAAAGGAGGCAAAAAATACATTAGAAACTATTTTTCCCCCAAATAGTTATACTTCTAAATCTGGTCATATGCTCCTTGATCTAGAGGAAGATTGGCTGTCTGCACGACAGCCCCACACATTGCCCACTCGTGTTTCTGTTGGTATCAGCTCTCTGTGGTAGCAGTCTGGCTCACCATCCATTCGTGCTCCACTGGCAGCTCCGTAGGACACTTTGCTTCCCCTTCTGTCCAGGGTAGAGATGCTGTGTCTACAGTGATGCAGATGTCTCTGAGACTCCCAGATTCGTCCTGGAGGCCTCCATTCCTGAGTTATCACAGCAAACAGGTTCCTCCTCTGGAACTGAAGTAACAGTGCCGTGTCCTAGGGATTGTTCCAAATGTGTTAGCCCACCCTACCTGATATGGATGAAGAAACCAAGACACAGATTGGTTAAATAACTTGCCAAGATCACACAGCTAGAAACAGCTCCAGCTGAGATTGCAGCCTGGGCAGGGTGGGTACTGAGGTCAGGCACTGAATGCCCACACCCAGTATTCCTTATGGGAATGAACTGATGTGAACCTGGTCTTTCTTTCCCTCTGAGCTCACTGAAGCACTGGGTAAGACTTTGTGTTTCCTCCTACTGCCCTGTTCCCTAGTGACTGCTTCTACCTTTTTTAATCTGGGTTTTTGTGGCCTGAAGCTACATTCTGTCAGGTATATATAAATATATATGTGAATGAAGTGAATGTATGTGCAGAGACTTGATTACACTTCATCATGCAGATGCCCAGGTCCTCCCGATAGGGTGCCTTAAAATGGGTTGAGAGGGTGAAGTAATAGGAGACTTCATAACGAGTGGCCTGGAGATGCCATGGGAGTGCCAGGGAACCAGGAAGTAGAAAGCTATAATTCTCCACAGTAACTTTCCATTCACCTGCCCCACCCCCACTTCTCCTTTTTTGCCTTCTAATCTGATGTTGACATTTATGGAGATGCTAAACAGATCACGCCCTGTGAATGGGGGAGATCCCACGGAGGGGCCCACTGATCTAGTTACCCTGTGTCTTCTCAGCAGACCTGCCGCCCTGCTGCTCATTCAGGCTTGAGCCTAATCATATTAATTGAAATATTAAACATTCACAAAAGTGAATTCTCATGAATCCCTCTTGTTCCTCTTCTCAGGCAGCAACTGGGAGATAGTTGGAGCCAGCAAAGAATTCTCAATCCTTTGCTTAGTGTCCGGTCTATATCAGTACTGTCAGTCTCAAAGAGGGGAAAGGGTACTCAGGAGACTCTCTTAGCTGAGTGGCTATAGGCACATCTCCGAAGTTCTGTCAATCTGAGTGACAGAAGCCCTGTGATGTAAAGATTAAGTGCTCTGTGACTCAGGAGCCCATCCTTGGGAGCTTCTCTCTGAGGAAATGAGGCTTCAGGCCTTAATTCCCTGCATTTTCTCTGCTCACCACCCGCAAGTTCACTCTTTCCTGTTCCTTTTCAGTCAAAGCTATGTTGCTATGTATTTAAAAAAAAAAAAATTACTGACTTTTAGAGTTAGCTCAGCAGTTAAGAGCACTGGCTGCTCTTTCAGAGAACCCAGGTTCAATTCCCAGCACCTATATCAGGACTAACAATCAATCACATGTAACTCCAATCCCAGGAGATCTTATGCCCTCTTCTGGCCTCTGCAGCAAAGCATGTACATGGTACCCAAATATATATGCAGGCAAAACACCTATACATATGAAAATAAGTAAATCTCTTTAAAAATGAGGGTAAGAATAGTGGCACATCCCTTTAATCCCAGTTCTTGGGGATTAATTCCAATCTCTGTGAGTTCTAGGCCAGTCTGTTCTACATAGCAAGTTCCACCACAGCCAGAGCTACATAGACAACAATTTCCCAAAAGGTTACTGATTTTACATTGCCATCATCACCACCACCACCACCACCACCACCACCATCATCACTATTATTATTTTGTCGTGTGTGGGGTGAGTGTGCCATGGCTCACATGTAGAGGTCGAAGACAACAATACAGAGTCATCCTTTTCCTCCTTTAAAATTACACTTATTGATGTATATTGTGTATGTGTGTCACAGTGCATGTGTGAAGGTCAAAGCAACTCTCAAGAGTGGATCCTCTATTTCCTTCCACCTTTATGTGGGTTCTGGGGATCACATTTGGGTCTTCAGGCTTATGTGGCATTTTACCCATTGAGTGTCCTACTGGCTTGTTTACTGTTTGTTTGTTTGTTGAGACAGGATCTCACTATGTATCCCTGACTGTCCTGGAACTTGATACATAGACAATGCTGGCTTCAAACTCACGAAGACTCTCTTTGCCTCTGCCTCAGGAATGCTAGGACTAACGGTGTGTGTTTGTTTACTGACTTTTAAGAATTATATATTTGTTTATTTGGGATAGGGTCTCTTGCATCCCAAGCTGGCCTGGAACTCACTATGTAGCCCAGGATAAATTCCTGGCCTTCCAGCCTCCACTTTGCAAGTACTTGAGGTTACAGATATGACCCACTATCTATCTGTGTCTAGCTTGTGAAATTACTTTTAAAAATAATTGTATGGAGCTAGGAGTGATGACACACACTTTTAATCCCCACATGGAGGGAGCAGACACAGGCAAATCTCTTGTGAGTTTGTGACCAGCCTGGTCTATGCAGTGAGCTCCAGGCCAGCCAGGGCTACAGTAAGACCTTGTTTTGTTTACAAATCATTTTAAAGGACTAGGGAGATGGCTCAGAGGTAAAGTGCTTGCTACACAAGCATGAAGACCTGAGTTCAAATCCTCAGCACTCATGTAAAATGTTGGGTGCTGTCTTGAGTCCATGCTTCCCTCTGGGGTGGTGATTTCTTCACCTCCAGGCCTTCCTGGTCAGTCTCTGAGCTCTAGGTTCAGTGTAAAGTAAAATGGTGCATGACTAACACAGGACAAGGACCTCTTGTTTCTACACATGTACACAGCACACAGACGGGTACAACACACACATGCACATGTGCACAACATACACACATGCATGCACACAAAGATTTTATTTAACCTACTATTTTCGAAACAATTTGAACATGCAATGCATATGAATTATTGAGCTAGTTTGCATTATTTTCTTCCATTAAGTCTTCAGGATCCAGCGTGCATGCCAAGTGTCTGGCATATCGAACACAGCTACATTTCAAGCATTCGGGAACAGAGAGACTGTGGCAGACGCACTAGCTTCAAGTCTATGGATTTTATCTTAGCCTGTCCCTCCAATAGAAACTGTCACCCTTGGGTAACCTCTGCACACGCTGGGAAAACAGTGGTTCTGACAGATGGCGGCTTATCTCCATCACTATTAACTCAAGCTGGGGGGGGGGGGGTAGATAAACAACCCAAACCCAAACGATTGCTAACCCAGATAGACCCTAGGAAGAGGCTTATCATCACAGCCTGATTCACCTGCTTCTGGGCTTGGGGTTGTTAACACTGTTTCTGCTGCTCTGGTGGAGGCCTTTGGATCATAGAGAGATCCCTCCTTGGCCTAACATTTAGCTTTTTTCTCATGCTGTGTCTTGGCTTCTGCATGGGGGCAGGGTTGAGGGGAGGGGAGTGTTCATGAATCCCAAACTCTTTTGAGATTCTGTCCCCTGCCTCTCTGAAGATTTCTGCTGGGCACCATCTCTCTAAACAGGGAAAGCTTGTGTGTGTGTGTGTGTGTGTGTGTGTGTGTGTGTTTTGACAGACAGGCTCCTGCCCTTGCCAGGCAACTATTTTGAGAACTGTGGTTTTATGTTTCACTTACCCTTCTAAATTAGATACTAGAAGAACAAATCTTGCAGCCAGTTAGTTTATATTCAGTTGAGAGAGAGAAGTAATTTACAATTTATGAGGAGCCTAAGGTGAAGAGAAAATTAATCTACCTGAGGAAGTCATTCCAAGAAGGGAAATTCTGCCAGAGTGCTGCCCAGGTCCAGCATTCTGTGTTTGAGAATGACAGAGCGTGGTTCTCACCATGCTCTGGGGCACTTTCATATTTTAGGAATACAGGACTTCAATATCTAGTGCCTGTCTACAGAACAGATGGGACGCTTGCCTTCTGGGCCAGAGGGAAGAGAAGAAGCCTGGATTTCTTTCGGCAAGCACAGCGTCTGCTTGTTGGGAGTTGGATTCCGGAGGACCCTGCTAGGAATCTTCTTCTGTGGCTTCCTCTAGCTAAGTAAATGCACGATTTGAGGTCGAGTGAGATCAAGAAAGGCTCATCTCATATACAGTTCAGCTCAGTCTTTAAGTCTGAGAAAAGTAGTCCCCTGAAGACCCCAAATCCAAGTTGATTTAGCCTCAGAGTGGCCTTGCTTCCCTCGGTGGGATTCTGCCTTCCCTGCCTGGAAGGGATTGGTTTTATAAAGGGGCGGGGCGGACAGCGGGGCGGGTCTTCGTTACTCGGCAGCTTGTCGCCTAGACAACCGAGTGCAGCTTGATGGAGTCGGGAAGCAAAGGGTTAGTGAAGGCAGATCCAGGAACGCTGAGCCCGGAGCAACTGGAGCAGTTGCGAGATTTCAAGGTGCGTGAGTCGGCCTAAAACCTATTTCTATCAAAGTTAAGCTCCTCAAGTCTGAGGTCCCTCAGACAAGGAGGAGGATCCCGGGAAAGGGGAGCGGGGCCTGTTCCCTAGTTGAGTGCCAGAGGACTAGATGGACCTGAACCTAACCCGCCAGGCATTTGAAAGTGCAAGGCGAACCAAATGGGGGTCTGGCCAGAGAAACGACCGGGGGTGTGGCTTAGTTGGTGGAGTGCTTGCCTGGCATGCACAGACTGCTGGGTTCCAATCCCCTTCACCCTCTCATCCCCATCTCCACCCGCATAAACCAGCACTCCCTAGAAAAGAGGATCAGGAGTTCAAGGCCAGCTTCAGCAGGTTCCAGTCCAGCCACGGCAATATGAATCTCTTCCTGAAGAGAAAAGAAACGAGGTTACCTCAAGAGAAAATCCGAAGATAGCTTTCAAGCACTCCAGGAAAAGACCTGGCTTATGTCCACCCCCCCACCCCCGCACCCCACACAACTTCTCAGGGCCTTCAAGGGTTGAATCCTGGATCTGTCTCACTAGATCTTGACTCTCCGTTGTTGCTCCTCAGATCCAGACTCGGATTGCAAATGAAAAGTACTTGAGAACTCACAAGGAGGTGTCACTGCTCATTAGTGGCTTCTTCAGGTAGGTGGTTTGACAGGCTGGCCTTGGGACTACTGACTGGGAATAGATGAGTGGATTAATACGTGTGCCTCTTTCTTTAGACACTCTCTATTAGCCACACTCAGGGAGACCCTTCAGTCTGAGGTCAGCCTGAGCTACACAGTGAGACCCAGACTCAAAACAAAAACAACAGTAAACCTGTTTCTTCTTCCTTTGATTTATTTATTGATTTTTAAAAACAGGGTCTCATATAGCCAAGGGTGGCTTCGAACTCAAGCTCATTATGTAGCATAGGCTAGCCTTAAACTTGTGATGATTCTCACACCTGCACCATCCCGGGTGTTTGGGACTACACAAACACACTAGTGCATCTTGGTTTTGACCTCTTAAAAGTTAGGGAATTCCCAAGAGTCAACCTTTTGTAACTCTGACACTTGTGAATTTTCTTCAGTTATCGCTGCACTCTTTAAAATGCTAATGTACATTGCTTCAACTCTAAAGACAAACATACATTGCATGTCACTGGGAGAGGGAATGTGGCGCCGGGGAACAGCAGGTAGGCATCACTGCTCTCACAGGAGGCGGGGTTCCAATAGGGCACCATTGCCTATCTGAGAACACTGTAGAAAAATGACAAGGAGCCAGGGGATAGGGACTCAGCACTTTGGGAGCTGAGACAAGAGGATCACATGTTCAAGGTCAGCCTGGACTGAAAACCAAAGAAAAAGAAAAAAAAATATCAAGGCAAAATAATACTATTTTTCACGTTTGATGGCAATCTCATGGTCCCACAATTTGGGAGTCAAAGGCAGGAGGATTTTTGAATTCAATGCCAGTCTGATGACAGAGTAAAACCCTCTCTCAAAAAGCCAAAAATCAATAAAGAAACAAATTAAATTTTCCAGGTGTCCTAGAACAGGTTTCTTCAGGGTATTCCATCTAAATAGAAAAATCTGAGAATGCAGAAAGGCCAAAGTTGAGGGTGTTGGATTGAAGACACTGGATATGGCACATGCCTTTAATTCCAGCACATAGGGGTCAGAGACAGGTGGATTTCTGTGAGTCTAAGGCCAGTTTGATCTACATAGAGAAGTCTAGCCAGGGCTACATAGTGAAACCTTATTCCAATCTCCTAACTGGGTAACAGGCAAAGAACTAAAGAATCATGGAGCAACATGGATGGAGACAAGAGTGCTAGCTCGAATTCTGTTCGAGTTTGGCCAGGTCAGCGCGGTTGAAGGAGCGCTGGTGTCTGTTGCTAGGTACCATTTTGTTTGCCCACATCGGCAGTCACCAGACTGCATAGTGATGGTGATGCCAATCTTTGGTTTATGTTACTGGTCTAATGTTCCAAGCTGGTGGTACCATGTGTGTCTCCATGGATTTATACTGTGGTTGCATCTTGGTAACATTTTGCTGACAACCCACCTCCCCAGCGATGCTATAAAAGAGAGGTAATGATGATTCTGAGAAAGAGTTTAATTATATAGTCTTGGCTGGCCTGGAACTCATTATGTAGACCAGACAGGCCTCAAACTCAGAGATCTGCCCACCTCTGCCTCCTGAGTGCTAGATTAAAGATGTGTGTCACATACCCAGCCCATTATTTTATTACTTTTTTTTTTTTTTTTTTTGGTTTTTCGAGACAGGGTTCCGGGCTATCCTGGAACTCACTCTGTAGACCAGGCTGGCCTTGAACTCAGAAATCTGCCTGCCTCTGCCTCCCAAGTGCTGGGATTAAAGGCGTGCACCACCACAGCCCGGCCCATTATTATTTTTTAAAAGCCATTTTATGGGAGCTGCAGAGATGGCTCAGCATTTAAGCTCACTTGCTGCTCTTACATAGGACCTTGGTTCAATTCCCAGTACTCACAGGGTGGCTAACATCCTGTAACTCCAGCTCTAGGGGTTCTGACAACTTCTTCTGGCTTCCTCAGGCATCAGAGATACATGCAGTACATCTACGTTCATGCAAACAAAACACTCATACACATCAAGTAAAAATAAATCTTAGACATAGAAGACAGCTCCTATTGTCCTAGTGTTTCCGTTTCTGCAAATGAGACAAGTTAAGCTCAGATGGGAAGTACATTCCTCAAGTTGCTGACCAAGGATCCCAGCCCCTGGTTGTTTCCACCACATGGTAGTGCGTGGACAGATGCACACGGAGCTGTGTGAGAGCTGGGTTCAAGCCCAAGTCCTGGGGGTTTCCCAGGCTCCTTTGCTTTTCCTCGGATCTTACTAGTCTTCATATTTTTGCCATTTCTCCAAGGAGCTTCAGATTCACACAGTAGGGATTCACACAGTAGGTAAGAAGGGGTTAGTGAGCATGGAAACCTGGCCTCTGTGAAGGGCAGATTCACTCTGGCCGGGCCAGATGATATTATGTGCCAAGCTGGCTGTGCTGGGGCACACTTTTAATCCCAGCACTCAGAAGACAGAGAAAGTAGATCTCTGTGAGTTCAAGGTGCCATCTGGTCTATATAGTGAGATCCAGACCAGCCAAGGCCACATACAGGGAACCTGTCCTTAAAATACATACTTCAGAGTCATCTGCCAGTGTCAGATGTGGGGATGATGTTTGCATTTTTTATTCTAAAGGGAAATAAAAAAAAAACCAAACTGGCTCCAGTCCTGGGAGCTTACAGTCTGAGCTGGGTATTGTTCTGGCAGAGAAATTAAAAACACTTAGGACCCTGTATTAGATGGCATAATTTACAAACAAGGAATTAGAATGCTGGGTGGTGAGTGGGAGGGTGGAATTCTGGGTGGTCCTGAGTCTCTGTTTGTCTAGGAAGTTTCCAGGAAGAGATGAGGCATCTGAGACCAGCTCTGCAGTATCCCTGCAGACCCCAAAGCCTTCCTTTTCCTCCCTTTCCTCCCCCGAAGGCCAAGCAGCTGAGCCCAGTGGCTTTGCTGCTACCCTGTAGCTCTACTTCTGGCCTCTCTGTGAAGAGGAAGGAGAAGGAAGGGCTAAGTGAAGGCAGCATCCCTGTTCAGGCCTGTGCAAGCCGGATGAAGCTGCAAACTGTTCCCATTGGGAAGAGCATCCTCAGATTGGGGTTTCTGGATACTGTGATTTGTGGCCATTTAGTCCCCACCCCTCAGAAATACAGTGCACTTAATACCTTCAATCTGGACCTGAGCTCTGGCCTTTGAGTCATGAGACCTTTTTTTACTGTCTGTATGAACTTGGGTATATGATTAACCTTGAGGTTTTCTGTGATGTCCCTCACAGGAGATGTTTTTTGAAGGCTTTTCCATTCTCCTGTCTTTTTCTCAAAATGAGGCCAGAGTGGCACTGGGGCAGGACTTCTTTTGGTGAGGATTAAGAATTTTCTTTATAAGTAAAATAGGGATACTACGATCACTTACAGGGATGTCATAAAGTGAGATAGTATTAGTAAGCATGTTTTATGAACTGTGAAACTTTCTGGTCTGTCAGACATTTCCAGTACCCTGGTTGCACTGAGACTTTGGCATTACCTCCATGTCTGTCAGCTGTGTAGCAGAGCTAATAACCCATCTGAAGTCCTTAAAAAAGTTTTTTAAGCTTGTTTATTACCTCCTTGGTCTTGGGGAATCCATGGATAAACTTCCTCAGACCATCATGCGGTTGCATTGTGTCCACTCAGCATGGACCTCTTTCTTAATCCCCTTCCCTTCTCCCTCTTGCTATGGATGGCTATGAGCCACCATGTGGTTGCTGGGATTTGAACTCATGACTTCCTGAAGAGCAGTTGGTGCTCTTAACCACTGAACCATCTCACCAGCCCAGCATGGACCTCTTGAAGACCTGGAAGATACTCTTCACATTTGCTTGGTCCTGAGTGTGTGAATGTGTTAGATGACAAAGCCCCACCTGCCTGCTCCACAGCTCCTCTGTGGAATGAATATGGCTTAGGTTTATTTATTATGTATTGCTGTTTGAATGCTTGGTTTGTTTTCTTTTGAGACAGGGTCTCCCTGTGTAGACCAGGCTGGCCTGGACTGCACAGAGATCCACCTGCCTGTGTCTCCTGAGTGCCCAGATTAAAAGCATGATCACTATGCCCAGCCACTCCATTGTTTTATTCCTTGCCCTAGATCCTCATGTTTTTTGTCTAAGAACCCCTGATCTAGAAGGGGAGGCCTGTCATTAATCTGCTTCCCAAAGAGCAAGATGGGGCTGTGGCCACAGCTGCATGGCCCTGTTTATCGCCTCCCTTCTCCTTCTTTAATATTTTACAGAGAAATGTTTCTGAGAAGACCAGACAACATTCTTGAATTTGCTGCACGTGAGTACAGTAGCATTGGGGTGTCCCACATGTCAGTGCAAGAAGCAGAATTGGGGATCTAGAGTTGGACAAGCCCAGGGCTTTCTGTGAAATCTGGGTTCCATTTTCACCTGCTGTCCCTCACAGGAGCTGTTTTTTGAAGTCCTTTTCATTCTCCTGTCTTTTTTCTCAAAATGAGGCCAGAGTGGCACTGGGACAGGACTTCTGACTTGGTGAGGATTAAGAATTTTGAGATTCCCAAAGGAGAGTCAGGCAGCCCTAGTGGGGGTGGGGGGGATATCTCAAAGTGTTTTCTGACCCAGGCTGCCCACTAAACCCACCTGGGGAGCTTTTAAAAACCACTGATGCTCAGGCCCCACCTCTAGAGATTTGTATTTAATTAGTCTAGTGTGGGGCCCAGCAGCCAAGGTTTTGAAGGCTCCCCAGGTGATTTTAATGGACTTGGCTGCAGAGATGGCTTCAGGTCAAACACTATAGAGTGGGAGCTGTGGCTGGTGTCTTGATGCAGTTACCCTGGGAGCCCACAGTGTTCTGAGCAGGCCTTCGATGCCACAGTAGATGCACAGTAGATGACTGTGACTGCATTCCTCCTGGTGTAAAAGAAACCATCTTCTGCTGTCATGCTGTGAGCCTGGCTCTCCTGGGAGTGGGTGGTCTCAGAAAAGGTCTGCATGGCAAACCGAGTTGAGGTCAGGTCCTAAGATGGACCCAGGGCAGAAAACTCAATCTCTGAGGCCTTGGTGACTCCTGGAACATCAAGTGGGCCAAGAGCAGGAAGCCTGGGCGACCTGCACAAGCCTCGCCCAGGATGGTTTCCTGGCATTCATGGGGGCAGCTGCCAGGGAGAGTATGGGCACCAAGATGTACTGTAAAGTGGGGACCACCAGTGAGCCCTGCTAGGACAGAGCATTGACTTTTTAGCAGAGTAAGTTGTCCCTCAGGCTTTTCCCTTCAGTAATGATGATTTTGTTCTGATTTTTGTTTCAGACTATTTCACGGATCCAAGACTCCCCAACAGAATTCACATGCAGCTAATTAAAGAGAAGAAAGGAACCTAATTAGCAAAGCCTCAATGCTCCCGCTGCTGGGAGAAGCCAGAAGGAAGCCAGCCTTGGGTGGGTGTTAGCCTCCTCACTCTTGTGAAGAACAACACGGGTTTATGAGTCCAGGCCACGAAAGACGTTGAGTGGAGAAACAGCAATGTGATAACAGCAGAGCATTTCCTGAGTTTAGGAAGACAGAGGCTGTGACTGGAGGCCTAGCATTGTCTCTGTGTCAGTGACAGGAGTCTTTGGTCTAGTGAAGTGGATTGGGAGATGGAGATGGGAGGTGTCCTGGGGGGGGGGGGGGACAGGAGCGTCAGTACCAAGTCCTTTCCTGAGCCTAGAGGTGAGGAGTTCTCAGACTCTTGGAGCAGAGTCCCTCCTACAGTCTTCCAACCACCTGGTATATCGAGATTAGCCCTTAAGGCCGTAGCATGTTTTATTGCCCCCCCTCCCCCCAGGAAGGATGATTCCTGAAACCATTATGAAGGCTGGAGAGGTTTATTCTTTGTTTGTTTTTTCTTAATGTGAGGTTGGAAAGGCCACTGTCCTAATCAAGTGAAACCACATGTGTTTTTGCAGGGTTGTCTGGAGCCCTGAGAGCAAGCAGTGTGGGCTTCCAAGCTGTGTGAACCTTGTCCTATCACTGGGCCTTTAAGATCCTCATTAAATCCAGTCTTGCCTGTCTTCTGTCTTATTTTCATTTGAAAGGAGGGGAGCACTGTGCATGGATGACTGTTGTGCCTGACTCTTTTCTCTTGAGGTGGTCAGGGGTCTGGGGTATCAGGGACTGTTCCCACTCCAGACACTTAGCAAACCACACACAGAGTTGGGGCTACTGAGCAAGCCATAGTTGTGGCAGGATGAAAGAAAACAAGCGGGTCCACACTTCCGCATCCTATCTTCTGAGACCTCAAATGTAAGCTGGTGATTTATTTTGCTTTTCATAGAAACAATAGTGAGAAAAATTGGGCTGGAAGGACATCAAGAGAGATGGACAGACATTGAAAACTCAAGAGGCCCATGAGTATTGGAAATATACACCTGACAGATGGCTGGGGAGGTAGAGGACTTTGTTTTTGGGGACTTTAGGAGCAAGCCAGTCATCTATTTGATGTCTGGCTAAGAGGCTGAAAGATGGTCCAAATGGTAGCATGTTTAGGAGGTGTGTGTGTGTGTGTTGGTGCATCTTTCAGGCTTCTTGCCTCAGTCTTTGGCCTCTGCAGTCAGCTGACTCCACTGTATAAAGGAGCTCTCCTGTGTTTCATGTGTCAACATCACCATGGCAACAGAAGCACAGGCTGAGTGTTATTTGTATTCCCTTGCTCCTGGCTGCCCTCACTTGCAGTGGTAAAAAGGGCAAGGGAACAGGAAGACTCAGAACCATGTAAGTTATGAACTGGAACTCTCAGAGATTGGTTTTGTTTTAAGAAAGTGTCTCACTCTGTAGCCCAGGCTGACCTCAAATTTGCCATGATCCTCCTGCCTCAGTGATGACTTTGAAGTCACTGGGGCTCATGGGCACTTGCTGCCACACTTGGCTCTAGAGGAGTTATTTCTGTGCTTTCAGAATCATCCGTCAGCATCTCTGGCATGGGCAGAGCTGTCCTTGCTTAGGAAATACACGAAAAGGGCTGGAGATAGTGAAATGCTTGCTTTGTAAGCTGGAGGACCTGAGTTCAGAGCTCACATTTAAAAAACCCCAAGTGTAGTGGTGTTCACTTGTAATCCCAGAACTGGGGGAGTGGAGGCAGGTGGATTCCTGGGGCTTCTTGGTAAGCCAGCCTAACTTAGTAGGTGAGTTCCAGGTCAATGAAAGGCCCTGTTTCAAAAATAAAAACAAAATGAAATAAATAAAGTGGATGGTGACAGGAGAACAACCCCTGAGGCTGCCTTTTGGCCTCCATATGTGTGAGTGTGGATAGAGCTTGTGGCCCTGTCACAAATGAACAAACACAGGGCTAGAGAGATGGCTCAGTGGCTAAGGGCACTGATTGCTTTTCCTAAAGCTCTGAGTCTGATTCCCAGTACCCATATCAGGCAGCTTACAACTAACTGCTTGCAACCCCAGCTTGGCCATCTCTGACCTGCACATACTCCCTTCTCCCACCACACACATAATTAAAATAGTAAAAACAAATCCTTAAAAAAAAAAAACAAAAAAACAAAAAAACAAAGAAAGCTTGGATCAGAAAATATACTCACAGTGAGGCCTTTTTATGTGAGATGTTGTATTAGACCTCCTGGGCCCACCCCAGTGAGAAGAACCTGAGAAGATGGGATTAGGGAATGGGAATTTGAGGTGCTTGAATGCCTGCTATAATGCTGGTGGGGTACCTAACAGCTTGTTCTTGGGTGGAAGGTTCCCTGATAGCAATGAGGAAATGTTTGTCCCCTCTTTTGTTCTTTTTTAAAATACATTTTTAAAGTTATATTTTATGTGTATGAGTGTTTGCCTGCATGTAAGTCTACGCATCATATGTGTGCTTGGTACTCAAATAAGCCAGAAGATGGGGTGAGATACCCTGGAACTGGAGTTACAGACATTGTGAGCCACCATATGAATGCTGGGAATTTAACCCAGGTCCTCTGGAAGAGCAGCCAGTGCTTCGAACACCCTGTTTTAAAGTGGCCATACAAACAAATGGTTTCACTGTGATATGTGTATACATGTATATGTTAGTCAGGATTCTCTAAAGAAACAGAACTGATAGAATGAGTCTCTCTCTCTCTCTCTCTCTCTCTCTCTCTCTCTCTCTCTCTCTCTCACACACACACACACACACACACACACACACACACGAGAAGCTTACAGGCTACGTGGCTCTCTCCTGACAGAAAAGCTAAGAATTTAGTGGTTGTTCAGTCCACAAAACTGGATATCCCAGAGGTCCCACTCCAGTGCTAGAGTCCTGGAGGGTTCCTAGGTCTTTAGTCTCCTTTGGAATCAAGAAGAACCAGGTTCTAACACCAGCAAAGGAATGCCTCAGCGACAAGATAAATTCTCTCAGCAGTGAATGGGGGCAACAGCAAGCCCTTCCTTCTCCCATGCTCTGTGTTGTGGGCTGCCACCAGAAGGTGTAGCCCAGTTTTAGGGTGGGTTACCCACCTCCAGTCAAGAAAAATCCCTCACAGGTGTGCCCAGCTGCTCAGGTTTTCATTGATTCCAGATCTAGTGGAGTTGACTACCAAGATTAGCCACTCCAGCAAACGTTGTGTATTTTGTTCTTATTCCCATTGTCCTCCAGCCCCCTTTCCTTGGTTGCCTCTTAGAATGTATACACCTGAAATACATTTCAAAGCTTTTCCAAGAAAAGCATGCCCACTTGGTGGTAGGGCTTCTCTTATGTTGGGAATTGTGTTCAAGGTCTTTGGAAGGAGAGTCTCTCCTGCTATAAGGTTGTTTATGGTCTGGGAGATGAAATTCTTTCCTTCTACAACTTTGCCTGAACATGTCTTTTGTTTTGTTTTTTTGAGACAAGGTTTCTTTGTGTATCCCTGGCTGTCCTGGAACTTGCCCTGTAGACCAGGCTGGCCTCTAACTAAAATCAGCTTTCCTCTGTGGGCCACCACAACTGGCCTGCACTTTTTTTTTTTTTTTTTTTTTTTTTGAGACAGTCTCTCTCATGTAGCACAGGCTAGCTTCAAACTTGCTATGCTGGCAAGGTTGACCTCAAACTCCTGCTCTTCCCATCTCAGCACCCTGAGTGTTAGGATTACAGGTATATACCACCACACTCAGCTCAAATATATACCTTCCTGCTAGAAATTGTAGATTTGTTGAGGGCAGTAGTTAGCAAAGTCTCCGTATTTGATCATATGGCTTGACAGAAACTGCAAGACAAGCGTGTATGGGGAAGGCTACACATGGCCTGTGTAGGTGGTCTTCTGGAGACATCTACTTCTCTTTTGACCCTTAAACCAATGACTAAGATTAAGTCCTGTTAAAAAAAAACCCAGCTAAGTAAACTGGAAGTGGGGCACATAAAGAGGAGGCAGGATTTAGAGGAGTATTTTAGCTTTATTTTCTTCCTTTTTGTTTTTCAAGACAGGGTTTTTTTGTGTAGCCCTGGCTGTCCTAGAATTTGCTTTGTAGACCAGGTTGGCCTCTAACCCCTGCCTCTGCCTCCTGAGTACTGGGATTAAAAGCACCTCCATTTCCAGGCTTTAGTTTGAAAACACTCTGGCTGGGAGCTAGAGAGATGGCTCATTGGTTAAGAGCACTGTCTGCCCCTCCAGAGGTCCTGAGTTCAATTCCCAGAAACCACATAGTGGCTCACATCCATCTACACTGGGATCTGATACTCTGTTCTGGTATGCAGGTGTACATGCAGGTGTACATGTACATATACTCATATACACAAATTAAATAAATTTAAAAACAAACAACAAAATATTCTGGCTTGGGGAGGAGAGGGGCTATTTGGCTTCCACATTCCAATCACTCAGCTCAAGGCAGAAACTTTGAAACAGAGACCATGGAGGAATGCTATTTACTGGCTTGTTGAACCTGCTTTGTTCTACAACTCAGGACCACCCAGAGGTAGCACCATCCACAGTGAGCTGGGCCCTCCGACACCAATCATCAATCTAGAAAATGCACCACAGCAGTGCCTACAGGCTATCTGAGGTTCCTCTTCCCAGACAGCTTAGTGTCAAACTAACCAGGACAAGGGATCACTGCAAAGAACATTTAGCATTTAGTATTTAGAACATGCTCTTGGAATTGGAGATGACGGAGCTTCCAGAGACCTGGCACTTTCATTTACACTAATCTATTTTACTTTTAGGCTTACAAAGTTAGGGGCTTCTGGAACTGCTGTTCAAATGGTATCTGATATTTAGGAAGGTGACCGCTGCTAAATGGATCCAGGTGGCCCAGCTTTGCCACCTAGTGACCTAAAGAAATTTCTGTGCCAAGAGCCTCATCCACCAAAATGGCTGTAGGGCTTGCAGTAGATCATTTACTGCGAGGTTGATTTCTCCCCTTCATTTATTACTCATCTCTGTGATCAGTCATTTACCAAGTCTTAGGACTCCTCATACATTCATGATGCAAAGTCTTGAGTACACTCTTCCCTCATGGACTCGCAGCCTGAAGGGGCGTGGTCTCATTCAATTCTCAGAGTGGAACCAGGGCAGCTGCTAGAAACCAGGCCACGCAGTCTTGATGCTCTGGTTTCTACTGCCCTCTTGTGGGCTTCGCTATGAAACCAGGAGAAGTCCGTTCTAGAACAAAGATGGGAGATCTAGCAGAGGAGGAATCAGGGCTACGAGTGGGAAATAACACATATTTTCAGATTTCTTTCTTCCTTTTTAAGTTCTTTTTGTCTAAACGGAGTTTTTCTCTGTATAGTCCAGGCTGGCCTCAAACTCAGAGATCTACTTGCCTCTGCCTCCCAACTGGTGGGATTAAAGGTGTGTGCCACCATGCCCAGTTTCAGATTTTTTTTCTTTTAAATTATTCTGTTTTTGTGTCTGGTCCTCTGGAACTGGAGTTACTGAGGGCTCTGAGCCATCATGTGGTTGCTGGGAACTGAATCCAGATCTGCAAGACCAACAAGTGTTTTTAAATCCCTGAGCCGTCTCCAGCCCTATTTTCAGATTTCTGAGGTAGAAAGTTTCTTGGAAGATTGCAGATTCAGGGCTTTACTTGTTGGCAGTGTGATGCTTTCTCTTCCTCTCTTTAGAAAAAGAAAAAAGTTATCCTAATTTTATGTGTATGAGTGTTTTGCATGTGTTACGAAATATAATGCATTGAGAAGATACTTTTAGCAGGCCAAGCTAAGGTGTGCGCCTTGGGAAGAAATTCTGCCATGGGACAGATCTGGTGTGAAAGGGGTTCATTGGGGAAGGGGAGAGGAGTGAGGACCTGGGGAAGGGGTTTGAGTGGACACGTAGACAAGCAGACAGGAGCAGAGCCATGAGGGCAGAGAGGGTAAGTGCTGAGAACAGGACAAGGAAGAGAATGCTGGAAAGAGAGAGAGGCAGAGAGACAGGGCAGAGACAGAGCTTTGAGTGCTGGTGCCCTTTTATCTCCACACACACCTGGTGCACTGGCTGCAGCAGGTGATGAAGTAAGCAGCTGTCAGGTCCCTGAAGGAGTCAGTGGAATCACCTGTACGCTAACAGCATGCACGTGTATGTTCACCATGTGTGTGCCTGATACCTGTGGAGGCCAGAAGAGGGCACCGATCTCCTGGCAATCTAGAACTCCTTAGAAGGTATAGACAGCTATGAGCTGTCATGCTGGTACTGGGAATTGAACCTGAGCTCTCAGCAACAGCAAGTGCTCTTGACCAGCAAGCCATTTCTCCAGCCCCAAATGCTTGCTTCTTAAACACAGCTGAGGGGTTGATTTTCCCCCTTCATTATTATTTATTTCTGTGATCATTTACCAGATATCAAGCCCCATCACATACGTGTGATACAAAGTCTTGGGCACACACTACCCTCAGGGAATTCATAGTCTAGTGAGTAAAAGCAGATAAAGTACAGTTTCAAAATAAAACAACACTCACAGAACACTCTTGACCACACGTATCAGAAAAGGCTTCTGAGTATACCATTGTGTGGCTTTTCTCTTCAGCTGGCAACTCTGAACAGGAAGTCAAACTATGAGGCATACCATATTAAGGTGGTCAGGGCAAGAAGATGTCTTACGGAGGAATTCCCCTTCTTTTGGAGGTTCTGCAGCAGAGGCTGAGGTGTCTTCTCAGAACCTACCTTCAGGACTTGCTCAGGAACCAACTCTATGTGTGGCTGAACCTTTGGTGCCTGGTTGTTCCTGTTGGGCCCTTTCCAGGACTGCCCAACCCCCACGTGGAGATTCACAACCATCTGTAATTCCAGTTCATCGGAATCCAATGATCCCTTTTGGTCTAAATAGGCATGCATGTGGTACACAGACATACATGCAGGCAAACCACACACTCCAAAACAAACCATTCATTCTCTCTCTCTCTCTCTCTCTCTCTCTCTCTCTCTCTCTCTCTCTCTCTCTAAAAGCAGGACTACTGGTAGATCACCAGCAGCCAGGATCCCACAGCAAGGGAAGTGGGAGTGTCAATCAGTTACCTTACTTTGTTACAACAGTCACTAGACTGAATGGGGGTGGGTGCCTGGGAAAGGGGATGGTAGTGGAGAGAAATAAATCAGGATGTAGCTAGAGGTAATCAATACACCAGAGAAAGACAATAAAAGGTAAGGGTGATTGATCACCGATTAAAAGCTAAGTGTACAAGGTCCTCAAGTTATAAAGGCAAATCTGCAAGGCAGGGAGGGGTGTACATGGAACTCTATCCCTAACCGTATGAAGGCACCCAGATCTCCAGGATCCATAGGGCACAAAACACTGAACATAAAGCCCTGGACTTGATGATGCCTTGGATCAAATTTCCTCTCATCCTTCGGGCATGCAAAGGTACCTACTTGTTAATGGTACCTACGACTGCTTCTTGGCAAAGAGAGCCCTCCTTCCCTTTTCTCCCTCCCCCTTTTTGTGTGGTTATATACTTGTATGTAGATGCATGTGCACACGTGTGCATATGTGTGCATATGTACTAGAGGCCAGAGAGCAACATCAATTGTCTTCTTCAGTTACTTACATGCCTGGCTTTTTACCTGGGTGCTGGGAATTCAAACTCAGGTCCTCGTGTTTGCCTGGCAAGTGTTTTACTGACTGAACTGTCTCCCCAGCCCCTCACACACTCCCTTTAAAACTTAACCACCTCCACTCATGACTTCCAAGCAGGAATTAGGGATCATCAAAACCCAGTCAGCCAACCAAACTGGGTGGTGGTGTGGTCTTTAACCTGAGCATCCAGGAAGTGAAAGAAGGCAGGATCAGAACGAAGTTCAAGGTCACCCTTGGCTACTCAGTGAGTTGACAAATAGCCTGGGGTGCAGGAGGCCTGTCTCAAAGACAAACCCAGGGCTTGTGAGAAGACCCACTGGGTAAAGGTACTTACTGATAAGTCTGAGTACCTGAGTTCTATACCGGGGACCCACACGGAGAGAACTGACTTCTAAAAGTTGTTCTTGACATTTGCAAAGATGGCACTTAGCGCTCTCTCTCTCTCCTCTCTCTCTGTCTCTCTCTCTCTTTCTCTCTCAGAATAAACAAATAAGTGTAATTTAAAAATTTAAAAACCAGCTGGGCAGTGGTGGCGCACGCCTTTGATTCCAGCACTTGGGAGGCAGAGGCAGGCGGGTTTCTGAGTTCGAGGCCAGCCTGGTCTTCAGCGTGAGTTCCAGGACAGCCAGGACTACACAGAGAAACCCTGTCTCAAAAAACAAAACAAAACAAAACATCTAAAAACCAAATTTAGAACAAACAAAACCCAGCTAAGAGCCTCCTAAGAAAAAGAGGACCTCCCTTGGCTGGGTATGGTAGTGCATGCTTTTAAATTCCAACACGCAGAGGTAGAGGCAGGGTCAGGGTGTCAGAGAGGCAGAGGCAAGTGGATCTCTGTGGGTTAGAGGCCAGCCAAGTTACAGGAAAGCCAGGCCTTTGCAAAAAGAACCTTCCTCAGAAAAGGAGAGAGAGAGAGAGAGAGAGAGAGAGAGAGAGAGAGAGAGAGAGAGAGAGAGAACAAGCAAGTCTGCCTCATCTTAGAGAGAGCAGAGAGCTTAAGCTTAGCCAGCATGTACCATATGTGTACCATGTACAGGCTGGGGATAGGAAAGGATGGTTGGGTCTACATGCTGAGGACACAGGACTGAGGAAGGAAGGCAAATAGCCTTCTTCCCTGATTTCTGCTTGAGTTACTCCCTGATATCCCTCAATGACGGACTGTTACCTGAAGTGTGAGCCATGTAAGTCTTTTTCCTTCCCATGCTGCCTTGGGTCAGCAACAGGAAGGAAACTAGAACAGCATGCTAGAGAATGTTATGTGAAGTCAGAAGTCACCAAAGACATCAAAGACATCCTTACTGCTGTGATTTCTCTCCATTTAGTTTTTTGATCCTTTTGACCAACGTATTATAGTTTCCTTTTTAAGTGTGTGTGTGTGTGTGTGCGCGTGTAAGCCACAGGTCAATATGGTTCTTTTCCTCTTTGGCTCTCCACCTTATTTTTTGACATTCTCTGACTGATTCTAGGACAAACCATGTCAGCTAGACTGGCTATTGGGTACCCCCTGGGAATCTACAGGTTTGTGCTTAGTTTTCCTATACAACCCAGAATCGCCTGCCCAAGGAATGTTGCTGCCTACAATGGGCCAGGCTCTCCTGCACCCATTAACAATCAAGACAATCCTCCACAGGCCAATCTGATGTAGAAAATCCATTAAGTGGAAAAAAATCCCTTTTCAGATGACTAAGCTCTGTTAAGTTGACAAAGCTAACTAAGACATATGCCTACTTTTATTTCTTGCTTTGAGACAGAGTCTCAATATGTAGGTCGGGCTATCATTTAACTTCCAGTCCTTCAGCCCTGGACTACTGCCGAGTGCTAGGTTTACAGGCATCCATGACACCCAGCCTACTTCTTTTGAGCCACACCTCTTATACCATATACTACCACAGAAGCCCTGGCTTTTCCAAAGTTTCTCAGAGCCATCCCATAGAAACACCAAGTGGGACCCTTGTCAGTGCATTAAATCTTATATCTTGGGAAGATAGCCCATACAGTACATGCTCAGTACAGATAAACCTATATAAGCCAAACTTCATATTATATGGAGGGGACACACAGTGAATGAAGCTCCAACTAGAGTAACTGAAGGGACATATCCGTCGAAAGGTAGGCAGCAGCAGAGGGTGCACCACAGATCACCATTTGTACAGACTCACTGTAGAACTTGTTGCCTGCAAATCCAAGTTTTTCCTTTTTGGACATTTCTAGTGTTTCCCCTAACCCCACCTGAAACATGTGATCTATACTAATTGGATTTGTTGGTTTAGAAACTGCACATACAGGGCCAGCTGTGTAAGAACTGGTTCCTGTAACTGGAGAGGCTGCAAAGAGCCTCCATCTGTCATCTGCCACCTGCCATCCAGAGACCCTGGAAAGGCGGTAATTCAGTGAGTCTGAAGGCTCACGTTCAGGAAGCTGATGGTGTAAGTCTCAATGGAAAGGCTGGATGCCTCGGCTCAAGTAGGTGAGGGCAAACAGGAGAAGACTTCTCTTCCTCCATTACTCTATTATGCTCAGCTTTTCCACAAATGGGGAAGAGAGTGATTTACTCTGCTGAGTCTCTGCTCCTCTCTGTCTCTGCTCTAACTATGCATTACTTCACGTACTTAGAAATTATGTGGTGAGATCACCTGAAAACCTGGTTGGTTTTACATTTACATTTTACTTTTGGGCAATTGTATAAATGCGTACCATGAACTGTGAGCATAGCTAATCCCACCATCTTGTCCCCTCCCACTACTGTTGATCTCTGTTCCTAACCAATCACCCAAGTACTTTGATGTGGATCCAGACATGGTGGCACATGCCTTTGTCCCAGCACTGAGGCAGAGGCAGGGGGATCTCTTGAGTTCAGGCCAAACTGGTCAGTAGTCTGGAAACTGGGGTTTCTTTATGGAATGTCAGGAGCTAGTTAAGAAATAACACAGTTCTTTTTCCGTTTAAGCTTCTTTAATCCTGGCTTCACTTTCTCTGTCAATCATCCTTAGGCTTTATACAGATCTCACTGGATCCACTGTATCACTTACATGGAGAGAGAGAAAGTTCTAAGAGCAGATGCAATTGGCTATATTCAGAGGAGTGTGCTCATGGCAACTGTAGGACACAGAGAACGGTGATACTTTCCTCCTTTGTGTCAGACCTACATGGCTAAGACACCTTGCTTGGAAATCCCACCTGGTCAGCTGACGTCCAGTGAAGCAGCTCTTTAATTCTGCATGAGACAGCCTGGCTGAGAAGAAAGCAACTGACAGAACAGTGGCTGGGCCCCTGCACCTGTTCCCACGCACTCTCCAGTAGAAGGAACAGCTAAAAAGACTGTTTTGGTCACCAATATTCAGCTTATTACAACTACTGCCTGCAGAACGCAACACAGCTAGTTATGATGACCACTGAAGGTGGAGATGACAAACACACTGAACCTGGCATGTATGTGTAGCTCTGTCTGCTGAGTCCACATGTTCTCTATGATCCACATCTGCTCAGAGCTGGGACTGCTCCAAGTGCTAGCCCGTGCTGCTCCACAGTTCTTCTGACTGCTTTGTGGACTTGGAGGCAGAGGACATTCAAACTGCCTGGGGGCTGGTGGGAATCCCGCTCTTGGCAGCTTGCTGGGCTAACCAGTGCTTGTATCTTTTGGTCTTGGGCTTCTGAAAGAGCACTACGGACATAGGAACTCTTACAGTGTCAAGTCCATTTACCTAAACAGACATTCAAAACAGGAATAGCCAGAGATCAGTCAGGTAAAAAACATACCACCCAAACCAGCTCTCCATGTGGTTTTCTCCTCCCAATCAAAAGAAAATTCTGGAAACACTCACAGTCACATCACACCAGTACTCGCCCCACCGAGTGATAGGTTCCTCTGGCAGCCTCAGAGCATGTGGGGCAACAACAACACCAAGCTGAAAACAGAACAACCAACCAACTAACCCTTTAGTTTCAGCCTCTAGGTAACCTAGATAACCCTAGGTAACACTCTAGTCTAGAATTCCCTATGCAGGACTGAATATATCTGGGAAACTGATTCTGGCTGATTTCAGGGGAGGGCACAGATGTCCACAGATGATAGCAGAGAGCCTCAGTCTTAGTTTCTCAGCGAGGGTGGTGAATTTACAAACAGAACAGGTCTTGAGACCAATACTACTTCATCACAAAAGTAATGATTCCCCAGCAAGTCATTCCCAGGTTCTTCCTAGCTAGAGATAAAATAAACTGAACTGCCCTTTCCCATTGGTCCTTAAATTCTGCAACTACCTCTAGTTCTGAGCCACATTCCTCCCTTTTCTCTGCAAACCAACCAAAAGTAACTCCCAATGCCAGATAGTAAAAGCATTTTATAGGAAAAAGTTCAACCCTGGGTCTCCTCCCAAGGGGAGAATGCTAATGTCTGGGAACACTTACATTCTTGAAGAAATGTCGGGCAACTATTTCAGGGTTTAGTTCCCAGTTGACATTGTTCTTCATTCCCACCTCTAGATGACAGCTTCTCAGAAATTTCACTGTCTGTGGGTCAATAGGAGTTGGAGTCAGAGGAGAGGAAACAAGTTTGCGTCACAGGGTCTGAGGTTCAGGGAAAGGTATAACATGTGCCTGTAGCTGCAAGAGGTGACAACACTGATGGGAAAGCCCAGGACAGTCGTTTTCCTCAGCTCTGATACAGAAGAAGGATGTTTTTAAGACTTCATAGGGGAGTTTATCTTGCTGCTTCTAGGTGAAGAGAAATAGTCTGTATTAAACTAAGGACCAGAGCTGGCAAGATGGCACAGTAGGTAAAGGTGCCTGCTGCCAAGAAGAATGCCCAGAGCTTGACCCTAGGATCCACATGGAGGAAGGAGAGACTTCCTTTCATGCAAGCTGTGCTCTGGACTGCATGTGTGCTCTGCCCCCAGTACACAGATGTAACAGACTTCCCAGACATCTCAGGAGGAAGTAAGTCTCAGTATTTAACCTCACAGTTCTGGCATTCAGCTCTACTCACTCCAGCATCAGTTCTTTCCTGCTTACACAATGAAACATAAGCTACCCGAAGGCTCAAGACAGTTCACATCTTGATGCCCAACCCTCTTCCCAGTTGTCTACTTGTTCTCTTTTGATTTTTTAAATCAGGGTTTCTCTGTGTAGCCCGGGCTGTCCTGGAACTCACTCTGTAGACCAGGCTGGCCTTGAACTCAAGAGATCCACCTGCCTCTGCCTCCCAAGTGCTGGGATTAAAGGCGTGCGCCACCATTGCCCAGCTGTATATTACCTTAGGTAGACTAGAGTATCTTCATTGTTAAGATATGCCCTAGAGCTGTTGGTAGATGTGTGCCTAACAGAGATGAGTCCTAGCTTTGATCTGCAGCATCCATAACTGGCCTTTGCAGTACATATCTGTAATCCCACCAACTGAAGGGTAGAGTAAGGAGAATTAAAAGGTTAGTGTGTGCCTTGGCTATATACAGAGTTCAAGGCCAGCTAGGGCCATATAAGATGCCCTATCTCAAACAAACATACCTTAAATATTCACTTGTACTTCTTAGATTGCCTAAAACCTACTACTTTCAAAAGGCCTTATTTATTACTATAGGAAAAAAATGTATCCCTCCACTCCCCAGCAACTCCAAAGAGCGACTCCTGCTTTATTGCCTTTAGTTTGTTGACTACCATCTCTTGTGTGTCTACAGTTCCTTCAACTTATTTGTAAATATTCCCCAAAGACAGAGTCCTCAATTATATTTTCCCATAGATTTTGATTCCTGGATTGGGGACTCCCTCAAAAGCTAGGGCATTTTTGGCAAAAACAATCCCAAGCAGAGATGTCACTGAGTATTTCAAATGGAAGAAATGAACAAATTAATTCCAGCACTTGGGAGCAGCAGGCGGATGTAGAGCTAGTTCAGGACATTGTACCCAACACAGCATTTCCAGAGGACCCCATACCAGTTATACAGAGCAACGGCTGCAATACTACTTTTTCTCATCCCTGTGTATAATATGCAGACTTGAAGGCCATAGGGTCTTTCAGAAGGGTGGTGACCTCCATCAGGGACCAATAAAAATTTCCTACTCACCGCCTCTCCTGCCTTTGTCTGAATCTTCTCCAGCTTTCCTTCTTGTCTCAGCTAAAAAAGATAAAAGTGAGTAGAAGCAACAAGCAGCACTGAGTAATTACAGCCCAACCATGCTGGGCACAGGCTGAGCTTCTGGGTTCTTGTGCTAGCTCTTACCTCACCTTTGAATTAAATAAAGAAAGAAAGGAATTCCTAGCAGGAACCTTAAAGTTTTATTTCTCCAAACCCTTTGGTTCTTTGAGCTCACCAATTTCTCCTCTTCAAACAGCTTCCTATTTTCAGGAGATGCATACACAGCCAGTCCCTGAGGAAGGAGCTTATTACGACCCACAGATTTCTTCACTGAGACCAGATCACCCCGGACTCCAATTTCTGTCAATGAGAATGGGAATAGCAGATGAAAACTCTGCAGGCATCCCTATAGAAAAGATGACCAGCATGGTATCAATCTACAGGTAAAGGCCTTGCTTTAGCATACTCAGGCTTTGGGGTACACCTCCAGCATCACCAAAAGGGAGGGGCATAGAAAAGAGACAGTCCTTACTTTCTCACAGTTTTTATTCTTCCTTACAAACACCCCCCCACCCCCACCTCCGTCAATTTACTAGGGCAGGTTATAAGGTTCAGTCGTTAAAGTGCCAGCTGCATAGAGGATCTGAGTTTGGATGTGGTCCATAACCTTAGCACGGAGAGGAGGAAATATGCAGATCCCTGGGGCTCGTCTCTATGTACTGTATCAAATAAGGTGGGCCTTTGGCCTTCACACCGATGCGCGTTCGCAAGCACACACACACCACATGCAATTATTAGGAACTACACTTGTCACACGTCCAGTTTAAAAACTGGTGCAAAGAATGTCATTGCTTGTGCTTCTCTTTACACAGTTAACAATATTATTGCACACACGTTTTAACTTTCCGTACTAGTATCTCAATCACAGTACTTTCCGTGTCTTTTTTTTTTTTCTCATCAGAACCATAAAGTAGCAAAAACAAAGCAACATGAGAGGCAGGAAAAAGTTAACGTCAAACAGGGGCAGCCGGGGAAGGGGAAGCGGTTAGCATGCGGGTCCGAGCCTTACCGTCCACAGACTGCGTGAGGATGAGCTCCAGGTTGTCTTTGGGCCGGTGTTTCGTGTCCTCCACCAACTTATACACGCGGTGACGCCGACGCAGGCGCGGCTTACGGCCCTCCCCGGCAAGCGGCACCTTCCACCAGCGCTCCACGATGACGGTGCTCTGGTGGTCAGGGAGGCTGGGGTGAGCGAGTGTCCGCAGAGAGCACCCAGCCACCCCGCCGGCCACCTGCACCCCATCCCCGCGGTCTCAGTCGGGCATGAACAGCACTCCTGTCCCCCACGGTGTACGACCTCAAGCCCTAGCCGGCTCTCACCTGATAATGAGAGAGACTGAAGTCACGGCCCGGGGTGCTCCCTTCAATCCGCGGCCAGAGTAGCTCCCCAATGCCTCTTCGACGCAGCGAAGCTGCGCCTGCCCACAACAGAGCCCTAACCCGGGGAGCCATAGAGGCCGCCATGGCGGCGGAGCCGACTGGAGGAAGAAGGACCCCGCGCATGCGCAGCTGGGTCTCTGGGTTGCCCGCGGCGCGCCTGAGTGGTGTGGATACAGGCAGCGCTGAGTGAGACCCGGGATGGCGGCAGCAGCACTACCTTAAATGCCGGCGATAGGACAGCGGAGAGAACTGCTATTTATTTTCGTCACCCCTTTCCATAGAGCTTTGTCTGCTTACCGACAACGGAAAACATACTATTTTTTCTTTGGCTTCGCTTTAAAAAAGAGGCGGAGGGCACTTGGTGTTGCACACCTCTCATCTTCCAACAGGACAAGTTCCAGGCTAACCTGGCTTACATACAAAGCTCTAGGACAGCCAGGGCTACATAACGAGACCAATAATAATAATTAACTGATAATGATGTTGATTATAAAAACCAATGATAACAACAACAATATAAGTGGTTCGGTTTAGTTCTAGTTACTGAGATCACTTTTAATTTTGACATGCTATAATTTCTGAACTCTACAATATGGATGTCACTCTCGATTTTCTCTTGAATCTATCTAAAAGTAGTCGAAGGATGGGATACTGTAAAAACTCTGCAACTTTCCATGATATTGTTACTAGTGTATTTAAGCTAATATTTAAAGAGTTTCAGGAGACATAAACTGTAGAGGAAAAGAAACCACTGCTAGGCCCAAACAGTTCCTTCTGTGGAGTCTTTGTGCTTAATAGATGGTTATAAAAAGAGGGTCTATAAAGGAGCATGGAAAGATGTGCTATGCTCTGTTGTATGTGCACTTAGGTAGACTGACCTAAACGCATGTCCTTGGTATTGAGGACAATAGTCTTCAACAGTCTTAATCTTTTGTACCCAGCACTTAGTATATGGAATTTCATTCTTTTTAGTATCCACTCTCTTGATGGTCTCAGTTCATTATATGGCTAACTGCTATTTATATGCCAGTGATGTCCAAATTCTTATTCTAGGCTCCCACAAACATCACATTGGAATACCCAGCTTCTTACTCATCATCATATGCCCCATTCTTTGCAAACTGCCCTACCTGCAGGCTTTCTTGTTACAGTTGATGAGAATTCCACTTTGTTGTTTTGTTTTTCTTTAGTTCTTGGAAACATCTTATTTTAAAATTTCTACACATTTATATTTTTGAGATGATATAATTTTCTCTTTCCCTTTTCTCCTTCTAACCTCCTTCTCTCTCAAATTCATAGCCTTGTTCCCCTTGTTATTTATATTTGTGTGTGTTTATATATTCTTTAATATATAAATACAACCCACTCAGTCTGTACATTGTTCCTTATATGTATGTTTTCAGGGTTTACCATTTGGTATTGGGTAACCAATTGGTGTACTCTTCCCTGGGGAAGACTGTTTCTCCTGTTCTTAGCATTCCTAGTTGCCTGTAGCTCTTTGTTTAGGGTTGAGGCCTTGTGAGCATTTTCCTTCCTCACTGGCGTGTTTATTAGTGTCTTCCTTGCTCGGGTCTTGTTTAGGCATCAATGTTGGTGTGAATTCATGGATGTGGCGTCCCTAACATTTTTAGGAGATACACTCTCATAGCAAACTTCCTGTTCCTCTGGTTCATAGAATTGTTCTGCCTCCTCTTCTATAACAATCCCTAAACTTGAGGTGTAGTTATGTTATAGATGTATCATTCGGGAGTGGGTTTCACAACTCTGCATTTTGATGGTCGTAGTTTTCTGTAATGATGTCCACTTATTACAAACATGTTTCCTTGATAAGTGGCAAGAAATACACTTATCTGTGGGAAGAAGGATAACATTTTAGAATGCAGTTAGAGATTATGCTGGTTTAGTAGGGTGGTAGATATAAGTTCTTCTCCAAGATCCATGACCTCATGAGGCATGAGTGTCTTAAGTTTCTAGAACCAGGCATTATTCCCTCTTGTTGAGTGGGCCTGAAGTACAATTGGAGAGTTGTTGATTACTGTCAGGGTATGCGTACTGTGCTGGTTACTGTTGTGGTTTGGAGACATCATAACTAGGTAGGACTATCAGTTGCTTTCTTCCTTTGGAAGATTGCATGGTACCTTCTAGTAGCATGAAAACTAATCCCCAAGGAGGAAGCTTTCAGCTCAGAACCACTTCTGATCCTCTAAGTCCTGAGTACATTTTTTAAAGCTTCTTTATCTCTCAAGGCATCAGAACACCCTATATGTTCTTAAATAATTAAGTTAAATAATTAAAACATAGAATATATATATGTATATATATATACATATATACATATACACATACACATACATATATCTCACATATAGAACACAATGAGGTCAAGGGAAATGTAAGAAAAAAAGGAAAAGTGAAAAAGAGAAATAGAAAGGAAAGAAGACAGGAAATGTTTAAAATATAAGAGGCAGAGCTGGAAAGATGGTTCAATGGTAAACTGCTTGTATGCAGCTCTGATAACCTGGGTTAGAGTCCCACAACATACAAAACCCCCAAAAGCTGGATGAAGTGACTTGAGTCCCTTGAGTCTCAGCATTCCTATGACCAGAATCTCAAGTTCACAGTGTAGCAGCAGAGAGAACAAGGGACTCTGGTTTAAAAACAAGGTGAAAGGAAAGAATAGACTCCTTGGAAAAGCAGTCCTTTGACTTCCACGTACACATGCATAAAAATTAATTTAAATGATCCAAGAGGCAGGCTGGCACGGTGGTGACTATTTTTAATCCCAGCATCAGCAGGTAGAGGCAGGAGGATCTCTGTGTTTCAGGACAGTTATACAATGAGATCTCTTTCTCCCTCTCCCTTTCTCCTCCCCTCCTTCCTCCCATCTTTAAAAACTTCCCAATCTAAGTGGTAACACTTTTTTGGGGGGAGAGGTTGAGACAGGGTTTTTCTGTATAGCCCTGGCTGTCCTGAAATTTGCTCTGTAGACCAGGCTATCCTTGAACTCAGAAATCCACCTGCCTCTGTCTCCCAAGTGCTGGGATTAAAGGCATGTGCCACCACTGCCCAGCTTGTTAACACATTTTTGGGGTTCAGAACAAAAGCAATATTGGAAAGAGGCAGGAGACTACCTTGTTACATCTCCATTCTGCCACAAAATCATACTGAATTTATTTGGTTGTCTGTTTCAAGCTCTGGCTGGAAGGCACCTGTCACACCCATGTCTTCCTCCTCTTTGCTGTCCTGGTGAAACAGCTTATGGAGGGCTCCAGCTACTTGTTCCTCATTGGCCAGACAAGTAGAGAGGCTGAAGTGTGATGGCTTTCTAACTAAACTGTTAGTTCAGCCAGCTACCATGTACAGCCATAGGCATCAGATTGGAACAAGAGTGGAGACTGTGAGGGAAATCTGCATCAGTGAGACAGAAGAGGATTTACTCTTACTTTCTGGTTGGGGTCACCAATTATGTTATTGAGGATCACTCAGACTCCAGTGCTTCCACATTTTTGACATTTTGTTTGAAGAATAGAAAAGCGTACATAAAAGAGCAAAGTATCAAAAGATCTTATTTGGAGGCAAAGTAAAGGCACAAGTTAGATGTAGTATAAGGAGCTGTGGGTCCTGAGCAAGCATGCGGCTTGAGTGCCTGGTTACTGTTTAAGCTTTTCTTGTATGGGTTCAAGGGGAATAAGTTGTGTGTGTTTGTGTGTACATGTCTTGATGCAGATGGGGGGGGTGTCCCAGGTTGCGAAGTGCTTTGTTGGGAAAGGTGTGTATGAGTAGCTTTCAATACACTTACCTGCCTCACCATCACCTCTAAAGCCCCATTGTGGAGAATACATTATCTTTTTCTGTAGTAGTCACTGAATAGGAGATGTGTACTGAATAGTTTTATAGGATTTTCTCTCCTTAAGCCAGATGTGGTAGCACATACTTGTAATCTCAGCACTTTGGAAGTAGAGGCATGAGGATCCAAAGTTCAAAGCCATCCTCACCTGCACAATTAGTTCTGGACTATTCTGGGCTGCATAAGACCATGTCTTCTTTTAACAAAAATCCTTTTTCTTTTTTCATTTAAGACATGTATCTAACTCAAATTAACCTCAACCTCAAATTCTTGTCCTGTCCCAGCCTTCAAAGTACTGGGATTATAGGCATGCACCACTAAAGATTATTTTAAAAGTTATATCTAGTCATTCTTTCATGTAAAACACGGCTCAGTCACGTCCCCTTTACTCAAAAGAAAAAGCTCATAGATTTATATAGCCTGCCCTGTATCATGTGACATCCTTAACTCTCATTTCCTATAGCATATACTTACTGCCCCATTCACCTACAGTAGCTGCCTTGCTGTTGAGAACAGCAGACACACTCTTGGCATTTGAATTTGCTGTTGCTTTTGACTAGGATAGTTCTTATCCTTAGGCATTAGATTTGTTAATAGTCTATTATTATTATTACTATTTATTATTATTATTAAAATAGAGTTTGTTATTTGTGTAGTCCTGGCTATTTTAGCATTCACTATGCAGACTAAGCTAGTCTTGAACTCAGAGATTCCCACCTGTCAATACTTGTCTTGCTACCAATCTTGACTCCCTTTGTCTTTGATCTATTATCTTTTCAGTGAGGCCTACATGGATCACTTGTGTCCTGCTGCATGCCCTGCTGCATAACCCACACTCCCAAACCTTTTAGTTGGTTTTTTTTTTTTTTTTTTTTTTTTTTTTTTTTTGTTTTTTGAGATAGGGTTTTACAGTGTAGCTCTGGTTGGCCTGGAACTTATTATATACACCAGGCTATCCTCAAACTCAAAAGATCTGCCTGCTTCTGCTTCTCAAGTGCTGAGACTAAAGGTGCATACCACCACACCAGGCTTGATTCTTTTTGTTTCCCCTTTAAGAGTTCTCTTCTGACATGTTTATTTTCTATACACTTATAAATACCTGGCTCTCTCACTTTAAATAGAGCAGAGATCTGTAGTTCACTGACATGCCTTAAGCACCATAGTGGTGCCTGGCTCATAGCAGGCCCTCAATAAATATTTAAATTGATGATTAATAAAGAGGCCTTAAACTGTTGGTTCTAGAACCAAATTTTGCCTTCAATGTTAAATTTGATCAGTGTCTTAGGTTTTCTATTGCTACGATAAGACATAACCAAAAACAACTTAGGGAGAAAAGGGTTTATATCATCTTGAAACTCTCAGGTTATACTCTTATCACTGAGGGAAGTCAGGGCAGGAAGTTGAGACAGGAACTGAAGAAGGGGCCATGGAGGAATACTGTTTACTACTTTGCTCTCCATGGCTTTCTCAACCTCAGGCAGCTTTCTTCTAACACTCAGGCCCGCCAGCTCAGGGGTGCACTGCACACAGTGAGCGGAGACCTCCCACAGCAATCAGCAATCAGCAATCAGCAATCAGCAATCAGCAATCAAGAAAATGCCCCATAGGCTGGTCCACAGGAAATTCTCAGTCGAGGTTATCACTTCTTAGATGACTCTAAGCTTGTGTCAAGTTGAAATAAAACCAATCAGTACAATTGTTTTTGTGTACATGTAACTTATTACAGAATCTTTCTAGCTTCTGTTGAACATTTTTAAGATCTAGCAGAACTGATTCTGTGTCTAGTACAGCAACTTATTGCTGAGTTATGTTGGTGTGAGCTTTTTACCATTTTAATATATTAATTCTGTAACTCCACTAATTTTCATTGGCTGGGCCTGTGTGTGTGTTTGAAACAGGGTTTTGTTTGCTATGTGACCTTGTTCAGCCAAAATCTTGCTATCGCAAACCAGGCTGGTTCCAGTTGTTGAGTAATCCTATCATCTCTGTCCTTGACTGCTAGACTTAAGGATGTGTGTAACATTACAGTTTCCTAGAGGTGTTTAATTTGGGATTTCTGCACTATAAAGACAACAGAGAAAGTTCTGCAATTTGTAGTACTTCTGTGCCATGGGGAGGGATGACGGCAAACAAAGAATTGCGAAAACAACTATTAATCAAGTCAGTGTTGGAACAGGGCCTTGGAAGCTTACTGTGGCAATGGAGACCAACTCTACAGTTGCTGAGTTTAGGAGTGTTCCAGAGGGAGGGCCAAGGTGCTAGGCACAAAAAGAGCTCTGGCAGGGCTGTTTGTTAACCAGTATATAAGTTTTAAAGCAGCCTCGCTATTGCTATAGTTGTAAAGTGTGTACTAGTTGAATATGGACCTTGGTTAGTAGGACCTGCAGTGACCTCATGTCTATGTCACAGTGCCTGCCAGGTCACAATGGACAGGGTGGCCTGAACCTCTGCGACTCATCCTCTCAACCTCACTTTGCCGCAGGGAGGCACTGAACAGAGAAACTGCCTTGTAACAGGTCCCGCCCCTCTCTCTACTCCCTTTCTTATATCAAGAGGGGAAAAACACGGAACTACCTCTATCCGTTCTGGTCACCATACGCCTATTACCTCTACTGTTACAAATACCGGATCACCCTCCGGGAGAAGATGCTGCCTTGTTGTTACAAAAGGTACTTGTTTTCAACTTTAATTTACACAAAGTATAAGGGAAATAAAACAACTTGAAAGAATTTGTTAAGTGGCAGGGTAGAAGACTAGCATGGATTTGTATAATTTTTCTGTTTGGTTAGCCTGAAATCAATTCATAGGTGATATAGGAAACAGTGTTGGAAGACTGGTCCTGTGTAGCTGAAGTCAGGAAGCTACCTTTATAGTTCACATCTTCATCCAAGGCTCTGAGGCACACTAATTTGGGTTTTTCTTTTCCAACAAGCATCACTTACAAGGAACAGGAGGACCTGACTCTCCGGCCCCATTGCTGCCTCCCGTGCTCCTGCCTCCCGTGCTCCTGCCTCCAGTGCTCCTGAGTCCCTAGGAGGCCCCCAGGTGGGTAGGAGCACTGCACAGGAAAAAGACCACAGCCAGCTTAAAGAACTCTATTCAGTAAGTAGACCATGAACTGGTGATGTGACAGGACAGCTCTATGATTTTTGATTTTGAGAGAACATAGCCAGTTGATAAGCATAAAAATCACAATAGGTAGGACCCTAAGCTCATGTGTAAAACCTATGCTTTGTAGATGGATTCTGGCCCAGGGATCTAAAGTCAAATAGCTGGTAGCCAACAGCAGGATAGGAAAAGTAGGAATAGCAGATTATCATGGGACTTCGGGACATAAAGTACTTTAGAGACTGACTGGTGATAATAGGCCTGTAATCTCTGCTTCCTGAAAGGGCTGCCTAGACTACATAGTGAACACAAGGCTACCCTCAGTAACCTAGCAAGACCTTATTCCCCAACTTTACAAAATAAGTAAAAGTGGGGCTGTGGGGCTGTGGGGCTGGGGATATAGCATGAGCAAGATGGCACCCTGAGCTTCCCAGTACTGGACAGTACTCCCAGGTATTTGACAGCAAGTAGAACTCAGTATGGGATGGCTATTCCTAGGACTAAGGAATATTGTTACATCTCTTAAGATTCTGACTTCCTAGCTGCCTTCATTTGCCTCTCCTTGATTCTACAAAGGCACCTCAGTTTGCCTTAGGTGTGATTTGAGGACGAAATGAGCACAGATTATTACAATTTTATTTTCCAGGCTGGGAACCTGACAGTGCTATCAACTGACCCCCTGTTTCACCAAGATCCAGTTCAGTTAGATTTCCACTTTCGTCTTACGCCCCATTCCTCTGCTCATTGGCACGGCCTTCTGTGTGACCACCAACTCTTCTTGGATATCCCATATCAGGCCTTGGATCAAGGCAACCGAGAAAGGTGAGGGCCTGGATGGGGAAGAGTTGGGCTATTTCATCCTTTATCATGTCATAGTAACTCTGGGGGTGGATCAGACACACAGAACACACTAGTAGCACACAGACAAGAGCTTGGGGTGGGGTTCAAGGGATAATTTTAGGTTGAGGGTCAGTTGCTGGACTCAGGGACACTAAAGTAAATATCCAAAATAGTTGAATACTTTCCAGCTGTTCAGCAGTCCTTTCCTCCATGATCGTCCATGCCATTCACCTCCGGCAGGTGGGAGCCTCTGCTTCGGGAAATGCTCCAAGCTCCTCCAGCAGCTTTCATTTTCCAGTTTCAGTGGGTGGAGAACAGACGCTTGCCAGGATTTCTCCTGTTCTGTCTGGTTGGATTCTGAGTTATCTAAGTATTAACTTTCTCTCTGGTCTCTAGTTTGACAGCAACACTGGAGTATGTGGAGGAGAAAACCAATGTGGACTCTGTGTTTGTGAACTTCCAAAGCGATCGGAAGGACAGAGGTGTGTCCCTCTTCCCTCTGCACTTCAGTACCCTGTCTCTACTTTTGTTGCAAAGGAAATTAAGGCACATGACGTTATATTCAGTCACATTACAACTGGAAGAGATTACAACATGGAAGAGATTACAGAGACCATTAAAGGGATACGGTGGACTAACAAAGGGTGTCAAACAAATGTCTCAAGCTTTCACAGTAGTGGTTAGAGGACAGGGATATATTTAACCGGAGATAATATGTTACTGCTCATCTCTCAGAGTTTATACTCTGCTGAATATAAGACAAGATGAGCTGGATATTGTGGTACAAGCCTCTGATCCGAGCATTTGAAAAGTGAAGGCAGAATTCTTCTGCACTCAAGGTCAAATTGGCTACATAGTGAGATCTCATTTCAAACCAAAACCAAAACTGAAAAAAGCAAAACCAGTATCAACAAAAACAAACCCAATCAACCAAACCAAAAACACACAACCCCCACTCCACCGAAAAATCCACAGGTGCAGCTTAATTGCACTACATGCTTGAACAATTAATTACATCTTAAATCTATGAGGAAGGTTCTCATTCTCACTTTGCAAATGAGTAAACTGGAGATCTGAAAGGTTAACTAGAATTTAAAGTGAATAATAAATGCAGGGCAGAGCCTGTGTCTACCACTCCAAAGCACACCCTATGCCTGCACTACACTGCTTGCCAGTCACTCTCTGGAGAAAACATCTATAAAGGAGTATATGAGCTGAGCTTCAGTGGGAGTTCTAATCATTTGTTCTGTTCTTCTACAGGCGCCCTGCTACGAGCTTTTAGCTACATGGGCTTCGAGGTGGTCAGACCAGATCATCCTGCCCTCCCTCCCTGGGACAATGTCATCTTCATGGTGTATCCCCTTGAAAGGGACCTTGGCCAGCCTGGCCAGTGAGCCTCCCTAAACATGTTCCATCTCTGTGAGGGGTTGGAAACCTCAACACACGGGACTCTGGGGCCCAGGATGTGATTTAAGACACTTCCATCCTAGGAAATAAAGGGTAGTGCAATCAAAGTGTTTGTTGTTTCTTGGGGGAAGGGACTGTTGGAGGAATATAACTCTTACACAGATAAATACATTGCATGACATAAGATCTAAGAAAACCGGAGGAATCTGAGTCAAACATGGGAGGGCTTCCTTGGCCTTCTCCTTACTCCTAAACCATTTTTTCCATTCTCATTTACTGAGCATCTGCCATAATAAATTTACTAGTCAACTAGAAGTTCAGAAAGACCAAACCTTGCTAGGATGCATTTGTGTATTTCAACTCAAACTGGAAACATATGCCAATTGCTTCTCTTTGGATGTGGAGAAAACCAGAGCAAGTACATACATCCTAAGGGAAGAATTATAAGAGATAACAAGAGAGCATTTCAGACAAGTACTGGGAAAATGGCAGTGGATTCACAGCATGAGATATAAACTGACAAGACATAATGAGCACATTAAAAAAATAGGGGTTTTGAGGGGGAGAGGAACAAGGTGTCATGTAGCTCAGGCTGGCCTCAAACACAGTGTAGCAGAGATAGACCTCAAGTTAATTCTTCCACTTCAACCCCTCATGTGCTGAGAATAGGTGTATACCATAATTGTATTTAATTTTAAAAAAATTTTAGACATGTTTTGCCTACATGCATATATGTACACCACATGCATACTTGGCGAACACAGAGGTTAGAAGAGAGAACTAGGTCCCCTGTGACTAGAATTAAAAGATGGTTGTGAGCTACCATGTACGTGCTGGGATTGGAACCTGTGTTTTCTATAAGAGCACACAGTGTTCTTAACCTCTGAGCATCTTTTCAGGCCCACATAATTGGTTTTAATAGGCTTTTTACACAATGAACTGCAGGTCTTATGACCTCCATCCCTGAGGGAAAGAAGCACCAAGGAAACTAGAGACAAAATGGCCTCCAGAGTCTGTTATGTACACACTTCAATGGTTCACTACAGCCAGAACCTGGAACATTAATAGGAGTCTGTCTAGGCTTTAGGAGTATAAGAGATGCTCAAACTGCCCCTTCCTTGATGTCTTTCAGCCAATTTGGGATGTTGTAAATGACACAGAAGTACCACACCACTGAGGTACATCCATAGCCTCTTTTTGAGACAGCATCTTACTAGTTGCTCAGGCACGGCCTTTAACTTTCACTCTCTTGCCTTGGCCTCAAAGTGTAGCTGGGTATAGGCCTGGGATACCAGGCATGGCTACTAACCCTAGAGTTTAAAGAAGTCTGTATGAGGCATCCATGTGTTCATTTTAGATTTACCAAGTTCATTTGTTGTATCATTGTGCATTTGTATTTAATTTTAGGTACTGTCACAAGTCTCAGTGGTGTCTTTCAATACTGTCAGCAATGGAAAGATGCTAGAAGGAAAGTAAGTTTATATTGAAGACCTACTTCTGGAACCCAGATTTCTAGAATCCTAATACAGGCCGCCTCTTACAGTGTAAGTAGGTTTTGTGTACATAGTTGAAACTGGTTATGGTTCTGTGGGAGTAGTGGACTTCTGCAGTGACTTTAGGGGAAGCGTGTGGATGCTTGTATGGGAAGGACATTTGTTTCAGGATGTCTCTGTAATGTGAGGCACTCGCAATTACTACCAAGGCTTACTCAGAAGAAACTTTACCCACAGCCCTACTTCCAAGTTGTAACTGAGTATGTGGTTTTGGATAATTTTTTTTGAGAACTTTATTTAGCAAACAATTCCCCAAATTACGTAGGCAGAACTATACATTCATTCTCTGTCTAGTTGTGTGTATACAGAGACAGATATTTGCAGTTTACAACATTTCCTAAGTTGCTTCTCCCCTCTAGTTGTATTTTTAACTAAAATTCACAAAGAAATAGCTGGAGGACTGTTTCAAAAAAACTTGTCTTGAATAACCTCAGCAACTGAGGGTGAGAGGTAGTACTCTCTTCCCCCCTTTATGAGGCTTTTAAATATATTTATGCTGAGTTTTGCCTTATCTCCTGGCAACTGCAGTCTTCTGAGTCCACCAAATACTGCCTATAACTACAGTCACCTGATAAGGTGAGTCAGAAATCTGCAGAATCATCCTTCAATGCTCAAACCTTGGCTGTTTCCCAGCCTCAAAAAGAACATAGCCCAGCAGTAATGCAAATTATTACTGGCAGAGGGAACTGAACCTGATATGAAGAGGCTGAGAGTTACACAGCAGCATTCAAACACTGAAAGATAGGGGAGGAACCAGAGGAGTGAGGTGGAGAAATCTGTCTCCATTTGTCTCCGTCTGTCACTTTCTGGTAGATCCAATGAAACAGAAAATGAATTTGATCCACAGCAAGCCATGCCACATGAAGTAAAGAGCTTCGTGGATTTCTCTGTCATAGACTTCTCTCTGGCACCACACCCTGCCAAAGACATAGAGACAAAAAAAAAAAAAAAAAAAAACTTAAAAGGACTCTGAAAGCAAGTTAAGCTGTATCAAAGATGCCGCAGAGAAATGTACACATGTAGGAGCACAGGGAAGAGGCTGCTGTCATCCCCATTACTTCCCTGTTGCTACAGATAGATGACAGCTCCACTCACACAGCAAAGCAGAGGGCTGATCCAGCAGCTGAAGCCCAGGCTTCAGAGTAAGTCGTCTTCAAGGTTATCATCACCAGACATAGAGGCAGCTTCTACCAAGCAGAAATGAGGAAGTAAGACTGCTTTATTCTAACAGGCACTGCCAGTGAGGCTCAGGGAAAAAAGGGTGGCTGTGCTCAGAATCAAGTGGTTTTCTGTTTTAGGTAGGATCTCATGCAGTGTGGGCTGGCCTCAAACTCTCTATGTAGCTGAGGATGACCATGACTTTGTGATACTCCTCCCTCCACTCACCAGTGATGGAATTATAGGTATATGTCCCTCTCCTAAGTGTGTCATTCTCAGCTGGGAATATAATCCAGGGCTTTGTGCATGCTAGTCAAGTACTCTATCAGCCAAGACACATTCCCCAGTCCTAGAATCAAGTTTCAACTTAACCTTCCTAATCTGGACAGACTAAGAAAAGGTACTTTTCATGGATGTTGTGTTAAATTATCAATGTTTATACCTGATAAGCTGAGGCAGGACAGGGTATGTGGTGTCTCTTCAGGGCTCTTTTTTGTCTCAGTGAGTATGCTTGCAAGAGAATCATCTGTTTCTGTGGCCTTAGGGCATGGAAGAAGAGAAAAAGAAAAGAGTATGTTGACTGGTGGCCTATCATTTTGATCATAGGTATTGGTTAAAACAGTGTTTGGCTGCTGAGAAAAATGATGTCTTTAATCACATTTTTTATCAGCCTGAAAAATGAAGTAAACATTGAGACAGATTCCCAGTCCATGTTAAATGACTCACAATCTCCTGTTACTTCAGCTTCAGGAGATCCAATGCCTCTTGCCTTCTTGGGAACTCACACGTCTGGCATACACTCACACACATACATGATTAAAAGATAGGAGCTGTGGAGATGTACACTCACACACATACATGATTAAAAGATAGGAGCTGTGGAGATGGCACAGAAGCTAACACTATTGTTCTTCCAGATGACCCAGGTCTGGTTCCCAGCACCTTCCAGCAGCTTACAACTGTCTGTTAAGTCTAGTTCCAAGGGATCGAAAACCCTCTTCTGGCTTCCTCAGGCACTACATGCATGTAAAAAGATATACATGTAGGCAAAATACACACACATATATGAAAATTCATTAAAATCTTGTCAAATTGATAAATATTATGGCTACATACTTTCATTGTGCCTCTATGCATTAGACTTTCTTGGAAGTAACACCTTAAATGACAACGACTTACCAAGTCCTTCAACATATCTGGGACAGTTCTGTTTTCTTCCATGTCTTCAGGAAGTTCAACTGCATATCCTTTACGAACTAATTCTAGCCCAATATCAAGTTTCTGAAAATGAAAAATGAAAAATGAAAAATGAAAAATGAATGTTCTCGTGTAAGGGAGAGAAAATTTGCAATTGAAATGGGGTGAGATGGTTAGCAGATATTACAAAGTAGAAGTGGTATCAGGTAAGGGTTTCTGGGCCAGAAAATATGGACAATGCAGTAAGCAGTGTATGAACTTCACCCGTACCTTCCCATTGCTGGTATCATATAAGTAGATCTTTGGCCAAGTTGAGATTCCAGTCTGGACATAGCTAGAAATTTTGGCCACTAGGGGCTTCCAGTCAGCACAGTGAGTGAGTCTGTCAAACTCATCTAGAGCTTCCTCTTCCCACTCTTCACCTGGAAAAAGATCATAGGGGAAGAGGGGGCTGAGCCTCAGAGCAGATAAGAGTAGGTCAGTGCTGTTAAGAATAGAAATATATCCTGGAGAGAAACTGAAACTACAGTTTTCTTCCCAGGAATAGACTTATGTTCTTCTGTGGTGAGTTTTTTTGCATCTGACTGCCAAGCAAGTTTCTGTGCTTTCTAGTGCTGACACAGAAAAGGCACTCAAGTCTCCAAAACTCAACAAGCCTGGGGATATAAGAATTCTTTTCATGTGCTGTATGAAAGTTGCTCATTTGGAGTTAAAATTAATAGGTTGCATGGCTGGTTTACCTGAGGGGGCAATCCGTGCCAGACTGCACTCTATTGCTTGAAATGGGAGGCTTAGGAAGTCACTCCTAAAATCAAAGAAATTAAAATTAGAATCCCAGGTATCATATGTTCCCTTCTAAATCCTCTTGATGATATGTGCCGATAGCTTGTACTTTGTGGCCAGGAGTGAGCCAACAGTTGGGATTTTAGCAGATTCTGTTCTGGCTTCTGCACCCACCTGAGAGCCCTGAGATCCTTGAGTGGGCAATCTCCATTATCTCCAAAGTCAACAAAGTAGAGGTCCAAGTTTCCATTTTCCAAGGTTTCAAGAACTCGGGCTCGATACCAGGAACCATTTGTAGATAAAGGTGCTGCTACAATGTCTCCTACATGCACAGTCAAGTCTTCCGGCTACACACGGGATAGGAAGTCAAGAGGGGGTTATTATAAAGTGGTAGCTAATAAACAGGATATCAGAAGGAAGGGAACATATTACAGTGAACAACAACAACAAAGCCCCAGACTAGCTTTTTCCCTATGGCAACTCACCAGACTATTCTCATAGTGCTGGGTCATCTCACTGACAAGTTTATCCAACTGTAAGCTGCGGGAACCAATGATTTGGATCCAGAAGTGGTTAGGGTGTTCAGAAGCAGAAACGTAGACTTCTAGGTACTCATCAGCATGGAAACTGAAGTCAGGACTGGGAACTGAACACAGGGGTAAGTATGGTGACCATATCAGTACCATCTTTGATTGGAATGGGGAGATTGCATCAGGAAGATGAAAGACTCAAATACCCAGTGGCTGTATACCACTTGGTGACTCATATAAAATGTCCTGAAGAAAGGTACTAAGTCATCATCTATGTCTTTTGATGTAACTAGGTTTATACTATCATTCTCCATGTACTCAAATGATGCATCAATTATAGTTAAGGTTAATCCTCCATCTGTTAGGTCTGGCAGGATCAATAAAAAAGTACACAGACAGCAATCCTGCTCATTAAAGATTCTATTCTACCAGGGATGTATTATGTGAACCTAGGCAAGCCCATTAATATCTTTTAGGTGCTCTGTCTTTTCTTGTTCAAGCTAGCATCTTTTCATAGAAGAGGAGACCGATGGCCATTTCATTCTTCAATGACATTTAGAAACAATAATGAAACAGGCAACATAAAAACTGGGCTGAGAATTTCTTATGCAAAAAGGTATGCCTAGATATGAGTGCTTAGCGACAAATGGGAGAGCTACAGCAGCCCTGATCCCCACCTTCTACCCAGGCTCAGAGAATATCATGAATGAGGGGACAGAAAGAATTTAAGAACCAGAGTATGAGGAGCTGTAAAATGTGTCTTTTGGATATTATATGGTGGTTGCACACATGAACTCACAGAAGCTGTGGTTACCTGCACAAGATCAAGCCAGTTACAATCCCAGCATGGATCAGGGAGGGGCTCCTGAGGCCCTATGTTTAGCTGAGGAAATATTGGCAGTTGTTGGATGCTGGGGGATGGAGAGACACTTCTCTTTGGGAATGTAGCCACTCATAGGTTACCCAAGCCCCAGTGGATGGCCCACACTCATACAAATATGGGTAGCACTAATTGGACATAGGGTATTATAAAAAAATAAAACTGGGAGGAAGATGTATTTGGGGAACACAGGGGGAACTTTAGATAGCAAAAAATATTGTGTACTCATATGAAGTTTCTCAAGATAAAAGTAAAAATAGGATTTAAAATAAGTGTTTAAGAAAAAAAGTATGGTTCCATTTGGTTAAGTACTTGCCATGCAAGCATGAGGACTGTCCCCAGCTCCCACATAAAAATCAGGGTATGGTGGTACATGCTTGTAATCCCAACCTCTGTGCCAGAGAGGCACATTTGGGGGAAATCCCTGGGGCTCAGAGGCCAGTCAGCCTAGTCTAATCAGCAAGCCCTAGGTCCCAGTGAAGAGGCTTCGTCTGAAAAACAAGAAGGTGGATGGTTTTGGGGAACAACATGAAAAGCTGGTCTCTAGCCTTCATGCACATGTATACATGCATTCATGTGGACACACACTCCATCCCATCTCTGCATGAACACACATAGGGCATAGCATGTGCACGTACACACATATGCACGGGGGCGCATACACACACATACACACACAAAATATGTGTAGAAAGAGGATATAATAACATTTAATTATTTGATGTATTACTCAGATATGTTTCCTTTGTCAACATATTTCTATCTTATTTTTCTTTACTAGCTGTACTCAACATTTATTATTAATGTTTGGTATTAAGCTAAGTAAAATATTACCAGAGAGGTATTATCTATGATGACAGAGATGGAAATCACAAAAACAGAAATTTTAATTGTTTCCTATTTTAGGCCAGTTAAATCCAGTATTCCTGTCTTTCAAATGGTTAATAGGCTCCTCTTCATTACATACTTTCAAACATGGACGTCTCTGGACTACTCTGGGCACCAGAATTCTGAAAGCTGTCATCATTAGGTTTCTCCCAGGAACCTTCTTTTGGTCCTACAACAACCATATCACCACCTCCTTTTCGGAGAGGAACTTCCAGGGGTGCAGCTGGTCCCATGCTAGAATTGGCATTTTTCCATAAAGCTGCTTCTCCAGCTCCACCAGGCTCTGTCACTTCCTCTCTTCTCACACTGATTGGCTGCTTTCGTGGGACTCTGGTTTCTGCAGAATGGGCAATTCTCTTCCGAAGTTCTTCATCTTCTGAAACTTTCTCCAGTATCAGATGCTGTGGGAAACAAGAGAGGGTCACTTCTGTGTAGTCACATACTGACAAGATGGCAAATGGGTCACTCTTATCCTCAGGTATACTTGCCTTAGCTGCTGCCACTTCCTTCTGTGTTCCTGAGATTTTTATAAGTCTCGAGAGTAGTAATGTTCCCTCTGATTCTTTGTCGCAAGTGATTTTGGCTCCAGAAGCCTTACAGATAGAGCGAATCGTCTCACCGCCTCTCCCTACATTAATACAGAAAAGCCTGTCCTTTGTTCTAGGCCAACAGTCACTATAAGAGAAATCACTACTTTGTGCATGTTATAAAAAGGAGTAGGTTCATAACCAATTTGATAGAGTGTAAGACAGTAAATGGGAATAAAGAGCTACTAAAATAAGTACAGGAGAAACTTATTTAAACTTATGCTTTGGATAGATTAACTTCAAGTCATTTTCACTTTCTGGCTACAAAGCAACAATACTTTATATTTTCATCTGTAAGACATATGGTATAGGGTGTTTCAGAATCCTGGACTGAGAACAGACCTTTCTTTGCCTCTAATAGTAGCACTAAAGCATGGTCCAGAAAAAAGCACAACAAGTGATCTCTGGACCGCTGTCTTCGAAGGTCTAGGGTACTCTGGGCCTCTCGAGCATCCCTATAAAAGCCTATTTTTAAAAATTAAGTCTTTACTATTTTCTGTGTACATGTGTGTGTTTGTGTGGAAAGAGTGTACCATAGCACATGTGTGGAGGTCAGAGAGTGACTGGGGTCTTTCCTCCCACCATGTGGGGCCCGGGATGGAACTCAGGTTGTCAGGCTTAGGCAGCAGGCACTTTTTATTCACTGAGCCATCTTGCTGACCCATACAAAGCTGTTTGAAAGATTCTGATCATACTGCTTCTTGATTAAAGAAACACCAGTTCTGAAAGAAAGTAAAGTTCTGAACTAAGTGTATCTTTTTTTCCTAACAAAGTAAAGGGGAGGCCAGGAAAACCCTCAGATATGTGGAAAAGACAGGCAAAGGTAAAGAATAAAGGAACAGCAAAAGCAGCTGTCCAGTGATACCTATGATTCTGCCCACAGATCTCTGGGGGACAGAGAGTTGCTCAAACACTGGAGTGTTCTCTGTCAGGATCTGATGGATTGCTGCTTTGGCCTTGCACACCTGGACAGGAAAACCACTGATAAGCAGCACTCGCTCGTCGCCTACATCCTCTGTGTCCACATCGATTCGAGCGCCTGTCTGTTTCCGCAACTGTAGAGAGAAGGAGGCATACACTTTAAAGAACTTCAATTTGGGACTAGCTAAGGATACTCCATCAAACTCTGGGAGATAGGTGGAGATGGCCATAAGGCTCAGCTAAATTGAAAGACTACTAATGGACCTATTTGTATTTATAATTTAAAATTAGTGACAAAGGTAATCCAAATAGTAGTTAATCTAAAATCATTTATCTCTGTGATTACATCTGTTTGCTCTCTAATTTTGTTTGGATTAGCAAATAAAGATTATCTATCTATCTATCTATCTATCTATCTATCTATCTATCTATCTGGAACCAACCCCAATCCTCCCAGTGCTACTAAGTACTTTACCAATGACCCACATTCCCAGCAAAATGATTTTGCTTTCTTGACATTTCAGCTGAACAATGGAAGATGGAAGAATATGTAGGCAGCAATTCATTATTGTCATTTAATGGAAGTTCATCAACTACCTAATAAAAATATTCATGCTATATCAAGTTAAGAATCATCTAATCAAATACCATTTCAAGCTTAGTCATCTACCATTTGAGCAGAAGTTCTCATTTTTAAAAGGAAAACATTGTTGTTAGCTTAGTTAAGTCCCTGTATTTTTTTCTTTTAAAAATATATGTATCATGGGTGTTTGGTAAAATGTTGTCAGAGGAAGGAAACAAGGAGTCAATAAATAGATTTGATGCCTGGGAAAGCCATTACCCTGCTCACACACTTACCTGTTTAATATTGGCTCCTTGTCGACCAATGATGAGCTTCACAGCCTCCTGGGGAACTCGCATCTCTATCTCAATGTCATCTTCTCCAACAAATGTCAATCTCTCTTCTGTGCAGACCATGACAGACCAGACTTAAATATACTAAAGCTACTACTATCCCTCCCCTGAATCAGGCTGTCAGAGACACTAATCTAAGAGGCAAACTGTGGCTCTTAACCACAATGAAAGATATAACATCTGAGTGTGGTTAGAAGGTCCCAAAAGACCAGAGCTGGGATGAATGTATAGCTTAGAGGTAAGGAGACAGTGCATACAGAGGGGGAGTTTCAGTCCCCAGCACTCTACCTGCCCTCCTCCAAAGACCTTTTGGCATTTTCTTTGGGATACTATTTCAGATGTTAATATGGAAAAAGAAGATTCTGGAGAATAAAAGTTGAGTTTTTAGGATGCTACTCTAAGACATGACTTCTATAGAACAGTGAAGGCTAGGAGTTTTTTGAGGCGTTCATTAGTCTAAAAACTTATTTTTATACTAGTCACTTCTTTGAAACCTGTTCTCTAGGTCCAGCTGCTGCCCATCATCTGACAGCTGGAGAGAAGCAGCAGAATGAGTATATATTTAAAAATCACATAGTTGGTTTTGTATGGGGAAGAATCTATGACACCATGAGTTCCCTTTATAAACTAGCTTTCTAATAACAAAGAAATAAATGATGTATTTTCATGTTTCTTACAGAATACCAATTATATTTTAACAAACAGTACTGTTATGGCAAGTACAGCTTTCATTTCAACTTAACAAAAGAAAAGAGATGGGATACTGCAAGCACTGCATAGTTCACCACATACCTCTGCTTTCCCTATATCGACGATACAGGATATAGGCAACTGTTGCACTTGCTGGAATTCCAAGGCCGAGGGCTATTTTCTGAATAGTGGACAAGTTTGTCCATGAAGTTCGTTCGGTGGACATTTTCTGCTATAATCTGACTTAACATCCTGAAACAAACAAATCAAAAAGTAGTCTTGAATACCCTCCCATTGCTCATCAAAGTCACCAGCAACTGTACTGCCAAATCTAAAGATCAATTTTTCAGTTCTCATATTACCCGACTTTGCCACAGTATCTAGGATAGCTTGTGACATCCTTTATTCTTTGTCCTTTTCCCCCTAGGAACTCATAGATGGTAGGCAGTGGTCCTTACATGCTACCCATCTCCCCTTCTTTATTTCTCCCTCCTTACCCCCATATGTTGGGTGAATGTTCTATTACTGAGCTATATCTCCAATCCAACTTCTTTGTTGACCCTGGTTTCTCCATAGCCCAGCTTGGTTCTGAATTTGAGGTACTTCCTGCTTCAGTCTCTCAACTGCTGGGATTACAGGTGTGCAGCCTGTTCATGCTTTCCAGTCTTTAAAATATTCTGAAAGGGTCTGTTGCTGGTCTTTGCTATTTTGTGAGGTCTTCTTTTTCCTACCGTTTATTGCCCTGCTCTGTTTCACCCCCTAACACTAGATAGGAAAGAAATAAGGATAGATGGGAAAGGGGAGTGAGGAAGAAGGGAGAGGAAGACAGAGCAGAAGAGAAGGGGAGAGGAGGGAAGAGGAAGGAAGAAGGAAACAAAGAAGAGGGAGAGAGAGAGATGCCTGAATCTAACTTCTCTAATTTCTTTTGTTTCTTTGATTACTAACAAACTGCAACCAGCCCCCTGGAACTACCAATAACCACCAAACCCATCTCTAGGGTCCCTAGCATTTATATATCCTCTGAAAATGTCCCAAAATTCCAAATGTCACACAATGGCAGAAACTATCTGCAGCTGGCAAAACCACGCCTCTGCTAGAGCATGAGGCAAATTGTAGTCTGCTGCTTTGAAGCGGCCCATATTCACATCTGGGATTAAAATGAAAATATATTCTTATACTTATATGTTTTTTAAAAAGATACTAGAATCCCAAAGTTGTTACTATAGGCTCTTGCTACGTTACCCAAATTGGCCTTAAACTCAAACTCAAATTCAAGGCCCAGTGAAGCCTTGAGTCTATACTATCTCCACCTCCCTAACAGCTGGAATTATGGGTCTATACTACTAAGCCTAGAATATTCTCTTTTCTAAAACATTTTCTTTATTTGGTTTTCTCAATAGTATAGACTTTTGGCTTTTAATCTCATTTCTGGTTGATATATCAAGTCTGCTTAGCAGTTCCTTCTCTGTCTGCCTGTCTTTAAACCTCAAAATACTGGAGTGTCCCAGGAACCCATCTATTTCCCCAATTCTGTATTCTACCTCACTTCCTGGGTGATCTCATCAAGTTTCATTAATGGCTTCAAATCCCATCTATGGTCTGATAACTCCCCAGTTTATAGATCTACTTAGAAATTTCCTCCTAAACTATGGGTTTGTATCCAACCATTTTTTTTCTTTTTAAGGCAGAGTCTTGCTAGGTAGTTGGCATAGAACTAAGTAGTTCAGGATGGCTTTGTGATCCTCCTATCCCAGCATACTAAGTGGATAGGTTATCTGCCACCATATCCAGCTGTCAGTAACATTTATTCACTCTACTCTGACCACATTTAATCTTCTGTTCTTTAACACTGTAGGAGACTGGGATGTAGCTCAGTGGTACAGAATTTCCCTAGAATGTTCAATTACCAGCACCATGTATATTAATACAATTGCTTAATTATATCACCATATCTGCCATCATTCTTTCAGCTTCTCCTCAAAACTAGAAAGCTTCAAGTAATGTTTCCTCTCAAAACATTCCAGTAGTTTTTCATATTGCTATGATTAAAAGTTATTTGATAACTTGCAAGATTATTTCTCATCTCTACATAAGAATGCATACTCCTCAAGGGTACAAATTTTCTTTCCTTCTTCAGTGCATAGCGTACAATAACCAACCAACATTTATTGAATTAATACAATTTTTCTTAACTTTTCTAATGTGGCTCTTAGCTGTTTAAATGTAAATTCCTTAATGGGATGAAAGATACACTCTGGTCTGATCTTTGTTTGACATTTTCATAGCCTCATATTTTTAATCTGTATTTGTTATGAAAACAGGATCTACTTCCATACATTCCTCTGACATGCACCTGTGTCTTTTTAGTCTTCTTAGTCTCACCAGTGTCCCTATCAAAGTTTTATTCTTCCAGTTCTCATCTTTAATACTACCTCTTCTGAAGCCTCAGAGGTTCCCAGTGCTGACTTATGGAGGTCACGTGACTCCACAACAGCACTTGTCTGTTACCCCGACTCCTCTACTCAGTTCACAAAGGTACACATCTACATGAAAAGTTTTTTATCACCTAAAGTTTGAGTTGTTATTTGCTCATGAAATGTCTTGTTAAGTGATTTCAGAAGATTCTTAACCTTCCTTTTACTTTCAGGGTAATAGTATATAATTCCTTATTTTGATCAATTTCAATCCAAAAATTAAACCCTTATAAAACATTATAGATGATAAAAATTAAACAATGTCCATTCTAGATATTATGATATAGTAGTACAAAACATAATGTGTTCAGGCCAGGCGGCCTACTACTGCAATCCTAACACTTAGGAGTCTGAGGCAGAATAGTTGAATATTAGTCAAGGCTACACAAAGAGGCTCTGCCTTAGAGAAAACTAAACTTAAACATAGTGTGTAATTTTTGAGACAGGGTTTCTCACTAGATAGCCTTGGCTGGCCTGGAATTCACTATGTAAATGAGGTTGTCCTAAAACTTAAGATATCCATCTGCCTCTGCCTCCTTGTGCTGGAATTAAAAGCATGTACCATTATAACATTACACCAGGCCAAAATTTAGCTTTTAATGAAAACTGCTTAAGCATTTGTAAGTATAATTTGTTGTAATTTGCCTCCAGGTATAAAAATTCAACCCAGATAATAATAAAAATACTGGGTTGGGGAAATGCTACATTCTTATTCTACAAGTCCAAGAACCAGAGTCTGGATTCCCAGAACCCATGTGAACTCAAGTGGTAGCTCTCTTTAATCCTATGCCTCAGAGGCAAAGACTTGATCCCTAGAGTCAACTGGCTAGCCTCACTAGACAGAATTCGTGAGCTCTGGGTTTAGTGAGGGACCCTGTCTCAATAAATAAAATAGAGAAATTGAGGAAGACACTTGGTGTCAACTTTTGGCTTTCACAAGCACTGGTATCTTACGTACGAATACGCCCATGAACATATGAACATGCATACATGTGTGTGCACATCTAAAATTAAAATGCCTTCAACTTCAAAAAAATTTTGTTCTAACTAGGGTTAAAAACATACTCATCAATACAGAACCTACTCTGCAATAAAACTGATATAAATGTGCTGCCCCTAAAAGCCTAGAAGAAAAAAATCAAGAGAGAGAAGAGACTAGTATGGAAATCTCACTCCCATGAGCAGATACAAACTGTTAAAGAAATTAGAGGTGGTGGAGAGCTTTACTGACCAGAAAAATTTCTTCAGAGAATCTATCAGAGATTTGACAAATCTTTTTTTTCTTAGCCAGTAGTTTTAAACAAATGTAATCCACTCTGGATCTTCCTGCCTTAACCTCTTAGTAGTTGTGTCAGAAGCATTTACTACCACCTCTGACTCTCCCCACCACCCTATCCCATCTCCAGCCTACACACATACCTTTTAGGGGAAATAGGGGGGTTGAATTTAATGTGGCCTGAGGTTTTTTGTTATTTTTAAGAGTACATTCCCCCCAAATCACCGGTTTCTCTGTTAGTCAACAGGCAATAAATAAAAATGTTCACAAAAGTTTGTGTGATATTATATAAATACCTTTATATTTACTCAAGGAAAAGAAACATGTTTGGCTTCATAAAGGAGATTTATTCTTATATAATTTTCAAACATATTAACTTTCGAATTGCTACTGTTCTACATCAAGAGATAATTTATTTTGGATGTCTAGAAAAGATTTTAGTTCTTTTAGTTCCTGGTTCAGTTAAATATTGCCAGTATTTTGTTAAGAGCTACATATGCTGAAGGCAGAAGGAAGAATTAGAATTTCTGCTCTGGGGGCTGGAGAGATGGTTCAGTGTTTAAAAATACTTGATGCTCTTGTAGAAGATCCAGGTTTGATTCCCAATATTGACACAGCAGCTCACTACAGTTTGTAATTCCAGCTCTAGAGGATCCAGTACCCTGTTCCTGCGTTTGTAGGTACTGCATGCCCATGGTGCACTAACATACACACAGGTAAACACTCATACAGAGAATAAAAATAAAGTCTTTTTAAAAATCCCTGCTCTGGTATACTCCATTGAGTAGGAGAAACAGACACTAAAATAACTAATTACATGACAATGTAAAAACTTTTAAACAGCGAAGTTAAAACTTGATAGGTTTATTTCCTAGATAAGGCAGGACTGAAAATCATTTCAAGATATAGCTCATGATGCCAGAGATAGGTCAGTGGTTACATTTTGTTTTTTGGTCTTATAAAGGTCCCCAATTTGGTCCCTACAGCCACATTAGGTAACTCCAACTCCAGGAGATCTGACACCCTTTTCTGGCTTTCACAGTCATCCACACATATACATAAATAAAAGTAAATTAAACTTAGAAAAAGATACAGCATATTTATCTCTTGCCATTTTACTCACACTAATAAATATGGAGTTTCAATATAAACTTGGTTCTGAGGACATAGCAGACAAGAAAGACTTAGCTGCTTTCAAGGAACTTTTTGGATAACAAGGGTGGTGTGTATATCCTAGGGGAAAATCAAAGTAAATCTAGCTCTGTGTATGTTCATGTTTTCTTTTCATGCTACATTTGGTCTCATAATTCATGTTATATGGCACAGAAATCAGTTTTAGAACTGGGATGGATCATAAAGGATTATTTTGTTCCATTCATGTTACATCTGGGTTTCTCCAGTTGTAACTGAGGCTTAGAAACAAAAAGATTTCTCTAAGATTATATAACTAGCCCATCATTTTTGGAATATACAAGGGAAATAACTGTTTTGAAGGTCAGTCATGATTGTGTCTTTTTTAAAATAAAGAGTCCCTAGTCTTTTAGTTTGAAACTATCAGAATCACAGTCAAGAATATCTGATATTTTTCTGGATCTGCATCCAAATTTCCTAAATCCTGACCAATCCATAAGGACTTTCACATACCCCAAACTTATTTTCACAGCACGTGTCAGTCTTATAACTGGTTTTAATGGCATTTATTTAATTATGTCTGTGCAAGTGTGTGTTCTGGCATGAAGACAGAGGTTGGAGGACAACATTTGGGAATCAGTTCTCTTGATAACTGTGTGCAAGACAGAAGTGTGACAGTCAGTGGACAATTTTGTGGAGTTGGTTCTCTCTTAGCCTCAATCACCATTTTTGGTCATTGACTGTACCAAGCTTCCCTTCACTGCATTAACCACCTTACTGGCCTCTGTAATTCTTGATTAATGACTGTCTGTTATGAGAATAATGAACTGAAAGCAGTAACAGACCAATAGATCACTAGAGCAGTTATCAATAATAGAAAAATCAGAGTATGAATTGGTAGTACAAATACAAAAGACCTAGCAGTTGATTTATGGGAAGGTAGAGGGCAAAGTCAAGGAGTTAGCTATAAAGTTTCTGAATGGGACACCTGGTAAATGGTATGTCAGAAAACACTGATGATTTTTGTGGAGGGAGTATGTCACTGGATAAATGCCCGTGACAAGGACAGGGTTGCTGAGTGATATCCATTTGAACCAACAGGCAAATCTAACTTCAGATATTACAAGTAAATTAGTGCTAAGTGAGTTACCAAGTGATAATATCTTAAGGTATAGGTTTGACTCAAATCAGGCAAACCAATCAGGATTTTACTTAAAACACCAATGAGGTCTGGGCCCGGTGTGCCAGCACATGCATAGAACCCCAACAGAAAGAACTAGAGCCCAAATTAAATTCATCCATAACAAGTACAAGACCACCTTGGGTGACATGAAATCCTGTCTGGGAGCTATGATGGGGAAGAAGCCAGGTGTCCCCAAAATACCAGTACCTGAAAGGTGGAGGCAGAAGGACCAGCAGTTTAAGGATGGCTACAGGGCAAGTTCTTGGCCAGTCTGGGTAGATTACCAGAGATGATGTCTCAAAAACCAATCAACCAACCAACCAATGAGAAAGGAAGACTGATGGAAAAACAATCCCATCTAGAGTGTTGTGGTGCTGGCCTGTACTGTACTTTCACCTCTCCAGAGGTAAAGGCTAGAGGATTTTGAGTTCTAAACCAGCTTGTCACCGACCCTGTCATTAAAAGATAACAAAACATCCTGCAGCTACAGTCTCTGGACTAAGTTGGGAAAGGTAAAAGGCAAATTAATAAAAGGCCCCTCGTCTCAAAGAGAACCAGTCTAGGAGTGCAGAGTTGCAGTCCTGGGGGCCTAGCTCCCCGGCCCAGAGTCCTTGTTCGGAGTCTGGTTATTAGCTCCCAGCACAGCTGCCCCAGGCGGTGATCCGCGAGGGCCTCGCCCCTCGTGTCCCACGCCTCCTGATCCTCAGCCCTGTGCTTCTGCCTTACAATTGCCAGGGTCCCCACCGCCCTGCTTCTCCCACACCCCAAACTCCCCTCTGGTGCCCCGCCTTTACCGCTCCTCCAGTGTTGCGCGCTCTGCACTTAGCCTCGCACCTCACCCGCGCCGCCACCGCCCCGTCGCTTCCTCGGCGCAGCCGCCTACCGGGCGGCTTTTCAGCAGCCGCTTGCCCCGCCCCCGCAGCGCATCCTTACCAATCAACGCTCGCCTTGAAGTCTGACCAATCGCCCTCCTCCGCCGCAGCCAATCCGTCTGCGGGCTGCCGTGAGCGACGTGGTTGCTGCGCGCTGAAGTCCAATGACCCGGATGAAAGTCCAAGCCGGCTCACGTCTGCAGCCAGTTAGAGCCCGGGGAAGCCAATTCTGTTATGGAGCTTGCACCTGCTGAGAATTAAATAGCCAATTAGAGACTTCTGAAGTCCTCGGTGCTCCTCTAATCTGTCGGAGGAGGAGGAGGTTATGAGGGCTTAAGCCTGGAGGGACTTCGGCGTTCCGAGGCTGGGGATGGGGGTGGGTGTTGGGTCACTCGTGGGTGTCCCGAGGCCTACGGAGTCACTACACGGCCAGCGGCCTTGGGGGAAGTCACCTCACGATTGCGGCGCCACTTTATCTGTTAAGAATTTCTGCCTAGATCGTCCTCCCAACCCCATCTTGGCCAGGGCACAGGAAAGCAACTATGTTAAAGGAGTGAAATGGGGGCGGGCGCTGCACACGCCACGTGGACCGAAAGTCACCGTGGCCACCACCCGGGTAAGGCAGCTGTAGGAGGAGCACGCCTGCGGCTCCCTGCCCTGGCCTGGGCCGTAGTCCTGCGTGCGGAAGGGGGAGGATTTGGCAGGCAGCGGTTTGCTTGAAAAACTGAATTCCAGCCGCTGCCTTGGTCGTTCCCAACCGTTAGGAACGGTTGGCCCTTCTACCACCTTCACTCTACGGCGAGGGCACAGTCGCTCCAAGTTTCCCGGAGATTTTTGCACCACCGTGTGTGTCATGCCTGGCACACGATGAACACTCAATAAACATTTGTTGAGTGAACACAACATTGTGTTTGGTCGTTCAGATGTCTTTGGGTCAGTTTCCCCTTTATTATTATTACTGTTATTTTAGAGACGGGCTTGCTATGTTGTCCAGGCTGTCCCTAAATTCTGTTTGCTCAGGCTCTTGAGTAGTTGGGGCTTGCTTACAAACATGCTTGGCTTCTAGTCATTCAAAAAACATATTTGGATAAATAATACATGCACCGTCAAGAAGATTCACAAGTAACAAAAGGTTATTGCACACAATGTCCCTTCAGAGGCAACCAGTGCAACCAGTTTCTTGGGACATTTTTCACAAGTGTTCCACACTTAAAATACATGTCAATGTATTTTTACACAGTTGAAAGCATGCTATACATACAATTTTATAACTTTCTCTTTATATATGTTAGTAAGCTTTTCATAGCAACATACCTTTCTGCCTCTTAGTTAAATCTCAAGATATGACATGGATGTAGGAGATGTATTTAACCAGAATTTTAACATGTTTACTTTTAAGCAAACTTTGCACTTTTAAATTTTTTACTTGTCTGGATAATCATATTGCTGTTAACGTTTGAACCTTGTGTCTCAAGCAGATAAGTTGCCTTCACACAAAGATCTCTCCCAACAAGCCCGGCTACTCGGTACCCCAGATGGGATGAAGTCGTGTACCCTACACAGCTGCTTCTACTGGACCTGTTCCTCCTGACCTATCCTCAGATGGGCTCCATAAACCCTGGACAGCAGGACACAGCCAACTCTCCTACATCCCCCATAGCCATTCTTCTAGGTTCCCCCTAGAGACACGTCGCCCCCAATGTCAGCAGGAAGTAGCCAGATATCACGACGACGACTCCATTCCTGTTTCACCTCTCTCTTTTCTTTTTAAGTTAACCAAAACGGGGGAAACTGTACTCTCCCCCCATGAGCAAGCCTGAAGAGACCTTGGTTGACACAGCAAGGTCAAGTGACGGGATCTAGGTGGAGTTACCCACCTTGGCTGCCCAGAACACAGCAGAACTGCCCCTGGGCTTGCCTTGAGACATCTCCGGCCATGACCTGGAATGGACTATGGATTATCCCACCCATCTGAAACCAGGAGGGGTTGTGGGTTGGGTCTTCCCCTTTAAATTGAGAGCTGAACATTAAAGCTTTGGGCCTTGATCAGAAAAAAATTTTTTTTTTTTACTTGTAAGACCAGGTATCTCTATATAGCCCTGGATTGGTTGGAACTCTCTGTGTGGACCAGTTTTGTTTTGAGACAGGGTCTCTCTGTGTAGACCAAGCTGGACTCAAACTTACAGAGATGCACTTGGGCATGAATCACCATGCTCAGCTTCATTTTGCTTTTAGATGGTTGTATCTCCATGGTAAATACTTACAAATACAAACATTAGCTCAAAGAATTATGCCTTGTTACTATATTTGGATTACACAGCTTTGCAAAGATTTTCCCACAAACATTTTTCCAGTTTTTACTCAATTGACAATATTTGAAAAGGATTTGATTTAGTATTGCCAGATTGCCTTCCACAGAAGTTTAAAAAGTTTTGCACCCACCAGGCATGCATGAAAAGGACCCATTTGATAGCATACTGACACCATATGTTGTCACACAGCTTGATTTTTTTGGGGGAGGGGACAATCCAATAATGGAAATTATTATGTCATTGCAACTTTATTTTTCATTTATTATAAGTAAGGCTGCATGTAATGTATTTAAGTGCAGTTGTACTTTTTGCAAGTTGTTTACATGCTTTGTTAATTTTTTACTACATGTTAAATCTTAATATTTATTCATTGTATGTAAGTTAGAAATACTTCCCTCTTTCAAGTTTACTGTTTTCCATTTTTATTTAAATAATTCTTATTTTTATGATTATGGGTATTTTGCCTGCATGCATATATGTGCACCATGTGTGTGCCTGGTGCCTACAGAGCCCTGGATCCACTGGAACTGGAGTGACTAGTGGTTGTGAGCTGCCGAGTGAGTGCTGAGAATTGAACCAGGGTCCTCTAGAGAATAGCAGCCAGTGCTCTTAACTGATAAGCAATCTCTCCAGCCCCTTTTCTATGTAATTTCAAACTTTGTTTACAGTTTTGCTGTACAAGAGCTTTGTGATGTGTGTGTGTGTGTGTGTGTGTGAAGCCAGAGGTCAAACATAGAACACAGACATGTTCCTCAATCATTTCCTACCTTTAAAAACACACAAAGCACACACACATAACCAGCCAGTCTGGGGGACAGCGGTGCACACCTTTAATCACAACACTCAGGAGGCAGAGGCAGGTAATTGAGACCAGCCTGGTCTACAGAGTAAGTTCCATGCAGCCATCGCTACACAGATAAATCCTATTTTAGAAAACAACAAAACAACAACAAAACATAATACCAGACAGAGTCTCTCACTGAACCTGAAACTAGTGTTTAGGCCAGGCTAACTGACTGGTGAGCTGCAGAGACCAGCCTGGTCCTTCACTTCCCAGATGTTCCATTGCCCCAGGCTTTTTATGTGAGTGCACCAACCCCAACTTAGACCTTTATGGTTACAGAGCAGGCCTTTAACTGGCTGAACCAGCTTCACAGCTCCAGTAATTTTTATGTAGTTGAATTTATCGACTTTTTTTTAAAAATAATTTTTGGGCTCATATTGTTTAGAAAAGTCTCTTACTACTTAAAATTATTTTTAAAACCCTTGTTTTTCTTAAAAAAGACATTTTGTATTTTTGAATGTATAAATTTTTGACTCTTCTGGAATTTATTATGGCATAAAGATGTGAGACAGACAACTTTGTTTTACCCAACTTTTCATATTTTCTGTATTTTTGAATATACCTTTATACTTCTCAAATTCTTACATATCTTTGAGTCTATTTTGTGTATGAATATTTTATTTTCATGTATATCAGTGTACCATGTGCAATTCTAATATGTAAAGAGGCCAGAAGAAGGTGGAACTGGAGTTACAGAAGGTTGTGAGCCACCATGACGATGCTAGAAATCATACCCAGGTCCTCTGCAAGGGATAGCAAGTGCTTTTGACAGCTGAGCCACCTCTCCAGCTGTCTCTTTAAGCCTATTTTGTTCCATTGATCTATTCATATTCTAATACCGCTAATACATGCTATGTATTTTGACACAGTTAAAAAATAATTTATAGTACCTGTACAAATGATAAATGTACAATTTGTTGGTTTGTGATGGGCTCTTGTTCTGTAGCACAGGCTGGCTCGGAAGTCAGTATGTGGTCTAGGAAATCCTCCTGCCTCACCCTCAAGAGTTCTGGAACTACAAGTATGAGTTGCCATATGGCCATATGTATATATAGTTTTCAAAAATGGATTATCTGTTGTAAGCAGCACCAAATCAAAAAGCAACATTACCAGTGTCCCAGAGACCACCCATGAGCCCCATCCTGCCATTACACTCCTCAAGAGGGGGTCGCAGAGAATGTGCTCTTTGGCGTTTAGCTTCCTTTGTTCGAATTATTTCAGCAAGATTTAGACTTAATGTATATGAAGCGTGCTTATCTATTATTCTTACTGTGTCATAGTACACTGTGAAAATTGTCCATAATTTACTTTTCTGTTTTATTGCTAATGTTATTTTTTTTATTGGAATCACATATTTTTAGATTAAAGGAGCATTGTTGTATTTATAATCTAGAATCTTCCCATAAATTTTCATCTTGGATGTACCATTGTTGTGTTTTAAAGTTTTTATCATGTAGAACTTACATGCATCTTAAGATTATTCATAGATACTTGAATGCCTTGATTACTATAGAAATTTTAAAATATTTTATTTCCATGTGTATATGGATATGTTCACATGAATTTGGGTAGGACCTAAATTCAGGTTCTTTGCAAGTGCAGCAAACACTCTTAATTGGGGAGCTATCTATCCCTAGTTTACCCTTTAAATGTTTTTTTTTTTTTTCCTTTAAATGTTTTTGTTGTGAGGTTGTGTGTGAATGCATGGTGTGAGTATGGCAGTCGGAAAGTGTGCTTGTGTTTGTGTGTTTTCTTGAATGTGTTGTGGTACATGTGTAGCACCCACAGAACAACTCGTGAGAGTTAGCTCTTCCTTCCACCATATAGGTCCAGGGGATCGAGTCAGGCTGTCAGGCTTGGTGGCAATCACCATCAGCTACTAAGTCATTTTGTTAGCCACTATAGCTATTTTTTTTTTTTAATGATAGAAGGTAGAGTATTTAAATCCAAGGAATAATGTCTAGTATTATTATAAAGAGCACATAATTGCTTTGTAGGCCCATCATCTTCCAGCTCCAGAAGCAGGGAGGGCAGATCAAGAAATCAAATGTAAGTTCAAAGTAGGAATTAAAAACTAAAATTATATACCACAGCAACCTATTTTAAAATTTAATTAGTAATTTGTGCGTGCGTGTGTGTGTGTGCATGTGTGTGCACGAGTGTATATGTGTGTGTGGTCATGCACATATATTAGAGGACAACTTGTGGGAGTTGGTTCTCTCCTCCCACCGTGTGGGTCGTGAGGACTGACACAGGTCACATCACTCTACCGGCTGAGTTATCTCACCAGCCCTGGAGGGCTTCCTTAGTCAGGATAATGAAAATCCAGGTATTACTCATAATATCGAGGAGCAGCAGAACGACTGAAACGGCTTCAAACTCACCCCCAAGTCCCTAGGAATTTAGTATTTCTCATCTCATTTCCTTCAGGAGCCCAAAGCAGGATTGAAGTTGTGGGATGCCTCCTCCCCCACTGATCAAGTTTCCACTAGAAACCAGTCTTTGGCTCGGGGAGGCTTACTCTTGTCGTTTATGCTGGTGCTGCGATCCTGTCTTTACATCTTGATCAGGGGTCCCAGGAGAGAGATGCTCAGTGTTCTCCACCAGCACACTTTAAGGCAGTGGCTCTCAACCCTCCTAATGCTGTGATCCTTTAACACAGTGCCTCATGATGTGGTGACCCCAACCATCAAATTATTTTTGTTACTTCTTAACTGCAATTTTTGCTATGATTATTAATTGTAATGTAAGTATCAGTATTTTTTTTAATGGTCTTAGGCAACTCCTGTGAAAAGGTCATTTGGGCCCCAAGGGGTCGCCACCCACATTGAGAACTATTGCTCTAAGGCTTCTTACTTTGTTTCCTTTACCTAGCAGTTTAGAGAAACAGGTTTTGTGAGCTGCTATCCTGAGATATTCTCTAGCCTGAGTTATCCTCATATTCCTCTTTAGAGCAGGAGTTCTACCCAGAGGTCCCCACCTGTCCTTGAGTGATGAGTAGTGACAGAGGAAGGGGACAGGGACCACCCCATAGCACCTGCTGTAGCATCTCTGTTACACTGTAATCCCTTTATCCTTGTTTTTCATGGACACTGGGGAGCAAAGGCAGCTTGATCCCTGATCTCAGTTTTATCTTTGGAAACAGGCTTCCAAGACCCAAGGCCTTAACCTGAACCCCATGGGGTCTGTGTTTGCTTTAGAGTGACTGGATAATGAGATACATTTACCATCATAGCTTGTACTGGATGATTTCAAGAGAAGCCTGTGACTCCAAGGTGAGGAGGGTGTACTTTGTAGAGCATTCATCCTTGAATAGAATCCAGGATAGCAAAGGAAAACCAGAAGTCAGAAATCAGAGGAAACAATCCATCAGGGACCAGTTTGGAAGAGTGCTGAAATGGTCCCAGAGGGCTTTAAGTCTATAGCTCTGTCAGCCTATGGACTCTGATGCTCTTCCAAAATGGAAGGAAGGAGGCGGGATTGGAATGGTTTCAAGAAGGTCCTTTCCAGCAGGGGTAGACAAAAGCTGGACAGAGTGAGTGGATTCAAATGATTCTAGTTGTTCTACCATACTGGAAGTCCTTCTTTAACCCAAGGTTCTGAAGTTAGAACCCCTGAAGTACATGTTTTAGTTTATGATAAAATTCTATTCTGAGAGACCCAGGCATTCCCTTTCCATTGGTCTGATGCCTGGAATTTCTGCTCCTCTCTGCAGTTCTTGAGGCAGACAGACCACTAAGAGAAGAGAGGGAGAAGAAAGTAAAAGCAGCTTCTGGAGTCAGGCACATCAGTTAGAGGAGAAAGGTCAGAATCAATGGCTGGACCCAGACTCCCTTAACAGTGGAGTGGGTAGCATAGAAATGTCACTTTTCTTACAGCCTCATGCCATACAGCCAAGAGGCTTGGAGAGTCCATTACAAGAGCAAAATGACGACTCTGGTGGTAGAGTAGAAATGGTAGATCGGGAGTCAGTCACTTCTGAGTTTAAGTATAGCTTCCTTATTAACCAGCTCTGTGCACTTGAGCAACTCAATCTAATTTACCTTTAGGATTAATGTGAGGATTAAACACACACACACACACACACACATCCCACACACACCACACACACAACTTAGCCTGTACAATCACAACTGAGCTAAGAGCACCCTTTCCATGCAGGTCAGGTAAAGGACTGGCTTGCAGATTACCATAAAAGCTGGTGAAGTGTTCAACACGGTGACCTTAAATGGACGGACCTCACTTCTCTAAGGTCTCCTCAGAAACCTATGCAAGAATATGGAGTGGGGTGGAGGTGGGATAGGCTTGATGCCACATGCCTTTATACCAGTACTTTCTAGGCATAGGCAGGCCTCTGTGAGTTTAAAGTCAATCTGGTCTGCATATGGAGTTCCAGACCGACAAATGAGACCTTGTCTTAAAAGGGGGGAATGAAGGTTGGGAGGGAGGCTGGAGAAATGGTTCAATGTTTTCAGAGCACTTGTTGCTTCTGTAGAAGACTTGGGTTACCAGCACCCATATGTTGGCTTACAGCCATCTGAAATGCCAGTTCCATGGATCCAATGTTCTCTTCTGGCTTCTGTGGGCACCAAGTACACACATGGTGCACATACACACATGCAGATGCTCATACATACACATAAAATAATAATAATTTTAAAAAACCTCTTAGAAGAGGAGTAATGGGGAACAGCTCACAGGCATCTTCCAGGTCCCAGCCTAACAAGCTGCTGGTGGAAGAGGAGGGAGAAGAGGAGGTTGCTGGGTGGCTCCTTGGACTGTGAGGGCCCCGAGGAGCTTGAGGTCTTAGCATTGCCTATGTCTCAAGAATGTCCTTTTCTCCAGGTTCACCCTATAAACCCTTAAATTCTTACAACCACTTTTGGCCCTCCCAAGCACATTTGTCCTCTCTAATCCAGTTTTGCTGGTTCAGAGAAGCCAGATGCTTTCCCTGACAGGTGAAAGCATCTGCAGTGAGCCAGTGAGCGAAATCTCCTTAGAGCAAGGACAACAGCAGCCGCTAGAAAGCTCATGGTGGCATGCGTTTCAGTGGGAAGTGGGCAGGGAGTCAGCAAGGAGGAGAGAAACTAAGGACACTGGGTAGATGCTGCAGCCAAAAGAGAGTCCCTGGGGCTGCCTGACTCTCCACCTGTCAGCCCCTCCTCCTGTCCTCAAATCCCCCCTTTCTTCCTCCCCTTGTGGTGCTGATGCTGTCACCAAGCACCCAGCATTTCTGTGTTTGGGTCTCTGCTCCATCCTCTGTTGGAAACACACAGTGGTAGTCAGCATCTTTACCTCTCCCTCCACTTCCTCTCCGAGGTGACATCTATCCAGGGACAGCTTCCCACTGGGACCACACTATATCCACCCAGGCAGCTGCTGCCCTCTCCCTCCCACTTCTCACTGTGGCTGGCCGAGCTGCTTACCCTGGCTCACACCTGTGCATTCTTGTGGTTGTTAGCCTGTTTTTCCCTAGTAGTTCCCCTCTGGCTTTCCCCTTGCCAAGCATGCCTGGGATACACAACACTGGGAATGGCAGAAGATGTGAAATAGGAGAGTTCTGTGTAGGGATCCCTTCAAAGATGGCAGAATCTTGCCTTCTTTGTCTCTAGAGAGGAGAGGAAGGGGGAAAGGATGCAGACCAAGGGGGTGAGGAGTGCTGACCTCTGTAGGCCTCCTGGGCCTCCTCACCTTCTGTGCCAGGCTTGGTGAGGTAGAGGCTAGATGACCGATGGCTGAAATGGGAGGAAGAGGAAGAAGTAGATGGAAGTAAATGAAGTTCCAGAGATCATGTTGGATTCTCTCTGCCACTGCGGTGACTGTTGACAGTCAGGAAGGTGGTGGAGGCTCCTGCAGGCTGAGTGCCAGAGTGTAGTCAGGCCATATTCCCCTGCATCCACTGGAATCCTTGGCTGGAATCCCTTCCTGTACCTAAGGGCCCTGGCTAGATTGGGTACCCGGTAGCAGAGAAGAAAGGGAGCCTGCCTGCCTGCCTGCCTGATGAGCAGACTCTAAGAAGCTGGAGGTGCTTCCCAGCTCCACTTCCGAGATAATCTTATGGTTGTGTTTGGCAACTTGTCCTGGCTATTAGAGGATATACATACATGGAGAGCAGACTGGAGCCTTGTGTAGCTTTCCTGCCTTGTGTGAGTGGGTACCTGCGGTCGGGGGATGTGCTGACGATAAGGTCTGTATCTGCAGTTCCCTGGGACTCTCAGAGAAGATGCATGGGGCCATGCTCAGACTAGAACAGCAGTCATAATGCAGGCAGCAGGTGTGGGAGGCTGTGCTGTTTGGCCTGAAGCTGAGGTTCAAGAGACCTTAGTCCTCCCTTTCCGTTTGACTTCTAAAGTGGTCTTGGGTGGTCTTCAGTGTGGATGGAAAGGTCAGAATAACTTGGCAGTGACCCGATTACCACCAGAGTTCTTGTCCCCAGAGGGCCGAGGTGCCACAAAATCAAAAGTCATGTGGTGCTTGACCCGGCCCTTGCCCTTACTCCAAAGAGCAATCAAACCAAAGCAGAGGGTCACTGAGGTGAGGAAGGGGAGGAAACCCACTGCTAGCACCATAGCCACACCCCTGCTGTCCAGAAAGAAGGGCCCTGGGATCCCTGGCATAGTGATGTTGGGGTCAGACAGAGTGCCATTTGGTGGCTCAACTTGGATAACTTCCAGCCAGGTCCTCAGAGAGTCATTCCCAGCGACATTACTGACTACACAGACATAGGCCCCCCTGTCCCGCAGCTGCACCGAACGGATCTCCAAGGTACCATCCTCTAGCACCCTTACTCTCCCAACCCTTCCTAGCCAAGCCCCCTGAGGTCTCATCCAGGAAACAGTGGGGGCTGGGTCCCCATCTCCAGAGCAGGAGAAAACAGCATGCCCTCCCTCCTCTGCAATGACCCATCGAGGCCCAGACTTTCGGATTAGGGCTGGTTTGCAAGTGAAGTGGCCTGGAGGCAGAATGTCTGAAAATTCCCTTAGGCTTTTCCCCTGGACATGCTGGGGCCCAGCACAAGCAGGGGGGGATGTGCCAAAATCCAGGCGGCGGCGGAGGCGGAGCAGCCAGAGGAGGCGGCAATCGCAGGTTAGGGGGTTACCAGACAGCCTCAAGGTGACCAGTTTGTCTGGAGAAGGGAAGGCTGTTTCTTCTAGAGTCTGAAGAGCATTGTCTGCTACATCCAGCAAGTGGAAGGCAGTCAGGCCGTGGAAGGCATGGGCAGCGATGGAGGTGAGGCAGGCCCCTGACAGCCTGAGTTCCTGGAGCCTTACCAGGGGGCTGAGCCTTCGGGCTGGGATGGCTGAGATAGGATTCTGAGATAGATCCAAGATTCGGAGGAAGCTCAAGTGGTGTAGTGCTTGGAAGGGTACTGAGCTCAGATTGCAGCGGGTGATGGCTAGGCTGCTCAGATTGAGGCCGACCAGGCTCCCTGGGTCCAGGGCCTCCAGGGATGGCCAGTGGTGGATCTCCAGCTCCTTTAGCTGCCCTAGCCCTCGAAGTGCCCCAGCTGGCAGCCTCTCAATATCCAGTTCTCGAAGCCTAAGAGCTACTAGTGCTGGGAGCTGGGCAAGGGCTAGTCCAGGCACTGTGCTGAGGTTGCAACGTTCCAGAGTGATGGTACTTAGCTTAGCCAGCCCTGCAAAAGCCCCTGGAGCCACAAACACCAGGTGATTGTCTCCAACCTCCAGCTGCTGGAGGCTGCCTAGCTCACTAAAGGCTCCATCTAGAAAGAGGACAATTTGATTGAGGCGGAGGTCCAGCAGCATGAGGGCAGACAGACCTGAGAATATCCCAGGTCCCACAATTCTCAGTCGATTGCCCTGCAGCCTCAGGGTGAGTAGACTTTGTAGGCCATGAAAAGCCCCAGGCTCAAGGGTGGAGAGCTGGTTGTAGCTGAGGTCCAGTTCTTGGAGCTGGCCCAGTCGGGAGAGCATGCCACGCTGAAGACCCCACAGGCGGTTCCCACTCATATCCAGGAGTTCTGTGTCCAGTGGTAGCCCTCCAGGTATAGTATCCAGTCGCCTATGGGCACAAAGTACTGCCCGGGTCTGGGAGGTGCAGTCACACACAGTAGGGCAGCTACTGATGCTCCTTCCAGGCAGGAGGAGCAGGAAAAGGAGTGGGGACCATGGGAGCCGAGCTTGCTTTGGAGCAGTGGCTGCGTCCATCCCCTGAGGCCTGGAATAGATGATGACATGGTCTTTTTTTGAAAAGTGGCTTCAGATGGTGATGACCCTGCACTGTACTGAACCTTCTTAAGGTGGATCTTGCCAGCAAGTGTGGCACACAACCAGGGAAACTTGATGTACCCTAATGGGGAAATCTTTCCTTTGCAGCCATGGAAAACTGGCCAAGTACTTCCTGTGCATGATCACTAGTCAAGTTGATTTCTGTGGTGGGAAGTTTAAGGGGCTGAGTAGTGGGGAAAGCAGTCTGCATCTCTGTAAGGAGCTTTCCCCTGTGTCTACGAGACCAGGAATTCTTCAGGACCCATCTCCCTGACATCTGCTTTCTGCAAACTCTGCTATGTTCCTCTCACCCCACTCTTAGTCTCCCATATGTGGCACCTACAACTTTACCCAAGGCGCAGGGAGATCCCATCCAGACCTGAGAGAGTTTCTGACCCTGTGCTGCCTGGGAAAAGGCCCTCACTTTGACCAAATCATCAGAAGCTAGGGAACACACATGCTTCAGCTTCTACCAGTCTCTGCCCTCTTTCAGCCTGGCCCAAGGCCCAGACTAGCCAATTTGGTGTCCCCAAAATGCTTGTGTGATGGTAAGCCTGGCTGTATATTATTCATGGAACAGAGTACAGAGGCACTGGATGAGATTGAGAATCCTTTACAAGAACTCCAAGGACAGCACCTCTTATCTTATAGATGGGGTTGGGATGTGGAGGGTACACAAATATTTCATGGAGTCCTCAGCCTTGAGTTTCTCTTACATCCTTCCTTACGGGTGTTTTGATTCTAGTTAGTATGTGCGAGAGAGAGAGAGAGAGAGAGAGAGAGAGAGAGAGAGAGAGAGAGAGAGAGAGAGCTTCCACCCCTTTCCACCTGAGCTGCCTGAGAAGACACAAGGAGGCAAGGATAAAGAGGGAGAGACAGCACGTGACCTGATGCCATGGGTGGGAGGAAGGGAGACACTGGGTAGCACAGTGGACACCTGGATACAAGCACAATGCCCATCTGTATACAGTGAGTACCAGAAGCCTGGGCAGCATCAGGAGATGGTGACCATGATAACTGTAGGAGGCTGGACAAGGTGATAGAGATGGAGACATATTTAGTCTTGAGTGCCTCTGCTTGCCTTGCTATTGCAATGGGGACCACAGGTGAGGAGGAATATTAGAAAGAGATGGCAGGGGGACAGGAGCAGGAGCAGGAGCAAGCTGACACTCCTGGAGGCAGCCTGCTGTGTTTCCCTGGCTGCAGGTTCTGCACCTCTGGACTTTGAGGCTTCAGGTTTTCTGGGCGCCGTGGAGTTAGCTTTCTGCGGCATGTCCTATTTTCTCCAGTGTAGAATACAGGAGGGGTTGCTACTTCCCTTTCCTTCCTGTACTTCAGGAGACTCATTCTGGAGACTCTCCTCTAGCCTCTTCAGAGGACTAAGGCAGTTGGCAAACTAAAGAAAGATACCAAGTTCAACCCTCAGTATGGCCATAGAGAAAAGACCAGGGAATGAGGGTTGCAGGAAACTATTGTGAGGGGCACTTGGGGCAGCAGTCTCTGTCTTCCTTCCCACCCCTTTCAGGGCCTAATGGGTATCTGTGTGGTACTAAGAATTCCCAGCCTTTCCTCTCCCTCTGCCTGTTCTGGGAAGTCCACCTGACAGCTAGCCCTTCATCACTGTTGCTGTACTTCCTGTTCATCCCTTTTCTCTGCATTCAGCAAAAGTGCAGTGAGGCGTGTGTGCCAGCTCCCTTCCTCCTGCTTATGTGAGTTTTCTCTTTGTCCCCAAAGCCTGCTAGCCCAGTGGCTGGGGGACTTAGGGTCAACATCTTTTATTTATAAGGTGGCTAATTTAATTACAGCCTTCCTTTGTTACCCTCTATGACCACAGGACTGGCCTCTGGTCACTTTGCAAGAAGAAATGGATGTTACAAAACTCTTTCTCTTCTCCTGGGGTCTGGAGTCTGGGGCATTGCCCCCTCAGGGAGATGGAGCTTTCTTGTCTATATGACAGCCACAGAATCATATGAACACATATCCACTTTAAAGCACATCAGATTGAGGCATGGGGACCTGCATGATGAAGGGGCACTTAGGAGAGAAATTTTTGGAGTATCCACATAGATTAGGGGAGGGCTTTCTAGAGGCTAAAGAAGGGGGAGGGTCTCCTCCTTGAACTCTGTCTACTAGGAGTACCTGGGACATTTTAGTTTTTTTCAATCATAGGATGAATGGTCGGCTAGGGTAACGGGGGGGGGGGGGGGCAAGCTTTTTCTTGTAGGCTATTTAGCGTGGCCTTGTCTTTGAGAATGCCACGGGAAAGGGCAGCTGAGACTTGCTCACAGAGGGGAAGGGGCACTTACCGGAGAAGCTGGGGGGTGGCATCAAGTTGGGCGCTGCATCTCTCCAGGGCTGAGGCCTGTCCCATCCAAGCAGCACCTTGGCCTCTCCACCTCCCCTGTGTGTCTGACTCCCCACTCCCCAATGCCCGGCAGCCTGCCGCATCCGCCGGCTGGCAAGACTGCTGTTGCTGCTGCCGCTACTGCGGCCGCGCTGCCAAGACCAAGGGAGAGAAAAGAGCCAGGAAGCATTTTCTTTTCTTTTTTTTTTTTTTTCCCTCCTCTTCTCCCTTTTTAAACCAGAATGAGTCTGCAGCAACCCCGTTGGTGCAAAATAAATAAATAAAGCAACCAGGGAGGGCTGCAGCAGGAGCCACTAGGGGATGACGAATCGAATCGGGGGAGGAACTGAAGAGGGGGACTCAGGGCTGGGGCAGGGTCGGCTACCGAGACAGCCTGGGAAGCTTGAAAGACTTCTGACATCCTGGTTCCTCCTGGGGAGCTAGAGAGTTCCCGGGACACCACTTCCACAGTCTCTAGTCTCTTAGATGCACGGTAATTCTGTGCAATTTCTAAATCTAAACGGGCCTGTGGGTATCATTTGTTGAAAGTTCTCAGTCTAGAATATCTTTCTTCAGTTTAGTTTGCCATTCCTCTTGTGCTGGGTACCTGAGCATCAGTTTCTAAGTCTCTCTGGGGGACTGCTTAGCTGGGGGAGAATCTGGGGGGCTTAAAATTCTTATAAAACAGATGAATTACTAACTCGACACAGGAATAAAACTGCAGAGCAAGCATGCATTCTAGGCAGTCACATTCAAGTCTCCCAACACCAGACATGTGTGCCCTGCACCCTGTACAAGCACACAAGTACACATATACTTCCAGCCTTTAAAATTGTTTTTATAAAGAACGGCACAAGTTGGGGTTTATGTTTAACCTTTCAGCTGAGAGAGAGAGAGAGAGAAAAAAAAACTCTCCTTCTCTCTCATCTTCTGCTTACACCTCCTAGGAGAATCTGCAGCTTTACAAGACTGAGAGAAATTCTGAGCAAGATAATGGAGGAGAAACAGGTCCCTGCCCTGTCCCTAGTCACTTTCTCATGCTGGCATCAACAGCATACAGGCACAGAGCAGGGGCTGGTACTGCCCTCCTTCCTCATAGAGAAACAGTGTAGAGACTGAAGTCAAGGGCATCCTCCCAGGTGCTGGTCCTTGGGTTTCTGGCTGGTCGGTATCCAGTCCTCCGCTTCTCTTAGGGATAGTTCTTGGGATAGAATACAGCTGAAGCTGGAAAGGTATGTTTTGGTGTCCTGTATGGATTGGAACTTTCCCCTAAGACCCTCAGGCTTCTCAGAGCTGCAATCTCAAGGAAGAGATTGTGTCAGAGGGAAAGTCTACAGAACTGTCACTGAAGGCAGAGCCACTGTGTGTTCCACATGTGTGGATGTATCTCTGATTAGACTGTGCTAACAAATTTGACTTTTAAAGTGTACATAAGAGGTTTACATTCTAATTTTGTCGGCGATGTGATGTCTTTCTCCATACCCAAACTACATAAAACAGTTATCCCGGGCCCTTATCTCCACCCCACCCTCATGCTTTACATATCCAGGCATTTTAGGTCCCAGAAAAAAGGCAGGGAGGCCAACCACATTTCTCAACTAGGAAGAAGGAAGGCAGAAAATCTCACGAATCTATATTCTTATTATACATAGGTCTTTCTGGATGCTTGTCACCAGTCTCTGAGCTAGATCCATCTCCCCCAGGAGGAGTCCATGGGGAAATACAATGAGGTATTGAAAGGATTGTTATTAGCTTTTGAGCCTAGATTTGAGTTCTCTTCATCCCAGGTACCCAGATTTACCCCTGCTGTTTGCTGGTCTGTTTTTTGTTTGACTTGGTCATCCTATATCCTATCCACCCCACAGCTTCCAGAAGCCAGGGTGGAACTTATGGGAAATCAAACATAACAAGCATTTTCTCCATCACTTGCTGCTGTTGTACTACCAGGCAAGCCTAAGGGCAGAAAACCAGTCTTAGTATTTGCTTACTCCTAGGGAGACCAACCTTCATAGAGTGCAGAAAGGGAAGGGCTGGGCAAAGGGAGTCCAGGGAGACGGGTCAGAGGGCTGAAGGAAGTAGAAAGTTGTCTTTCCTCCAGGTCACTTTGACAGCCCCTCAGGGGACTCAACATCAGTGCTGAAAAGTTCTTTATAGAGCGGAGGGAAGGCAGCTTGGACCACGATGGGGTGGAGGTGCTGGAAGATCTGCAGCTTCTCCACATGTTGGCTGCACAGGCTCCGGAGCTTCCCTTTAGGTGGCAGCTGAGGATGGGTTAGGAGGGAATGAATACTTCAGTGCTTAGCAGAGCAAACACATCTCACTGTTACCAAGCTAGGATGACCCTCCTTGCTGCCTCCCTCACACTTGACCCAACTGGAGTGACCAATCCCATTGGTTAGATATATGTATATCTGGATACTGAAGGTAAGTTAGAACTGACATGAAATAGGCGAATTTTTTTCTAGGTTCAATTCTGATGGTTATTTCTGTACCCTCAGCACTGTGCCTGGCTTAGAGCAAGGACTGATGGCAATCATCCATGAGTCTTCTTCCCCCAGAATGAATTGCATTTGCTCCCATGGCACTTTGCCTTGGTTCATGTGTTTTCTCATCTGGAGGATGAGGCTCTGCTAATTCTTATTCTGCTAATTCAAGTGTTATCTCCTCTGAGAATATCATCTCCGTCCCTTGTTGGGCTAAAGCCCTTTCAGTAGGCTTTCTTCTGTGTAGCACTTGCCACACTGTAGAAAAAAGATCCAGTCTGTCTGCCTTCCTGCCCCACATGTACTTAGATAAAGTCCATTGGTCTTTTTGCTACTATGTATCTTCTGTTCCTGGCATGAATGCTGGCATTCATGCTCAACACCCGCTTGTTTGAACTAAACGGAGTTTCTAAGCAGGTGCCCAACTCAGCAAGTAAGAAGGTGCCCAACTCAGCAAGTAGCAAGTCAGTGCAGTCAGCCTCCAATCAAAGGAAGGTAAACCTTTAAGAAAGGTGCAGAGGCCCATGGAACAGAGGCAGGGAGAAAGACCCCAGACATCATCTCTCCTACAAAATTTACAGCATAATGAAGTGAGACGTAAAGAGACACCTCTTTCTCGACATCTCCCCTTGTTAGCTTAGAACCCTAGAAAAATAACAATCAGAAAAGTAGGCAGCAGGTTGGCTCCCTCACATCTCTTGAATTTATTATCTTTTTGTGTTTTAGTACTTTGAGTTTGCCTAGGTTACTACAATAGTTTCTTTTATTCATTCAAAACATACTTGTTGCGAAACTCCATAAATCTAGATGAGGCACTGTCATGAGCTCTGCTGTAACATCGGTGAATAAAAAATGTACTTTTATTAAATGTACACAACAGCCAGGGAGTCACAAACAGTTATGTGCTGCTTAACAATTTTTTGGGAAATATGAACCTCAAACTTCAGTGGTCCGATAAGATTAAGGGTGTAGCGACAGCACAGCTGTGTTTGTTTGTGTTACATATATCCTAAGTATGTCCAGTTGTACTCCGCCACGTGAGGCTACGGGTAGATGTTTCTTAGAACATATTCCTGTTAGTAAGCAGCATATATACTAAAACAGGATAAGGGATGGGGTCCTTCTCCTGTCAGGTAACTGTTTAGGCAAAACCTCTCTTGAATAAAGGCATGAAGAAAACATTTGGAAGCAGGGAAGAGAATATGACAGGAGGCAACAGCAGGTACAAGAGGCCCCAAGAGAGATGGAACCAGACATGGTATGATTAAGGACCAGTGAAAAAACACTGTGGTCAGAGTAGGGGAGTCAAAGTGTGGTGTAAAATCAGGTGAGGAGGGGGGCAGGGGTCACATCATGGTCAAGTTGACTCTGGAGTTGAGTTTTGGCTACCATAGGAGGTTGGAGATCAAAAGAGGAAGGTGATGGTCTTGCCTCCTTAAAATGGCTAGGGTGGTTACTGAGCAAGTGCTGTGTGGCTCTGACATGGCAACAAAAATGGTGAGATTGAGTTAGGAGTATAACAGTCCAGTTGTTGCTGACAGCTGGATGGGGTGTACATCATGGGACACGTGATATATTTTGAAAGTGGATCCTGCTGGGCAAGGTGGTACATAGCTGTGACCTCAACACTCAGGAGGTGGAGGCAGGAGAATTATGAATTTAAGGCCACCTTTGGCTCCATGAAACTGTGCTTCAAAAAATAATACAAAACACACCAAAGTGGATCCAACCACATTTGTATTCCGATTACTTTCCCAGACCCAGTCTCTCTCTCTCTCTCTCTCTCTCTCTCTCTCTCTCTCTCTCTCTCTTTCTCTCTCCCCCCCCTCTCTCCCTCTCTCTTTCCCTCCCTCCCTCCCTCCCCCCCCCCAGTCCGTTTTGTTGAAGATTGAAGTTTACATTCCTTAGGGAGAGACTGTTTGAAGTAATTTCTGTAGCTCAGTGCTAGTGTGATGATTGTGCATAACAAGCGCCTAAGTGAACAATTACATGGATGGATCTTTTACACAGGTCACAAAGTAAATTCCCTAAGGACAGTCTGAGTACTGCATTGCCTAGAAGTGAGGCTTTCATTCTTTGTATGGCACTGAAAGCCTTCCTGGCTGCTCTTCCTCCGGTGGGTTCCAGGTTACCTTCTGTTACTCTTCTGTTTTATCAGTCTACCCCAGCTTCTGACCTCACATTTACCAAAAGTACCATGAAGATTGGGGAGACTGCTCGGTCAATAAAGTGCCGGCCTTCAGGCATGAGGGCATGAATGCAGATCCCAGAACCCATAGAATGAAAACCAGATGAAAACTGGACGTGGTGTCACACAACTTGATCTCAGTATTTGGGAGGCAGAGACAGGCAGATCTCTGAGTTTAAGTCCAGCCTGGTCTACACAGTGAGTTTCAGGACAGCCAGGAATACATAGAAAATAGAAACCCTGTCTCAATAAAACAAAACAACAACAAAAAACAACACAGAAGTGGGGGGGGGGGGGAAGCCAGGCATGGCAGTACATGTTTGTAATTTCAACATTTGAGATGTGGAGTTAGGCAAATCTTTGGGAGCTCTCAGCAGTCCTAAGTCACTCATAGGCCAAGCCAGGCCAGTGAGAGACCCAGTCTCAAAATGAATGAATGAATGAAAGAATGAGAGAATGAAAGAAAAATATAAAGAGGCAACACCAAAGAAATGATACCTGAGATCATCTGGCCTCTACAGGCATGCAGAAGCATCTTCTGCATGTGCATCTACATGCACATAATGGAACCCACCCTCCACCCCCCAACACGGAAATATGTGCCGTGAGCCATCCTCCCTCCATGCACTACTATTTGGCCTCCTTAGAGCTCCATTCTTCCCTAAGCCTGGAATGTTAAAGAAACACGGGCTTCTTTCATGGTCTCATTCTCTTGCCTCACACCGTTTTAAGGAAGCAGTTATGTTTTACCTGCTTTACCTTCAAATTGTGAAGAATTTTTTTTTTTATTTTTGTGTGTGCTTGTGTGCACACATGTGTGTATGGAGGTCACAGGTCAATTTGCAGGAGTTAGATTTTTGCTTTCATTATGTGGGTCCCAGGGATCAAACTCAGGTCATCATGCTAGGTTTTGTGGCAAGTGTCTTTACCCACCGAGCCATCTCACCAGCTCCTTAAATTGCCTTGAACCCCTGTCATCTATCCCAAAGCATCCCCACTTCTTATGGGGGATCTCATGTAGCACAGGCTGGCCTGAAACTCATTATGGAGCTGAGGAGGATGACCTTGGATTCTTGTTTCTCTTGTTCCCTTCTGCCTCTCCAGTGCTGGTATTACATGCATGTACCACTATGCTGTGCTTCCAAGATCTTTTATAATAGCAAATTAGGGGCCCCAGGGATATTGTGTTATCAATATGTGTCACTGAAATCACTTTATTGCTATAGAAAGATTTTAACACCTGTCCTATTATAAATAGCTTGCCATAAGCATAAGAGACATCATTGTTAATCAACTTTGTTAATCTTTGTTAATCTCACTGTTAAAATATCACACATTCTACTCCATATTAGCATTATATCAGGAGGTACACAAGGCTCTTTTTAAGAGGTTAAAATATCTTAGTGGGGACAAGAACTGCATCTCTGTATCTTTCCACAGTGTCTTGTATAAGCAGGTGCTGGGTAAGTGTTGGCTATATTAAACTGAATTGTTCCCTGGAGGTCTCTTCCAACTCCAAACTAACTTTCCATCCCTTTGTACATGGAAACAGATGCTCCTGCAGTCTCCACAGCTGCTGCAAACACTGACACAGCCCAGCACTGCAGAACTCCCTCCTCTGCTTCTGAAGATCCTGTCCCTGATGTCACAGAACTGTCAGTGGGCCTAGTCTCTTCTATCCTATAGACGACTCCTACCTTGGCTAGAAGGCCTTGTCGATGAGTCTTGCAGAGATGATGATGGAAGGCCAGCTCCAGATTGTACTGCAGATGCTCCACTCTCCTCTTCTCTTGGAGCCCAGGACGGTCTGAAGGAAGGGATGGGACCAGAGTGAAACGGAAACAACACAGACAGTCATGCCCAGCAAAATGGTGTCATGTATCTTTTTGGAGAGGATCTCTCAGCTGATATTCATTCTCTCTCTCTCTCTCTCTCTCTCTCTCTCTCTCTCTCTCTCTCTCTCTGTCTCTCTCCCTCTCCCTCTCCCCTTCCCCCTCCCCCTTCCCCTCCCCCCTCCCCTCCCCTCTCTCTCTGTCTCTCCCCCTCTGTGCATGTGTGTGCACATGTGTGTACTGGTTTGATAACAGCAATCTCTATGACTCTGGGCCTGTCTAGCTAACTACTAAAGAAACTGGGCAGGGCTGAAAGGGGTGGGGACTGTTAATCACCTAACTACTTTATAGCTACCTTGTCCCTGGTAACCTGCCTTTCATGTAGCTTATTCAATGTCAGGCACTAGATTGCTGTCATGGAAGTAAAATGTTGGATGCGAGCTTCCTCATTCCTAAAGAGTGGCTCAGAGAGGTGACCTTCCTGAAGCTGTTCAGGTAGGCACCAAGGCTTCTAAAGTAGCCTGTGGCTCTTTCAACTCCTAAGCTACCTTTTCCTTTGCTTCCCTCAAATGGATGCCTTTATAGAAGTCACCTATAAAGTCCTGCTTCTAGCTTGAGGCCATGTTGGTAGAGCTGGAAGACTTGTATGTTCATGAACTAACCCAGAGCAGCAGGCCCACTCCCCTAGGTCCTCTGAATAGTTAGCGTTCAGCTGCTTGGACCCAGAGCTCTACCACTATTACAGGCATTCTGTCTCAAGATGAGCTTACATCAAGTGGTCATTCTCAATCTTAGTGGCTCAATCTGGAGATGGCTGTTAAAATTTTGGGTGCATCCCACATCCAGAGTTACGTAAGAATCTGGACGTGGGACCCAGAGACTCAATCAGTTCTTAAAGCGTCCTCGGTGATTCCCTTGTGTGCTGTCAAGGTGTCACTGCCGTACACTGAGCAGTAGGCTCAGCTATTGGGAACATGGCTCATTTCCTTCGAACCTCCCTTCTCCATGCTCCCACTGCCCCACTGTGTGCTGCCCTTGCCCTGTCTCAAGGTTCCTCCGCATACTTTAGTCTATTTTATGTTACAGAAGCATGGGCTAGAGCGCATTTCCTGTTTCAAGCACTCTCCCATTTAGTTACACCCAAAGGCCTAGGCTCTCCATTAGCTGCCATGTCCCAGCCACCAGAGTGCCCATTCCCATGCCCAGCCACACTCACTGGCATTGATGAGAACCAGGGCCGTGTAGAGGGCAATCTCATCCTCAGAAAAACACAAGGCACTGAGGAAGTGGGAAAAGTCGAATATGGAGCTGATGAGCTCGCTGCAGCCTGCCGGAGTGGAGATGAAGAGAGTCAGCCATGGTAGCGGCCCCCCGCCAAGGACACCATCCTTTGGGTGTTTAGAGAAGGGGGCAAACAACCATGTATAGAGGCTTTTGATAGGACTGGCATCAGGAATTTCTCAGTTCCCACTGCCCTCACCCAAGGCTCGGAACAGCTCCACACCACCGTATTTGCCTTCAAAAAAGACCGTATGGTTGTTGGCATTGTAGGCCCTGCACATTCTGACCAGAACGACTTCCATTGCTCCTGGATAAAGGGGAAAAAGACGGGTGGGCAATGTTAAGCAGAGTCAGGAACTGAGTCCCTCGGTGTATTGATTTCCTTAAGTCACCTCCCTCCAGAGCCCTGGCTCTGTCCTTCCATCCCCAGCCCAAGCTCCACCCCCACCCCCACCCCCAGGGCTTGCCAATCCCAGGGCACCTGCTTTCAGGAGTATGATCTGGTCATTCTGGCAGAGCTCCATGAAGCCCGAAAGCCGCTTGGCAAACTCCACCACATACTGAATGGCCTCAGTGAGGTGGTGGGCACAACGTTCCCACATTTCCCACATTGACTGCAGGGACAGAGGAGGAGACCTGTGATCCTCCCAAGCCCCTGCACCCCACAAACTGCAGGGTGTGAGATCTACAATTCCATGTTGTCAACCATGGAGCCTATTAGCAAAAATGTAGCCAGGGTCAATTCCTGCCAGTGGGTTACAATTACTGCTACTTCCAGCTCAGTACAAGGAAGCCTGGAGAGTTATATAAGGGATGAAAATGTCTATTTTCTTAACTTCAAACTCCTTTCTCCCTGATAACCTGGTCTCTCATGAAGCCCACTCAACACTATGTATTAGGATTCTGCTATGGGAGAGGAAAGGTTGCCAGAGAGCATCCTAGACTCCCGGGGAGTGGCTCCAGATAGGAGGTGATGGCTTCCCTGCAACACTGAGATGCTGCTATGGAGAAACGAAAACCATACACGACAGTTTCACCTGCAAACAGTGTACACACTGTTATTTACTGCTCCTCTGAAGAAGGTCTCAGTAACTGAGAGACACAAATGTAAAGTGCCAGCTGATTTCAGAGCAGCTGGTGTTGTCAGAGTATGACAGAAGGAATGGCAGACACTGAAGAGCCATCAGATTTGAACTTAACTTTGGTCCCATCACGGTGTGATCCTGAGTACCTCTCCCTCAGTGTAAATTCTGTTCTCAGAGGCCAGTTGATGGAAGGGCTGAGGATGATTTCACGGGTGTGTCTAATCTCTGACATTGTGATCTAACATAATAGTTTTCTACAAAATTTATATCTGAGAATCAAATTTTTAAAAATATCACATTTTAAACCTCAGTGGTGGTGGTGGTGCATACCCTTAGTCAAAGCACTCAGGAAACAGAGGCACGTGAATCTCTAAGTTCAAGACCAGCCTGGTCTACAAAGTTCCAGGACAGCCAGGGCTGCACAGAGAAACCTTGTCTTGGAACCAAGTCAAACCAACCAACCAACCCCAAAACAGTCTCATTTTGCATTGGGCCACATTTATCACTATCTTTAGACACTTGTAGCTCACAGGCAGCAGGTTGAACACACTTCTTCAAAGCTTCTATTACAATGCCTGACAAGAAAGGGTGTCCAGTAAATGACCCTCAGATATTGGTAAGTTTCTGTTACTGATGGAGGATGAAAGGCAGTGTGGCAAGGTCTGGGGAGAAGAGTATGTAGGTTGCTAGGTAAAGTTTCAATAAGCAGGAGCTACAGAAGTAGTCATCTAGCTGCCAGGATATAGACACTTGCTAGCCAGCCTGTCTGTGATACCCTATTACCCCCATACCTCTGTAACTAGCCATCTCTGGGCTCTTCCAGTGTGTGTGTAGGGCGATGCCCTCCCTTCCCTCGTGTCTCTTGCCCTCACCTTCCTCTGGTAGCTGGTCACCTCCTCCCGTGAGAAGAGGTTGGTGCGCTGCCGTAGAAGGTCCTCCAGTCGCAGCTGGCATGTCTCTCGGTAGGACTTGCAGACGTTCTGTACTAGGTACTCTGGGGCCAGAAGAGGAAGGAACAGCTAGGTCTCAACCAGTTCCCACCCTGAAGTTCATAAAGAGGCTCTCTGCCTGGTCTCCCTCGCTCTGCCTCCTCCCCTGACTTTTTTTCCAGAATCCCCAAATCTTTAGGACTAATGTTTGATTACATGGGTGCTGTGCTGGAGGATGATCTTGCCTTGTTTTCATTGCCCCCACCCTTCCCAGGTGCTCACCTATGTCTGTCAGAGATGCATATGGTGCCTCTGGGGCACTGCAGAAACTGGGACTGCAGTGGCTGTCTGGACCCTGTTCTGGTTCCCCAAGCTCAGGATGCCTGGATTCCTCAAAACAAAGTCCACGTCTTCCAAGAGTAAGCTGGCCATCAGTGCTATAGATGCTGTCTCTGCCTTCAGCTTTGCCTCGTTCTGGACTGTACTCAAGGTGGCAGGAGGCCCCTTGGACCTCTGTTTTGGCCAAGGTATTGGAATATGGTGGCCCAGAGCCTGAGGCTCTCAGGAGGCCAGGGGGACAAGCAGAGGCCTCGGGCAGGTCAGGCGAGGCGCCCGCTGGTAGCTGCCCATCTGGGAGCCCTAGAGTGTATGTAAGTGTGTCTGCTCCACGGCTCCCAGCTGGAGGACTCTTGGCCACTTGTTCCCGTTGCTGCTGCTGTTGCAGTTGTTTCTGCACTTCTGCATGTAGACTGTCCCTCTGCTTCTTGGACATTCGGCCAAACTTGACAGCTGAAGAAGGTTCAGGAATCAGTATAGGAGGCAAGAGTACACAGGACAGGACAGGACAGGACAGGACAGGACAGGGGCAGCAGGCACATGAATCTGATGCCAAGCTCGTTTTCTCTAGCTCTGTCTATGAACTTTCTTTTGGGGAGCTTAGGCTCCCGGGTCCTCTCCTCTGTTCTCTTTAGGATCCAGGATCCAGTCCACCAGTCTTTCCATCTCCCCAGCAAAGTTTTTTTTTTTTTTTTTTTTTTTTTTTTTTTTTCCGGTTCTAAACTAGATGCTAATAGTGCAGAACTCAAGCAGTGAGCTTGGGCTGGGGAGTCTAGTCTCCTGAGACTAGAGCTGAGGTGGGGGTTGAATAGGGGGCCTCAGGCTGTATTGGGGTCAGCTTGCCTGTCTGGGAGGCTGGAGGAAGAGAAGGGCTACGAACACAGGTTTCCCTGTGGTCAGGCCTGCAGGCTCCCTGGTGACCTAGATACTCACCACAGCCCAGCCCAGGCTCCGGTGGCTTGCTTCTGAACATCCTCTTCTGCTCTCTCTTTCCTGCCTTTTCGCTCCCCCAACCCCTCCCAGGTGTGGGGGCACAGCCCTTCGCCCCGCCTGCCCCTTTGCACCCCTGCATGTTTCCTTTCGCTTTGTTATTTTGAGCACTGAAAAGTGCTGACAGGCTCCTTCTGGGTCCTCCTCACCTCATGCCCCCCACTCCACCCAGGGCTCCTTCTGTGGTGAAGATGGTGGGTGAGGAGGGTGGATAAGGCTCTAGGAACACCACACTTGATCCCCCACCTTCTGGGTCATTCTCAAGCCAACTCTGATGGTGTTCCTTGCCACAATCCTACGCCTAAGGATGGTTACACAGGGCTCAGGAGGGAGATGGCGCTAAACGGGACAAGAGAGGCAACAGTGTGGGAACTGGATAGGAACCAGGCCAGGAGAAAGAAGGACGAAGAGAATTCATTAGAGGAGGAAGGGACAAGAGTGATAGGATGCTGGTAAAGGTTTTCTGGGGTAGAGACTGGAGATGAGACTCTAAAGGGCCTGGAGGACCCTCAAAAAGATAGGACAAAGTGCTGTGGGTAGAAGAACGGTGAGAGGCCCCTGACAGGGTGTTTTTGCAAGTTAACTCTATCTAACAAGAGCCAGGATGCCTCTGGAGAGTGCAGGGACTCTTGGGGGCTGCCCCCCACTTCCTCACCATCTCGGGACATGCCCAGAGCCAGGCACTTCTGCAGGCGGCAATGCTGGCATCGGTTGCGGCTGGTTCGGTCAATGGGGCAGTTCTGCTGACGGGTGCAGGAGTAGGCCACATTACACTGCTGGCTGCGGCGGAAGAAGCCCTGGGAAACAGAAACTGCTTATCCCACCCTCGCTGAGCTTGAGGTGGTTCTGGGGACCTCCAATCCACGTCGTGCACTGGTCTCAGGAATTTCTCCATCCACCAAAGTTCCTGAACCTCCACTGTATAATTGTCATTGACCCTGTGGTCACTTTCCCACATCAAGACTAGGTCCTCCTCCTCCCTCCTGCTCTTGACCCTGGGGAGACCACTGAAACAGCCAAGTGCATGTAGGCAAATGCCTGCAACTCACCTTGCACCCCTCACAGGTGATAACCCCGTAGTGGATCCCAGATGACTTGTCCCCACAGATCTTGCAAGGAATCACTTCAATTTGTGCTGGAAGAGAGAAAGAGAAGTTAGCCCAGAATATTTTTCTGGATTCCACTACCATGAACCTGGGCTGCAGACGCAGGTGTATGGTGCTCCCCCTACTTCTTCAGTGAGCTCCAACACGCCCTTTTGCATTATGGAAGGGGAAGTTAAGCATAAATGATTCTCAGCAAAGGGTCTGAAGAGGCTGTGTTTTGTTCACAAAGCAGCTGGGAGTTGTATCAGCTTTTATAGAGACAGAGAGCAGCTGCAAAGAGGCCACCTGCTCAGTCCTTCAAGTTGAACATCTCCAGTGCCCTCCTCCATCCTGTATAGGGCCAGAGGAGTCCTTACTGCTTCATAACACCTGCTTCCCGCCCAGGGGCCTTCCTTTGTGTCCCCTTCCCCCACCACCACTGAAGTTTGGCTCCCAGAACAGAGTATGGTCACTGGGCACTAGACAGAGATGTCAGTCACTAGACAGAGATGTCAGTCACTCTTGGAGGAGAGTGAAGGCTACAGAGGGATAGGAACTGAGGGGAACCAATGCAGTGGGGTATACAGAGACTAGATAGAAACAGAGATGAAGTCTAGAGAAGGACTCAACCTAGATTTGCTGATTTGTCTAAAAGCCCAAATAGTGTTTCCAGAATGATGGCCCCAGAACCAACGCAAAGTAGTTCTCTGTGTATAAGTGTGTAAGAGGATGTACAAAGGTGTCTGTGTCTATCCATATGAGCACAGAACATGACTGTTAAAACTGGCTGAGATTAAAGCACACTCTGTTCACCTGTTCTCCTCACAGACAAAAAACTACTTTGCACAGGCTCACACAGCTAGTTTCCTTGAGTGCCAGGTCTACAGCCCCACTCTCTTGAACAGTTCATTATCTGTTATGTTCTTGACATAACATTGGAGGCATACTTGAGTGTGTGTGTGTACAGAAGAAAAGTATATGTGGCTTGTCGACATGATGCCACATGCCTTTAATCCCAGCATTAGGCAGGCAGAGGCAGGTAGATCACTGTGAGTTCAAGGCCTGACTGATCTACATTTCAAGATCCAGGCTAGCCAGGACTACTCAACAGAGAGAGAGAGAGAGAGAGAGAGAGAGAGAGAGAGAGAGAGAGAGAGAGAGAGAGAGAGAGGTCTATGTGGCCTGTGGATTAATGGGTATATTGTCTGTACCAGTACACATGTGCACATTTGCTGGGCAGAGATGGCTTCTGGACACTAAAGTCCAAGGCAACAGTGATGGCACACACATTTTATCCCAATAGACAGGAGGCAGAGGTAGATGGATCTCTGTAAGTTTGAGACCAGCCTGGTCTACAAAGCTAGTTCCAGTATAGCCAAGGCTACACAGAGAAGCCCTGTTCCAAAAATCAAAACTAAATAAACAAAAAACAAAATAAAAAAACAAAAACAAAATTTTCCTCCCAATGAACTCACTGTAAGTTCTGCCTGATCACTCTTAGCTGTGGCCTGCTGCTGGTCTCAGGTTGATTTCCTTTATTCTGCCTAATTCCTATCAGTGCCTACAACTTTCTCCAGCATGTCAAGAGGCATCAAGAGATCTTTGTCCAGGCCTTCCTTAAAGGGAGCTAGATGAGCCGGGCATGGTAGCCTTTTACCCCAGCAAGCAGGAGGCAGAGGCAGGTGGAACTCTCTGAGTTTGAGACTAGCCTGGTCTGCAAATCAAGTTCCAGGACAGCCAGGGCTACACAGAGAAACCCTGTCTTGAAAAACAGAAAAACCAAACCAAACAAAAAATTGACAAAAAGCTAGGACTTAGCTCTGTGGTAGAGCAGCATGCATGAAGTCCTAGGTTCAACCTGCAATTCTTTGTGGGTTTAGGGAGAGAAGGGACAGCAGCTAGGTAAAGCTTGAAGTCCCAGCCAACTCAGATATTTTCAGCAGAAAGTCTAAAGACTGGGGGGTGGATGGGTAGGGTGGGGTGGGGGTGGGGGAGCTAGCTCTTCTCACAATCACTGACTGACCTCCATCTTTCACTGAGTGGATATTCAAGAGCTGAAGCAGTCTAGAAAAGTGATCTAGAGTAAAAGCCCCTTCTCATCTGTGATCTGTCTCCCACCCCAGGGACAGAGGAAGTGCCTCAGTGGAGAGCAAACTCATTCCCATACGATCTCACATCTAGCCTGTGCCTAGTGCCTGCTTACATGAGAGCCTGCTAGCTGGGTGGGGCTGTGCATCCCTGAAATTCCAGCATTTAAGAGGTAGAAACAAGACAATCAGGAGTTCTAGATTGTTCTTGGCTATATCACGAGCTCAAGGCTATCCAGGGCTATGTGAGACATGTCCAAAAGAACCATAACCACACATAGGCCTGCTGATGTGAGGAAGAGAGGTTAGATCATAATTTGCCCATCACTTCCCAAAGTTTTCCATCATCCTTAAACTATAATCTTCTCAAGCCAGCCTAGGGCTAGGTAGGATTAAGTAACTGTCTCTTCAAGGAACTGGCCATATGAGTGTCTGAAATCCTTCCATTAAAACTCAGTTCTTTGTCCCACCTCCAGACATACGTGCCATCCGCCAACTGCACAGTAACCTGAGGCTACCGGCCATCAAGTGCTCTTTTCAATGGCTTCCTGTAAGTTACAATCTGGTTTGAATGCTTGGCGGGGAAAGAGAGAACAGGAGGGGACCTGGGTGCCTGGAAGAGGGGTGGAAAGTGTGGGGGCATGTGCACTTCCAGTTACCCTCAGCCTCCATTCCCTTGGCAGCAAATGACGTGAAAGCGACATTGCCTGTGGTGTAGGTCACACAGCATGATTCAAGAGAGTTCAGGGAGCACAGTGGAGAGGCAGAGCACTACAGGGCAGGGGATTACTGTCTGAGAGAAAGCAAATCCATGGGCATGACAGCCTCACAGAAACACTTGGGTCCACAGCCTTTGCTCCTACCCAACACCTTCTCCTCTGTACTCTGTGGTATATCACTGTTTAGTGGCCCCAAGACAAGAGAGGGGGAAACCAACATAGGTCACCCAGAAAAGCAAGTGGTAGGGAGATTAGGCCAAGCCACGGTGGGAACTCTGGCCCTGGCCTAGCAGGCAACCACAGGCCTCCCTACCTCTTCCCTTCTCCAAGAGCCACATCCGCGTGCGTGTGTGCACTGACCGCATGGATGACCCCAGTTATACCTCCTGCCCCATACCTGACCCACTGTTGGTCCTAGCCCAGGAACCTCACCACAGTGTGAGTAAGACCCTGCTGTCTCATAAGAGACATGGCCAGTCAGATTTGGGGCTGAAGGAGCCCTAGACCCCAGCTACCAGTGTAGCCCCTCCCTCTATCTTCCCATTGTCAGTCCAAGGCAGTGGTCCACAATGAGACCAGCACATAGAAGCGGGGAGAATAAGAGTTTCAGGATCCAGGGGTGGGGGAATAGTTATAGCAAAGGAGAGACAACTGAAATCGAGGGAAACCCCTGCTTGTCCTGGTCCTGTGCCCAACCCTCCACATGACTAAGCTTCTTGTCTTTTTCTAGTTCTCCTTCTCCTACACCTTCACTCTGTTCAGTACCATCTACCCTAAACACTTAAACATCAAAGAAAGTACCAGTGGTGTGTGTGTGTGTGTGTGTGTGTGTGTGTGTGTGTGTGTGAGAGAGAGAGAGAGAGAGAGAGAGAGAGAGAGAGAGAGAGAGAGACAGAGTTAGAGAGACAGAGAGACAGACACTTGGGGAAGGAAGGAGGGGAAGGGCTGGTAGGGAAATCGCCATGAGAGGAGCAGAGAAACACTTTCCACAGCAAAGCTTCAAGACTCAGACCCTGAACAGCAAGTGATGGGAACCCTGCTTGGGGAGGGGGTGAGTAATCACAGGATTACTCAAACTGTTGCCTGGGAGCCTAGTCTGCCAGGAACTTACCATCTCAGGGCCCAACGGTGCCAGGAACTGGAGCCAATCAAAGGTCAGGAGCATTCAGGCCAGCCCATGCCCCATGGCTCCCACAGCAGCCAAACTCTGCTTGCTTTCTTAGGATTTTTGTGTCTTACTTGCTGTTCTCTTATTGCACCTTTCTCCTGAAGGTTATCACAAAGAAAGCCCTCAAGCTGGAAAATCTCAACATCCAGAAAGCTGGGGCAGGTGGGTTGCCATGAGTTTCAGGCTAGCCTGGGGTATAGTTTGAGACCCTGTTTTAAAAATGACAACCAAACCCTCTGATTTTATTCTCACAAAAGCAGAAATGCTTGGTACAGGAGGGCACCCAGCTAGCAACTCTAGTCTTTTTGTCTTTCAAGAAAAGAGAACCTGGAGGTCTTGTTAAAATATAGCTACTGCAGTAGCTCAGTAGTGGAGGGCTTGCCTAGTATACACATGCTCTGAGCTCTATGGCACAGTACGACAAAACAATACTAAGATCTTTGTTCCAGCAGCCCAAGGAAGGCTCGGAAAGTCTGCACTTTAATGAGCTCCAGGACGGTGATTCTTTGCCTTGAGACTATACTCAGCACAGAAAGAGTCTCGTCTCTTTGGCTACTTTGTGCCAGGTTGCTCCTCTCAAGGTGTCAAGGTGGGTTTGATAATCTCTTCCCAAGCCCATTCCTTATACAGGTCAGCTCACTGAGTTTATCTCTGCATCCTTCCTACCGATGTGATGTAAAAACCGTAATTATGATGCAGCCCTGGAGAGCAAAAGTAACTCTCCTTTGGATTGCTTCAACCCTGAAACGCTCTGCAAGGAGCACCTTAGAGGCTCCAGGGAGGAGAAATAAGGTAGAGGCAAGCCATTTCTGCCCCACCCCCCTCCTCTAATCTCACGTTGCTCACAGCTGCAAGATTCATTGATAGTGCATTTTGACTATATCCAGAGCTGGGCCCTGGGTCCTGACCAGGTGCCTAGCCACAGAGAGGAAGTGGTTGGAACAGAGAGGGGCTGCAACCCAGGACGGTCTCACTCCAGAAGCCCCAGTTGCAGGGAAGGAATGGATCAGGCAGAGGCAAGCTAGGGTTCTCTCTTCTGTTCCTCTTTTTCTGCTTTCCAGTTGATACTGAGTAAGAAGGAATAATGACGAAAGATGTAGACACTGCCTGAATTTTTAGTGTATGCCAGGCTTTGTAGTGTGTGTGTGTGTGTTGTGCTGGGACACAATCCAAGGTCTCATGTATGGGTCTCCTCTTTCCTCGGGGGTCATTGGTCACCAGCCCGTGGGAGCAAGGGGAGCCAAGTCAAAGGACAGCTGTTCCCCCAGCCTCGACTAAAAAACTTTTTACATTAATTTATTAATTGTGTCTGCACATGAGCCACACACCACGGTGAATGTGTGGAAGTAAGAGGACAGCTTACAGGGTTGTTGGTGCTCTCCTTTTTCCATGTGAGGCCTGGGGACTGAACTCGGGTTATCAAACTTGACAGCAAGTACCTTTACCCACTGAGCTGCCTCACTGACCCCAAGCCCTTCTTTTAAACAGGGTCTCACTTTATACTCAGGCTGGCCTTGAATGCAAGATCCTCCTGCTTCAGCCTCCTGAGTGCTGGGATTGTAGATGTGAACCACCACACTCAGCTTCCTTTAAAAAAATAGTTTATGGATTATTATACTGCATGTGTGCATGCTATACACGTGGGCACACATGCCATAGCTTACATGTGGAGGTCAGAGGACAACCCTGTGAAGTCTGTTCTCTCCTTTCACCTTTACATGGGATCTGGAGCTTGTATTCAAGTTGCCAAGATTGCAAGGCAAGGTCCTACAGCTGCAGCACCATCACAGTGGCCTTAGGATTTTTTACATACACTTTTAATGATCCTGACAATTCTGTAAGGTACAGTCCATTGTTATTGTCCCCATTTTACAGATTAAAAAAACCCTGAGGCCTAGAGAGAGACTAGACCAAGTCTATACAGCCAGGAAAAGGCAAGCAACGGGTTTACATTCAGGTCTTGGTAACTGAAGTCAGAGTCTTCAATCTGCTGCATCCCCTTGGAGAATGAGATGCCCAAGTGTACTAAAAGAGAATGGATGGAACAAGTTCATTGGCTGCAAAATGAACAAGTGTGAAATGCCTAGTACAAAGACAGACAGACAGATGACAGACAAGATAGACAGATGATACATAAATAATACATAGGTAGGTAGAGAGATAGATAGACCAATAGACAGATACCATTCCTTGGGCCTAGTTTTCCTCAGTGGTCCTGCCTGGCTCATGCACCCTTTATGTACCTCTCTAGAGTCAAGGTCAGATGACCTGTGCACCCAAGCAGAGCTCCTGACCCAGGGCTCCTCTGGAAGGCCACAGCTCCTTGAAGGTATGGGCTTGGTTGCCCCTTGTTGGGCCTTTCTTTGCATCTGTGAGTGGATGGCTGGATGAGGCTCCTTTTCCATTCACTGAGACCACAGCTCCAGCCCGCCGTCCCCTATGTGGCACAGCAGTCATCAGCCTCCCTCCTTCCTTAGCTTTCAGTTCCTCCAGCTTCTGCTGGAAACCAAGGTGGTGGGTGCCACCACAGGGATGGGAACCACTGATCTACCTGCTGGGCATGTCCCCAGCCAGGCAAGCCCTCATGAGAATTTTCTACTGACACACCTGATCCCAGAACTGAAAAACTAGTGACTCTAAAACTCAGGTGGGCGAGGGAGAGACAGGTTTTGCAAAGCCATGAAAACCAGCCAGCCACTCGAAACCCCCTCTTGCTGCCCCCACCACCCCCACAGTCTGGGACAGGAGAAAGGAGGGGAAATAAAAGAACGCAAAGAAAACAAGCAGAGGATGGGGGAAGGGGATGAATCACCAGGAGGAAGCTCTGAGGAGTGGGAACCTTGCCTGCCTCCAGAGCTGTGGCTCTGTCTCTGCCTCTGGGAGGGATGCAGACTCAGGAAGACCCAGCTGTGGCACTGAAATTCTGCCTGATTACTGTTCTGCTCCCAAACAGAGATCTCCACTCTTTCTTGAGCCTTGGAGTCTCAGGGAAGAGACTGTGTCATCATTGCAGCAGGAGTGGAGATTAGACCCTAGAAAATATTCACACGACTGGAGTGAGACCCCAGGCTGTCTTCCTTAGAGAGCACTCAGCATGGGGAAAGTCCCTGTCCCTGTTGGTTTGAGTCAGCAGCAGAGGCAGGGGAGGGAGGGTGAGCCCCTGGTAGGGACAACAGCTATCAATACACATACTCATTGTGTGGAACAGGTTGAAGATCTTCACATTCTAGATTCTTGAGTCTGGGGCAGTTGGGATTCTGGGTAGGAATAGGAAGAAAGGAAAAGAAAAGGATGCAGGAGTGATAGAAGGAAGGAGCAAGGCTGATGATGGAGCAGGGCATGATGGGATACTACAATCCTAGCATGTGGGAGGCAGAGGCAGGCAGATCAGGAGTTCAAGGTCACTCTTAGCTGTATATCGAGTTCAACGTCAGTCTGCGCTCTATGACATTTTGTTACAAACAAAACCAAATAAGGCCCATGAGAAGGCCTGGTGGTAAAAGTGCTACCACAAAGGCCTAATGCATGAGTTCCATCTCCAGCATTGTTAAGGACGGAATCACCTACCAAATGTATACACACACACACACACACATACACACACACACACACACACACTGGGACTTGGAGTTCTTTGTGGCCCATTGCTCAACATAATCATGGCTGTATTCAAGGAAGAGGATAGACATGTGACCTCCCATTCCTAGACTTCCTGTCTACTGATTCTACGCTGCCTAGCTCCTAACAATGAGATGGCTAGGTCATACACTATTGACTGGCTGAGGTAGGGGTGGAGGGACTTTGTTTCGTTCTGAGATACCCTCCAGTCTACCATATTTCTTTATCACCTCCCCTGTGTCTGTACTTTATGACCTGTGCCCTTTGTCTCTGGATTTCTTACTCTATGGCTCTCCTGTAGTCCTCCATCTGGACACCTTCCCCCTTGACGCTCAAACCCATCACTTATTTCCTGGGTTCGATCTGCTCCTTGTCTCTCTGGCCTCACTCTTTGGTGTGTCATAGTCCCAAGCCCTGTCTGTTCTGACTTCTCCTAAGTTAGTGTTAACTGGAAATCAAAAGGGTCAGAAAACTTGGATATATTTATGTGTGTACATGTGTGTGCGTGTGCATGTGCGTGTGTGTGTGTGTGCGTGTGCATAAAATGCAGAGCTACTCCAGTGTCTCCCTCAGACACTGTTGGGGCTGCTACCCTCCGCTTGGGCATGAAGTATGCAGAAACATGACATCTTAGGGCTGACCTGGGGCTGTTTCTGTGAAATCTGTCTGCCAGCTTTTGCTGCGGAGGGAAAGAAGCCAGAAAAGAACCACAGCTACTACTCCATCCTCGGACTTTTGGTTCTTCTCCTGGTCCTCTTGTCTCATCAAGACTCCTGTACCTGGACTGTAGTCCTGACCATGCATGTAAGTGGCAATTCCTACTTGACCTGCTTTCCTTGTATACTATAAGGTAGATTCTCTTTTACCCATTAGAGGGATGAGAGGGAGTCTCTTTGGTCCTGGGCTCTTAGAACTCGGAGACTCCCATGCTTGGCTTTATTGTGCAGAACGTCAACTCATTTATTTTGTGGCTGGAGACCAGAGTTCAGTGGCTTGCCTCAGGTGACCCCATGTTAGAACCCGCTCATTAGACTTTCAGTCCATGGGTTTTTCCAGGACTTAATATGGCCTCCCTTCTGTGGCTTGTGGAAAGACCCCAGGTTGAAGCTGGGGCTTCCTCAGGCCTCAGGTTACAGGCCTCCAGTCACAGGCTTCCCTTTTCCTCATTTACTGTAGACTTTGAGAGGTCCTCTGCCTTCCCTTATATGAGCATGGGGGCTGACCTGATTTGCCCACATTGCTCAGCTGGAAGCCTAAAGGGCCCCTGACATCAGCCCAGCAGCTGTCAGCCCATGGTTTCAAACAGGGAATGGAGACCAAGGTTTTCTGTTCCCATCTCTACTTGCTTCAGATGATCAACTGCTCCTGAGACAGACAGACAGACAGACAGACAGACAGACACACACAGCATACAGCACACATACAAACACAGCACACACACACAAGTCCCTAGCTATGAGTGTGTGTGTGTGTGTGTATGTGTGTGTGTGTGTTTCAGGTTGGGGGATCAGGCAGATGATGAGTTCTGACCTTCACTGCCTGCTGACCTCAGTTTACTGTGACTCCTGCCTCAGGGCACAGCAGTGCCTGTGGTTGGAGGCACAAAGAGAAACTCTTTCCTAGGCACAAGGAATATAAGCTGTGAGTCCTGATGTCTACCAGACTCCACCAGCTCCCAGGCCCTAACGGTGAGCTCTTAGTGATGCGTTCCCCTCTTGGGTCTCCGTCTTTTTTGTGAATCAAAGGGCTGGACACCTTGGGCATGCTCAGTCTTCCCAGAACATATGTCAGGAACAACTCAACAATTCGATTACCATTGCTGCCAAAGAAGCTGCCTGGGAAGAGTAACTCTCTCGGGACTCCACCCATCTCCCAGCAGATCTTGACCCTGACTGGGACACACCCTGCCAAGGAGGCACAGGAGGCACAGTCTCCAAGACACCCTCCTATTCTGCAGGCCTAGGGATGGTGACAGGACCCAGGCTCCCCCAGGACCAGGTAGCCCCATTCACTTACTTCTCATGGCTGAGCCTAGGCTCCGAGACCTTGTCTCCCTGTCCTCCTCAGAAGGGTAGCCCAGGACAACGCACGGCTGGCAGTAAAGGTGGGGTGAAGCCCTTTCAGCGGGTGCCTCAGCCCTTAGATCTGCACAAAGCTCTCCCCCAGTGTTTCTGGGCAGGGGGGGTTTAAGCTCTGCTCCACACAGGTGGCCAAGTGACAGCCCCCCAACCCCCAGGGGTGCCTTGAGTATGATGACAGGCACCCCACGTGGCCAATCTGGGTCTGGGGCAGGGTGTGAGGGGCGGGGCAGCCAATCACAGGGGGCGTTGGAAAATTCCAAAACCACAGCTACAGCCGTGGTAAAAGCTGTTTCCACTCGCCAGGGGAGTTCTAGCTGGGGAGCTTCGTGGAGCTCATGGGCAGAGGCCAGGCTCGAAATCCCCTCTTCCTGAGTACCCCAGGCCACCAGCTGACACCAGGGGGAGGGATGTCCCAGAGGTAAGTCACAGGAATCTGTCTTGGGTGGTGTCTTGTGGCACTGAGACCCTGTGGACTATCAACAGCCATAACCAGTGTGGTACAATCAGGAGGCTGCCCTCACCACACCCGCATTCCTCCTACACATGATGCTATCCTGGGTAGAAGAAATGATAGCGGCAGTATCATTAGGCAAATACCCTCTGTAAGATGGGTTGTTCCTTCAGAAAGGCCTTCAGGAATAAGACTGCTGGTCTGGGACACAGATAGTCATGCCATCATCTTCATTCTCTTAACAGCAGTGCTTAATTCAGTGTTGGGAATGATTCAGTTCTGTGTGGACTTCATAATCTCCATAAAATACTTTATGTGATAACTATCATTCCAAAGACCAGGAAGGTGAGACACAGATTAAGTAACCTGATCAAGATCGCACAATAGTGAATGGTTGAGTAAGGATTTAAGGCCAGGCAGAGTGGCCTCAGATCCACTTGGGGGACAGGAGGGTGTCTCTGGTTCAGGTTTGCTCTTGAGTGTGTCTCAGACTGGCCAGCCTCTTGACACTTAAGTTTCTTTGCAGGTTTTATTGGTGTGAGGTTTCTTATTGATGGGTCCCTTTGTTTTCCATCTGCTCTGTGGGGTACCTCAGCCTTGGAGGTTCTAATGTCTGGTTCCTTAGACATTGGGCCCCCTCTTGGTCTGAGTATGCCCCCTAGGTTTCTCAGCTTGGACCCTTTTCTTGAGGTTATGTTACTTGGGAGGCAACTCTTATTTTCTTGGCCTGGGGTTGGGGAGTGGATCTCAACCTCTGGGCCAACCTCCTCGAGAGGTCTTCAATCTTGCTAGTAAAAAGCTCTCTCTTGGGAGTTGGACATTGGATGGATGAGGGTGACCAGCCTGGATCCTCAGGAGGACACATGGGAGGGGATAAAAGGATGGGAGGAGGGTCTGAAAGCTTGGCTCGATTCTTCCAGTTTCCACTGCTCCAAAAGTTCCTCTCTCCCCACAGTGTGGTCCCTGGTCCCCTCCCCCAGCTTGCCTGCGTCATTCTGAGTTGCTTTCCTCCCAGGGCCCTGCTCAGCGTTTCCGTGGGGCCCCTTGGCTAGCCCACATGAGGTTGATCAGGATTATGCTGAGCCAAGCAGCTCAGACCCCCCAGGAGGATGGAGCTTCAAGCTTAGGGAGGACAGATGCTGGGACAGGAAGGCAGCAGACAGCTTTGGCAGTGGGAAGGGTTGGTGGGCAACCAATGAGTATGTGATGGAAGAGCAGAGGTGACCTTCTCTGATAAGACTGTCAGTATTAACTTAATGACCATGCTTCTGTCTTTTCCAGAGTGCCCTCAAGTTGTTGAGGGTATGCATGACCCCATTGGGGAGGACTCTGGTGGAGTGGACACATTTTGTAGGGGAATAGCCTCTCTCTATTGTGGCTGGAATAGGGGTGCTGCATGGCCGGAAACAGAATGTTTACTTCCAAGTGTCCATTGGGAAGCCCTTCTGGAACTCTAGTCTCTTCCTCGTACACTGTAGTCTGAGGATTTCAGGACCCCGAGAAACAGTGTCCCTGTCCACTCCTTCTGACAGAGACAAGGCGTTCCTGCTCTCTAGTTCTACAGAGCCTCGCTCCAGGCTTGCTCACACCTCAGAATGTGTTAACCACAGAGACGAACACCAAACCTGGCTCTGCCACCACAAAGCCCCGGGCACGCTCCCAGGCCTCCCATTGTGGCTGCTGAGTTCCGAGGCTGGGGTGGCCTTACACCTCCTCCACGGCCTGGCCCAGCAGCTGAGCCTCTGTCCAGTACTCTGGTCTCCTCTTTCCCAGTTCCCCTTTTCTTTGTATGCTTGTTAATTGGCACCCCTTGGGCTTCTTTTTGTCTCCTGGCCTGTAAGTCTTTTCCTTTGGCCCTCATCTCTTGTGCCTTGTAGTCTTAGCCTGACTCTTGCACTTCTGTCCAGTCCCGGGCTGTTCTTTTACTCATATCTTCTGAATGGAACAGTTTTGCCATACCCAGTACCACCTTCTTGGCCCAACCCCCTACTCACAGGTGTGGGTCTTCTTTGCAGCCAGCAGCTCTGTAAAGAGAAGGAAGGGGTCAGTCAACAGTTGAAGACGCGAGAGGACCAAAGATTTTCCCAGTTACTGGCTCCTGCCCAACCCCACTTTTTCCCCCAGCACTACCTGACCTCTGAGAAGCTGGGCCCCTTGGCAGAGCCCATCACTTTGCCCTTTGGCCATACTGGCCCTCTTCCAGGTCCTGAAAATGCCCAGCTCCTCTCTGCCTCCTGGACTTCCCCATGCCACACTCTGCCCCCCAACCCACACCCCTTCATTTAGCTAGATCTCAGATGTCTCTCATTTCCTCTGGAGCAGCCTCCCATGCCCTCTCCCCTGCCTTGGGGTTTACTCAGCCAGCACTGTGTGTTGTTTCCTGGCACTTGACGTAACAGACAACTGCCCTAGGTGTGCCACCATCCCCTCTAGATTGTAAGCCCATCTGGAGACAGAGCCTCTGTCTGTCTTGTTTAGCTTGCTGCTCTGGGGAACAGCAAGAACCTTCTAGTATCTGGTGCATTTGAAGTACACAGATACTCTGCACCCAGAGTTAAGCCTGTGGGAATGCAGTCTTTTGGTTGCTTATCTGTGCCAGAAAGCATGGGGGAGTTGCAGAGGTGTGGGCTGGGAATGGATGGGGAGGGTGGTGGAAGAGGACAAGGAGGAGAGCTGTGGACAGACCCTCTCTGGCCACCACTGTGCACTTCACCTGCCCACAAGCCAGCAGAGGGAAGATCCCTTTTCCTTGAGGCTCTGCACAGCATGGTTCATGGAGGTTTACAGAAATGCTTTGCTGTCCAGGGTAGCAGCTGCTGAGGGGAGAGCTGTGGCTACTGCATAGTTACAGGGCTGTTCATGTGTGTATGTGGGATGAAGTCAGCATGCAGTCAGTGTTTGGGAAACGCCTAGAGAGGGAGTCCTTGGCAAAAGAGGTTCTATCCCATTTCCCATACCCACAGTGCCTAGGCCCAGTCTTCTGTTCCAGAAAGCCCATTAGCCCTGCCTGTAATGTCCCTAACCTTTGATACCTTTCTGTTACTGCTATCCAAGCCTGGCACACATGTCCTGTCCCTCCTTCACTGTCCCTCTGCCAGGAGATGCACCATGCAGTCAGGCTTTCTTCATTTCATTGCCATGATAGTAAACGGGGCCTGGTAGCCTGGTTCCCCAGGTGGGGGAGGGGAAGGTCTGCCCAGAGAGGGTGTGGCTTCATGCCATGCCCACCTCCCTGCTAATCCTGTCTGACCCTACTCAGTTTCCTCCCTGGCGTGGCACCCTTGTCCAGCCTCCAGCTCTGCAATTCAGAACAGTCTTGCATGGGGACACTCCCCTTGTTGGCCCTCATCCCCACCCGGGGCCTTTCTCAAGTGGCCCTAGACGCTGGTACTTCTGTTGCTCACTCTCTCTAGGTTCCCAGCTGACAAGCACGGGAGGGAGGGAGGGGGTGTCCTGTTCTGAAGGGCTCCCTCCTCGATCCATCTGTGGACTGTTCCCCCAGTTCCTTCCTGTGCTCCACAGGTGCCGCACACTGCAAAGATAAAACTCCCCGTGCTTGGACCAGCTTGAAGGAAAGTGTGGGACTTCTGGGCTGGAGCAGCTGGCAGGGTGCAATTGCATCTCCTCCCCCAGGCCCCTGCACCATAATGGCAGACAGGGTACTCCACTTGTGACTGAATAGGAAGGTGGAGAGCTACCCTTCCAGCCACTACTGCCCAGGGTTCTGTTGCAGGGAGGGGCCTGCTCATATCTGGGAGCCAGCCCCATTCCTATCCTTCTTTCAAGCCTCCTGAATACAGCTCCTCCCTCCTGCCCCCACTCCAACCTGTCTTCCCACGTCTCCTCCTGCTGTTACCCTAGGCCCTCTTCCTGTTTCCCCTCTAGTTATGTAAAGACTTGTCCTATCCCACAGTTCTGCTCTGTCTGCCAGTCCATCTCCCCTCTGCTCACCTCTCTTCTCCCCAGTTCTTTCCAGTCTCTTCCCATTCCTCCCCTCCTCTGAGCCCCTGGCAGTCCCTTCCACCTGCCTCCAGGGCTTTAGGGTCGCTTACCCCGAGATGTTCGGTGGTGTCTCTGTGGGGCCCTGTCCATGGGGTAGCTCCCTTGGTGCCGTCCTTGCTGCCCTGGCTGCCCAGGAGGGCAGGGAGCAGGGCCCAGGGGAGGGAGGAGGGAAGAGGGAGGGAGCACCTGGCCCGTCAGCAGGCAGGGGAAAGGAGTGGCTGGCAGAGTGTCCTGGCACAGGAGGGGACTCAGGGAGACAGCAGTGGACCAGTGTCTGGAGTCTTGAGGAAAAACAGGTGAAAAAGGAGCTAGTATTTATTAATTACCTACGGTGTGTTGAGTCTTTGCCAGGCCTTGTAAGGTAAATCAGAATTTTGGGGGGGAAGCCCACATGATAACCTCTACTGGCAAGTGTGACTATTCATAAACATGAACTGATTGTTGCCCAGAATAGAAAAGACTTGCCAGGAGTTCACAAGGGCGATTCGTGATTGAGTTGAGATTTGAACCTGGGTCTTTGTGACTTTTTTAGGACAGGTGAAAGAATAGCAAGAACGAGAGGCTGGAAGAGGGAAGAGAAAAGACAGCACGCGGCGCGGACGACTCTGATCTCCAGGACAGGGTCAGACGCACTTCCCTGCAGCTTGGGTTCCCCTGCACAAGCCTGCTTCGCCTGTCTCTAACCCGATGCTGCCCTCCTCTGGATTTTCCTGGCTTCTAGGTGCTTCTCATTCTTCTGGTGGGGTGGTGGGGGTGGGGGAATGTGTGGAGGAGGAGGAGCAAATTGAGAGGTGAGGGGCAGAGGAGAGAGCAGAAGAGAGGAACTGCACTGGACTAAGTGGAGAGGAGGGAAGCCCCCTTCCCCCTCCCGTTCTCCCTTCCCCTCCCCTCTGCCTCCGACTAAGTCTGTTCACATAAAGGCCTGCACTGGAGCCCGAGGAGGGCCAAGAGCCAAGGCTTCTGTGGATATTGGATGCCACAGCTCGGCTCGTCCTCCGCCCAGAGTTTGATTAGCTGGGCCTGGCTTTCCTGCTTACCCAACAACGGCTGGGTTGGCTAGGGGCCAGGCTGCGAGCAGGAGGCTCCCAGCCCCTCCTCCTGCTTTCTCCAGCTGGTAAACAGCGGGGCAGGAGCCGGCCACGCCAGGGCCTCGTGACTCGCCCACTCCCTCCACCTGGTGCACGTGGCACCTGGCGTGGAGAGGGCAGGCAGCTTGTCCCTTCGCTCCCAGCACTTCATTTTCCACGGTTGGCCCTCGGAACTTCACACTGTGCTACCAGCAGCACCGACATCTCTAGGGAGCTGAGTTTCCTAAGCCTCAGAGACAAAGATTAGGAGAAATAGCTTTTCTTAGCCCCAGGGAGACTGAAAAGGGTTCTGAGAGGGGGATGACTTTTGAGGGCCTTTGAAGTTTTGACGATTCCCATGTCCTTTGTATGTATGTATACATGTTCCTGTGTGTGTACATGTATGTCGATGTGTATACATGTGAGTGTGCATGTCTGTGGGGGGTAGAGATGAAATCTGGTGTCTTCCTCAATAACCCTCTAATTTTTTTGAGACAGGGTCTCTCATGGAATGGAGAACTCACCATATTGGTTAGATAAGTTGGCCAGTGAGCCCTGGGGGTGGTGCTGGTTTCCCCCACCCCATTGTTGAGACTATGTGTACGTACCCACCACCGTACTGTTTTTTTATTATGTGGTTTCTGGGGGATTAAACCTTGACTCTGTGCAATACTTCACTGACTGGGTCATTTCCTCAGACTTCATGGTCTTTGGTAAATGGGCCCATGTATATTTTTCTGCTTGGAACACAATGCCAGCCTGGAGAGCTTCTGAGTAGGAGACAAAGTTCTGGTGATGGCACCCCCATCTAGGAACAGAGCCAGAAAGAGGCCCCAGGAAAGGCTGCGGTGCTCAAAGACTGAAGATCTCACTCGCTTACCCCTACCTGAGATCTATCCCCTCCTGCTCTTCTGGGCTCCTGAAAGATTCCACCTGCCTGGCCGGCACTGCTGTTTTCTGTGCCTCACCAGCCCTCTTCCATCTCCCTTATTTTTTGTTCTTGTTTCTCATTTTCATTTCATTTAATTTTTTTATAGTATGGGTGTTCTGCCTGCATGTTTGTTTGTGCATCATTTGTATGTCTGGTTCACTATGGGTGACAGAAAAAGGTATTAAATCCCCCGGAACTGGAGTCAGAGATGATTGTGAGCCTCTGTGTGGGTGTTGGGAATTGAACCTGGGTCCTTCTGGAAGGGCAGCCTGTGGTTTTAACTGCTGAACCATCTCTCCAGCTCGTCCCCCCCACCCCCTTTTCTTAAAGCATGTTCTCCTAGTGTGACCTCCAACTCACAACCCTGCCTCAGCCTTGGTTGTGCTGGAGTTACAGACCTGCATCACTAACCAGGTCCTTTTTTCTTGGTGATTCTGGGTCTCTAGACCTTCCAGAGGCACAGGGTGGAGGCCCCTCGGAATGCTTGCAGATGGACACTGCCTGACACTGTCAGAATGGCTGCTTCTCCCATATACCACTTATGACCCTGTGAGTGCTCAGGAAGTGACTAAGAGTTGGGAAGACAAGGTCCTGGCTTGAGAGCTGCTTGCTTTCAGCACACTCATTCACTTAAGCATTCAAGGCATTCTTTTCTTCTTGTTGCGTTGCTAAGATGATGTCACTCTGTAGCCCAAGATGGCCTTCAACATTCGTGGTGCTCCAGTTCCTTCAGCCTGCTGAGTGCTGGGATTACAGGCATAAGCCATCCTACCCAGCTTTTGGTCACTGCCTCCAGCATGGGGGTTGGGGTGGGGGCTGGGCCTGGGGTGGGATTCCCTATTCAGACTGATACTATGACCAGAGAGTTCTCCATGCTCCCAGCTATCTGGAGGTCATGTCCACAGGAGAAACTGTTTCAACAGCTTCAACTATTTGCTTCTCCCGAGGTGGTCACAGGATGAGTGTACTGTTGTTATCTAGTGTGACCTTGGGTTTTCCTCAGCTGGGAAAGAGCAGAGTAGGTTCTGGGATTGTCCTCCCTGGGTTGTTCCAGCTCTTGCCTGACCCCCCATCTCAGTCCTGCTAAAACCAAGGCTCTTTTCTGTAGGAATGTAAAGCCGAGCCGGGGTTACTTCCTCCTCAAAAGTGTTCTTACGCAAGGAAGGGGCTGATAGAGATCAGAGAATCATTCTACCCACGTGCCCAGTCCCCTTATCAGGCCCAGGAATCTCAAAACAGGGGCCAAACAACCTGGAGGGGGTGGTGGTGGTGGCTTGGAAATGGGGAGCAGTCACCAACTCTTCTTTCCCTTCCTCCCCACCCCTTAAACCGCAGAAACCACCTAAAGCTCAGCACAGGCCTGTCCTTCCAGGGAGGACCCAAGGCAGCAGGTGAAAAGAAAACCTCTGGGGTTTGGGCAGCATGTAGAGCCTGGTTTGGCCCAGAGAGGGCCATCTCTCACTGGAGCCTAAAGCAGTGCATTAGAGACCACCTTTCTTTGACTCCTAGGAGCTTCAGGCCTGGGGAGACTTCAACTCCCCAGAATGACTTGGGGAGTATATGATGTCTTGGCAAAAAAAAAAAAAAAAAAAAAAAAAAAAAGAAAAAAAAAAAAAATAAAAAAAAAAAAGAAAAAAAAGACAAGACATTGCAAGCTCTTTGGAACATCTATGGTTTCTACATGCCCGTACCTTTGTAGAGGCCCAGTGCTGAGGAGAGGGAAAGATTGACTCTAGCCCTGCCCTGGAACTCTATATGGTGACCCTGCTTATGGCTCTCACTTCCCAATTAACACTGAGGTGGGACTAGAGGTGGGAGGGTTGACAATCAGACATGGAGGGCTGAAGATGGAGTCCCAGATTCAACCCGCAGCACCTCATAACCTGACATAATGGTGCTTTACGGTGTGCCTAGCCTCGGAAGGTGGAGGCGGGAAAAGTAGGAGTTCATTGTCATCCTTAGCTGTGTAGGAAGTCTGAGGCTAGCCTGGGTTACATTAGAGCATGCCTAAAAGACAATAATGAAGAACAAAATTGGGAGCTCTGGTTTGGGGGACAAGGAAGACTTTAACAATGTGGTCTTCTGGGTATCAGCCATGCACCCTGAATCCTGTCACAGCTAAAAAGGGAGGGAACCGTGGTACTGACTTGTGTTGGCGGCAGCACTGTGTTAATGGCAGTGCTTTGAGGACTAAGCTCCGTGCACACAGGATTGGTTCTTAGGCTTCATTTGCACCCATGGTATGTATCAGAGGCTGGGACTCTGTGTGCCTGTCCTGAGCTTCTGCTTCATAGACTCCCCAAATTCTTGGACTGGGTTGTGGCAGGGGACGTTGGTATAGAGTCACTGTCAGAAGCCTTCCTTACAGCCAAAGTCAATCCTCAGGCAAGTTTATTTAACCTCTCTGATCTCTTTCTGCCTTTGTGAACTGGGAATAGTAATGCCTACCTTACCTAATGGTGGTGAGATAAGACAGCGGGTAAAGTACAAGGCCTGGTACAAAGTACGTACAGCAGCTAAAAATAGGATTTCAGGCCCTCTCTCTTTTCCACTCCTGTAATTTTGCCTTTTCTCTATGGCCAGCTAGTTCTTTACTGTTACTTGTTCATTTTCTAACTCACTTGATTCCTGCGTTTATTTTCAAGCCTCCCAGCTCCAGTGCCTGGCACCCTACAGCACCCACCATTGCTGGAAGAACAGATGAAGGAGGGTGAGCTGACCTACAGACATCCTTCCAGATACTGCCAAGTGGCATTGCTCGCTAAGGGTTGTCATGAAAGAACTTGAGGGCTGATGTACAAATAGAGACAGAGCTAGGGAAGTGGGCGGACTTCGTAGAGCTCACAGGTGCGAGTACAAAGTGCCAGGATGTGAAATGACTGAGGAACTATTGTCCCAGGAGGAAGAAACCTTTCAAGCTTTTAACACATGCTTTAGAAGTTACGCTTACTTAATATGTGTGAGTTGGCCCTCTCCTTCCACCAAGTGGGTCTCTAGGATTAAACTCAGACTGTCAGGCACTGGCGAGTACCTTGCGTCATGTCACCTAGTTTTATTCTTTATTATCTGTCTGAGGGCGAAGGTCACGTTGAATAACAACTGTACGACTCACCTTACAGCAGTTGCCAGGAGGAACTAATATTTGAGGCTGTTCCTCCAACCTGTTGATCAGGTTGCTGGCAGCACGGAGGATTGTTTGGTCAGTGCTGCCATCTGGTGGACAACCAGAGCAAGGCTTCTTAAGCCTGGGGATTGGTGGTGGGAACTTTATGGAGGTAAAAGGAACTTGGGAAGGGTGATTGGTGTGTGTGTGTCTGTGTCTGTGTGTGTCTGTGTGTGTCTGTGTGTCTGTGTTGTGGTGTGTGTGTGTCTGTGTGTGTGTGTCTGTGTGTGTGTAGCTGCCTCTGCTGAGATTTTTGTTAAGAAGAAACAGATCCTGTGTAGGGACAGCTGGCATCATGGGAAGTGAGAAAAGGCCTGAGAGGGAGGAGGAAGAACTGGACTGGTCTAGGGTCTACTTTCTATCTGCCTTCCCCTATCCCTTCTCCAAGTCTGGCTTAAGCCAGGAGAAACCAGTTCCCAGACAGGAAGAGAAAGAGAGAAGAAGGTCACTGCTGACGTCAAGGACTTTCAGGTAGGAGGTAAACACAAGATGACCCACTTTTATTTCACTGTCATTCACCCTCATCTTCTGGCTGGAGAAGCCTTTTCTGGAATCCCTGATAAGAGTACCACTCCCTGACTCTTTCCCAGATCCCAGTCCCTACAGTCCCAAGTACTGATGGGTACCCAAGCACTGTGTTGTGGTCTCCCTGACCACCACTTCCCTGTAGTGTTTCTGGCTGTCTTAGAACTTGCTCTATAGACTTGAACTCAGAGATATGCCTGTCTCTGCCCCATGAGTACTGACACTAAAGGTGTGTGCCACCATGGATGGTTTACTCCTTGGTTCTTGACTCCAGCCATTCTTCCTGCTCCTGCACAGGTGCACAGGTGTGGACGGACTGGCCAGAGGGAGGCAGGAAGGGTTAAAAGGCACTGTGTGTTTAGTCTGTGCTTTTCTGACTCACTCTTAAGGTTCAAAAATTTCATTTGTCTTTAGAACAAATATTGATCTAAGGGGTAGGAAAGGCCAGTTTCTTCTGTTCAGACACAGGGACCTTCAGGAATGCACCCCCCTCCCCCCCCATACACACACATTTCATGTGTATGCACACCTGGCCTTTAGAAGTCAGAAGAGAGGGACTGGTGAGATGGCTCAGTGGTTAAGAGCACTGGCTGCTCTTCCAGAGGTCATGAGTTCAAATCCCAGCAACCACATGGTGGCTCACAACCATCCATAATGAGATCTGATGCCCTCATATGGGTGTCTGAAGACAGCTACAGTGTACTTACACAAAATAAATAAATAAATTCTTAAAAAAAAAAAAAAAAAGAAGTCAGAAGAGAGCATTTGGATCCCTTGTAACTGGAGTTTGATAGGCAGTTATGAGCTGCCTGATGTGGGTGCTGGGAACTGAATTGGGTCCTTTGGAAGAGCAGCAGTGCATTTAACCACTGAACCAGCTCACACTGTCTCCCTCCCTCTCTGCTCCTAACTGTGGATGTGACTAGCTGCTTCAAGTCCTGGCTATAACTTCTCCAGTGATGGCCTATCATCTAGAATTGTAAGCCAAATAAACCCTTTCTCCATAAAAGTTGCCTGCTAGCACGTGTGTGTGTGTGTGTGTGTGTGTGTGTGTTAGGGAGATAGTTTATCACAACAACGGAAATGAAGCTAAGACAGGGACCTAGAATTCAACCTAGGACTTTTGAAGCAGCATCGCTTGGGGATGGACCCTAAGATCTCCATGTTTAACAAGCACTTCCAGGGCTTCTGGGTTTCTGAAGCACTGCTTAAGGAAGGGCTGGCTGTTCCTGAGAGTGTGGACTGGGTGGAAAAGACTTGCTGCAAAGCCTAGAGTTTTTGGTGCCCATTGGAGAGCATGTCGCTAGAGACAAACTGATGTTTTATTAACAAAGATAAATACATGCTGGGCAGGTGGCAAGAATGAAGGCTGCAGACCCAGTGGAGACCTCCCTAGAAAGCTGTGGTGTCACTCTACAGGCTGAGATGCGCAGGTGCCAGGGAAGACCCAGGGCCTAGACCTCCAGCCAATGGGGGCAGCAGGGCGATGAGGGGCGTCTCACATTCCCCCAGCAGCACGTCCCTGCGCAGCCCCGCACCCCTGTCTAGCACCTTGGCTCTCAGACTGCGGGCGGCCAGATCCGGCGGGCGCAGCCCTTCGAAGAAGAAGTCTTCGTTGAAGATAGGGTTGCAGCTGCCCTGGACTACTCGGCTCCGCTGAGCTCCGGGCCTAACGCGCGGCTGTAGCCGCAGCACCACGCAACAGCCGCCGCCGCCGCAACCGGGGCGGGTCCGCGGCCGAGGCAGCCCCTCGGCGCTCACCAGGCGCAGCCGCAGCCGCCCGGGCCCCGCCTGGTACTCGGTGGACAGGCGCAGCTGCCCGCCGCGGGGCCCCAGGCGCAGCACGCTGTCCTTGGTCGGCCGCAGCTGGCAGCAGAGGAAGTCCAGGTGGAAGAGCGGCGGCGCGCGGCGCGGCGCGTACGGACTGGTGTCCGTCGAGCTGGCCTCGTCGGGGGACAGGGACTGCGGCGTGCGTGGGGAGGCACAGGGCGAGGAGTCCGGCGACGAGGCGGTGTCGCTGTCTGGGGCCCGGCAGAGGCGGAGGTCGGGGGCCGAGACGTGCAGCCGGGACTGCGCCGGGGGCAGGCCTGCAGCCAGGCCGCGCGGCCCGTGGAACAAGGACTCGCGGCGGCGCGTGTGCGGGCTCTCGGGCAGGAAAGCCCAGCCCTCGCGACCCGCCAGGTGCGGCAGCGAGCAGGCCACCGGGAGGTTCCGGCCGCTCGCGTTTCGATCCACCCTAGCTTCGGTGCCGCTTGGACCCCGGAGCCGAGGCGGTATGAAGAACTGCGGGATGCGGTCTGGGGTGAGGACGTTAGGGTTGCAGCGCGAGGGTGAGCCCGAGGCCTGGCGCTTAGGGACCACGCTGGGATGCGCCTGCAGCGCCCGGGCCTCTGCGGTCCGCACCCTATAACCGGCTTTCTCCAAGAGCCACATGCAGTGGGCGGGGGTAATGGAACACCGAGGCCGAGAAGGTCCAAGTCCAGCCTCCCGGTTGGGAGCCCTGGCCCGAGGTGCGCTGAGAGAACAGAAGAGGATTCGAGGGTCGGTGATGCTGCTGAGAGCTAACATTTGGCCATCTGACTCTGTGGCCTTGTCCATACACTCATGGGTCATAGGGTTGGTATTTATAAGCAGGTAAAAGAAAGGGTAAAGTCTGGAAACTGGAGAAATGGAGTACGGGACCAGACAGATTTTCAGATGGAGAGTCTGGAGATGGCTCAGTGGTTCAGAACACTTGTTGTTGGTCCTGCAGAGGCTACGGCTCCAAGTACCCACGTGGTGATTCACACTCATCCACAACTCCAGTTCCAAGGGATCCAGCATCCTCTTCTGACCTCTACAGGCACCAGGCATGCACGTGGTGCACATACATACATACATACATACATACATACATACATACATACAGGCAAAACACTCATAAAATAAATACGTCTTAGAAATAGTTTTGAAACGATTTTCAGAAGGAGGCCTTACGTAACCAAGTATTTAAACTTCCTATTGCTAAGGATGTCCCACCCACTTTAGAGTTAGAGGGAATAATACCCATATAACCCAAAGATTTGTAGTCACAATCACAGACCCAGATATTCATTCTGCTCATATATACTCTAGCTCTGTAAGGTCACCACGGCCCTAGGTAGACTGGCTCTCTTGTCCTGCACCTAGGATCTGGTCTGGGGTCCTGTGCAGGCGGCTGTTGTGCCAATTTCTCTGAATTGACTTATCCTTGGGAGCTAGCCCCACTTAACTCTTGTCTCCTCCTCCAAATCACGATTCACCGTTTCAAATTGCTCCTGAAAAAGACTCACTTCTGCTCCTGGCAGCTGAGAACACACCTGATTGCTGACCCGAGGACATGCGGGGTCAGGGCCAGTCCAAAATGATTCCCCTCTTTCGTTGAGGCACGGAACTCCTCTCCCCGCCTCTTTACCCTTAGCGTCTCAGCCAGGCCTCATCGCGAGGCTGTAAGGTGGAGCGGAGCAGTTGAGCGGTTCCTCCTACTGTCCACTCTTTTTTCTTAGGAAACATTAGAGCACAAAGGTACTATTGATTCTCCGCCACCCCCAGTGCCGGCCCAGGAAGGCTTCTTTGCAGCGAGCTCAGTGCACCCCTGCATGGAATTGCCATGAACAATGAAAGTACCAATAGTCTGCCAGCAACTCCTAGCCCATATTTAGCTCTGTAAGGAGCCCAGATTGTAGACCTTACCTGTGGGCAGTCGCTAGATACCAGCGTATGGCTTCTGGTGGTAAGGAGTGCAGAACCGCAGGGGATCAGCTTTCTAGCCAGCTCCCCTAGCCCAGGCTCTCAGGGAGGAGCTGGCAGGGGCCTCTGCTGCGTACGTCTGACTTCTTTTCCTGGATAAACACAGGTCTGTCCCTCTGGCCTTCAACAGGGCTTTTTTAACTCCTTCCTCCAGTCAGAGCCAGATTTCCAGCAGCAGCCTGCTGGACCTGATCACATGCTGCTAAAGTTGGGAGGGCAGCAGTGAACAGACACTACTATCAATGGCCAGTGACTAGTTGTTGTCCCCTATTCTCCCCACCCCCACCCCAAGGTAAAAGCCCTTAGCTGTATCCATACCCAGCATATCTTCTGCAAAAACCTGTCTATTGGGACCCTGACTTGGCCCCTAGTTCTAGGCTCTGGAGCCATCTCAGTGTCTCCTCAGCATCATGGTTTTCAGTGACTAGTTTCCTAATTATACCCACAGTCCCTCACCCCCAAAAGGAAGAAACAAGGATCTAGGTTCAGGATTTCTGGATATAGAGACACTAAGGACAGCTGGTTCCAACAGTGAGGACCAGCTGACTTAACATCCTCCATCTTTGGCAGGTTCTAGAAAGCATAGTTGGCCATTGGGCAGAGGAGATGATATTATCAGTTTTCCTGGCACATCTGCCACCGTATTCCCTCAGAGACAGATGCCCACTCTCTCCTTAGCATGGGCTATTTCTCTTTCTATTCTTCCCTCATTGACAACTTTTCTCTTAATTAGAAATGCCTCCTGTTCCTATTTCAAAGTACCCCACCCTTTTCCTTTATGACATTGGTTAGTTTCTTCTGTTTATGTTTTCTTTTTTCCTTGTAGGTCAGAGTAAGTAGCATGAAATTCTCTACATAGTCCAGGCTAACCTACCTGATCCAGCACCCCAGGGTATAAACTAGTATGTGATTATTATTTTTTAATGTCTGCCCCTGCTTAGGATGTAAATGTCATAGGGACAAGGTTTAGCACAAGCCAGGTATTCAGCTAGGATTTTAAAAAATACATTATTTTACGTGTATGATTATTTAGTCTGCATGTGTATTTGTGTATGATGTGTATCCTGGTGTCCTCAGAAGCCAGAAGAGGGTGCTGGAGCTAGAGTTACAGACAGCTGTAAATACTGTATGGATGCTGGAAATGGAATCTGGGCCCTCTGGAAGAGCAGCAATTGGGATTTCAAGGTATAAATAAATGTTATTGAGCAGAATTATACTTAAAACAGATTGTCCATCTGTTCACAGAAAATCTAAATTGTATCAGTTGTAGTGATGGGTACACAGAATGAGAAGCTAAAAACATGCCTGCATAGTCACAGCCCTGAGACAGACTGGAATGCAGGACCGTGAAATAAACCAGAAAAGTGGCAATAATTCTGTCATCTGATGACACTTGAGGGATCATGGTTCTTTTGTTGCCCTTATAGCCTCTGAACTTGCATTTGTCCCTGACTGCAAGTCCTACTGGTTTTCAGGGGAGAGTTGGTATGTCATAGGCAATAGTTGGGGCAACCATCAGATGGACTGGAGGTCCTGGCTTTGAGATGTACAAGCTCTGAGACCTGTCACAGGCAATTTACTTTCCCCATCTGGTTACTTATGTGCTGGGGATAGCATATCATGACAGGGACTGCCTGCAGCAGGCTGGGATGGAGACATCTCAGTAGCCTGGCATCTCCTTGTAAAAAAGAATGGTGTGTGGGACCCTGAGAAGCAGGAGACATATCCCTCCAGGGGACCCGCCATCTGAAATAAGGGACTGCCCACAGTAGGCTGGGATGGAGACATCTCAGTAGCCAGGCAGCATTTTGTAAAAAACAGTTGTTTCCATTTCTCCAACCTTAGCCCTGGACAGCGGCTGTATAGATTTCATTTGTGCATGACTGTTTTTCAGTTGGTCTTGATGTGCATAATTATTCTATTATACCTGACTTTCTTACTTCTTTTTCCTTCTGCTCTGGTGAATTCTGTAAAACTAGATGTTCCTTGATGTAATGATTTTTAAACAATTAAAAATTGAGGCACAAGGCCCAGCACAGCACAGTCCTAATGGCCCAGGTGCATGCTGTGTGCTCTCATCTTGGAAACAACGTAATAACTGCACAATGGTAGTTCCAGATTAATGCTTGACTTGCAAAGAATGGAGAAATTATTAGAAAATGAAACAGAGTCAACACTGGGATCCCAAGAAAGGAAAAAAAATCTATTGAAGTTATGAAAGAAGTTTCACACAACATTTGAGAGTGGTTCCTGGATAAGCAAATATAGACAGAATGCATAAAATTATATCCCAGTAAAACTAAGTCAAAACACTGGGACTCTTAGGAGAGTCATTGTGTGCAATTTACTGAAGCAGAAAGCTAGCAGAACTACTGACTTAAGGGTTAACTTGACTCTGGCCACTGCCTGGCAGCTTTGCACATGTCATTTATCATTAGAATGTCACAGAAAAATGCAAGTATCTGACCTCAGGGATTTGAGCTCTGAAGTATAGTAAGTCAAAAGTTAAAGTTTAGATAATGATAAGTTTGCAATTATTATTTTGGCCACAGGCCTGGGAATAGGGGAAGCTTGAAACACTGGGGAATAATTGTAATTCTTAATTCTTTGTGGGATGTGGTCATTCTTTTGAATTTGATTTGGCAATGATTATACAATGTCTTTTTTTCTACCTGCTTTTGGAGTAACAATAAAAGACTGGGGCAAGTTAAAGGTGAGAGCGAGTGGAGAGTGAGTAAGGTGTGCATGAAGTAAGTGTAGAGTGAGAGAATGTGAGGGAGAGTGTGAGGAGAATGTGTGTGTGTGAGAGAGAGAAGGAGAGAGAGAATGTGAAGAGTGAGTGAAGAGACAATGTGAGCTGTGTGTGGAGAGAGTGTGGAGTGAGTGGAGAGAGTGAAGAGTGTGTGTGAGAGTGAGAGGTGAACACATAGAGGTGTGTAGGAGTGTGGGAGTTCGAGAAAAGAAAATTGCACAGGAGAAAAGCAGACTGTGAAGGAGAATGTGGAGTGCATGCATGCACCTCAAGTTGAGAGAGAGAGAGAGAGAGAGAGAGAGAGAGAGAGAGAGAGAGAGAGAGAAACATTAAGTTTTGAAAAATTGCCTGTAAGTTTGTACCTAAAAAGTAGTCTGTGCCTGTTTATTATGCACCTTCCATATATCTCTGCTTATAGTTGAGAACTCCGATCCTGTGTCAAGGCTGGACCCTGACACTTAGAAAAGGAATGTACCCAACTCTCAGAGTTGTTGAGAGGACTAGACAAGATAATACATGGGTGCTAGGTAGACTGACTCTTGCTATGAGAAAACAGAAAACACCATTTAATATGGAGTAATTAAGAAGGATTTATTTTTATGTGAAGAGATGTTTTGTCTTCATGTTTGCTTATGTACAGCATGGTTGCATTGCTGGAGGAAGCTAGAAGAGAGCATTGGGTCATCTGGAACTGAAGTCACAGGTAGTTGTTACCCACTGTGTGGGTGCTAGGAACTGAACCAGGGTCTTCTGCAAGAAGGGCAGATGCTCTAAACAGTTGAGCCATTCCTCTTGCCCTGCTCAGGACAGTTTTGACTTGTAAAATAAATCCAAAAGTAGAGTGGGATTTGGGAAATCTTGATCTTGGGGTTTCATCCATCCATCCATCCATCCATCCATTCACCCATAGTTATTGAGTATCTGTTATGTGCTGGCTTCTGTCCAAGACTCTGGGAATATAGCAACAAGAAAACAACCCCCTGGCTAGATGCAGATTATATTTTCTAGGGGCAGGGCAGATAATGGTGACATATGCATTGATTGCTTAGGGAGTGATGAGTCTTGTCTCCTGTGTTAAGAGGCTCTGGTGTCTGTTGAAGACAGAATGGAGGGGTGAGGGAACTTGCAGAGACAGTGGAGAGAACACTGCTGAAATAAGGCAGCACGAGATGACCAACATGTGAACCAGAGCTGCAGTCATCTGAGTCTGATGTATTCTGAAGAGAATTTCCAGACAGATTCATCTCCGCCCAAAAATTTTTGGCCTGAGCATCTAAAAGAATGGAGTTACCATCTTATGAAGAGGGGACAATAACAAGCGCTCAGTTCCATATCTATTAGGTTCAAGGCTCTTTAGTGTTAGACATCTAAGTGGGGATGTGGAGTTGACATTTGTGTATGAATCTGGTACCTAGTGGAGAAGCCCAGATTACTTTAGAGACGCCAGGATGAATGAGGATGAAATGTAAAGTTATGAGACACGGTGAAATGTCAACTGAGAGGACCCAAGAACTGTGTCCTGGGTGCTCCCACATTGGATCCTGAGGGAGGAGAAACGTGCTGGGTGAAATGAAGGTGGGAGTTACTAGCACATAGAAGTTACTGGCGACTTTGCCAAGAGTACTTTTGGAAGAGCGGTGGGGCAAACACCTCAACAGAGTGGGCTCAAGAAAGAGGGATGACTGGGCAGTGGTGGTGCACACCCTTAATCCCAGCACTCAGGAGGCAGAGGCAGGCTGATCTTGGAGCCTGAGGTCAGCCTGGCCTACAGCGTGAGTTCCAGGACTGCTGGAGCTACATAGACAACTCCTGTCTCCAAAAACAAACAGGGCTAGAGAGATGGCTCAGCGATTAAGAGCACTGACTGCGCTTCCGGAAGTCCTGAGTTCAATTCCCAGCAACCACATGGTGGCTCACAACCATCTGTAGTGGCATCTGATGCCCTCTTCTGGTGTGTCTGAAGACATCTATAGTGTACTCATATACATAAAATGAATAATATTTAAAAACAAACAAAACAAGGCTAGAAAGGAAGGAAAGATGGATGAGGGACTAAAGAGATAGCTCAGTGGTTAAGAGTATGTACTGCTCTTCTAGAATTTGAGTCCTGGCATTCATGTTAGGTGACTCACAACCCACTCTAACTCAGTTTTGGGGGATTTGATGCTTCTAGCCTCTGTGGGCACCCACACTAACAGAGTAGCAATTCTAGGCTCTGGTGTATCTGTTTGATTATTATCTTAGGTTTAAGCTTTCAGGATTCCTAAAACAACAGCAAAATTATTATTTTTGAGGGTACAGTTCTGGTTCTCATTACAGGGTGCAGACCCTCAGGACACACACACACACACACACACACACACACACACACACACACACACTTAATATGAACCAAATCTTTTATTTTAAAGATGAAAGAAAGCAAAGCCAATTTTGTTAAAGAGAGCTGGCTGAAAGGGGACAGAGAAGGAGAAATGGAGTCATGGCCAGGAAAGAAAAGAGAATCAAGAATTTGTTGTTTTGACACAGGCTGCCCTTGAATTGTTTTGAAATCTCTATGTAACACAGAACCCAGAGGAAGCGGGGCTCCCAGGAACTACTCTAACCCGGGCAGTATCTTAGGAACTGAGCAGATCCAAGACGGCAGCTCTGCCCCCAATCACACAGAACCCAGAGGAAGCGGGGCTCCCAGGAACTACTCTAACTCAGGCAGTATCTTAGGTAAGCAGACAGCAATGTTCACCCCAAACAGGGAGTAACTGGAACCCATAAGGACCCAGGAAGTCACTCCCAGCCCGGAGCACTGGTTCCCTTTGGTTTGGGCCAGAGCACTGAGCAGATCTAGGGCAGCAGCTCTGCCCTCAATCTCTAAGAACCTAGAGGAAACGGGGCTCCCAGAGCTCTAACCTGGGCAGCATCCTGTCTGTGCTTGAGCACTGAGCAGATTTTGGGCCCCAGCACTTACCCCAGTAGTTACACCCACCCCACAAAGTTCTGATACAACCAAGATAATAGGAAAGACAGGCTCCAGTCAGGGACAGGGCAGGTAGCACTAAGGAGATACAGATGGCAAAAGGCAAGTGCAAGAACATAAGCATCAGTAACCCAGGGTACTTGGCATCATTAGAACCCAGTTCTCCCACACTAGAAAGTCCTGAATTCCCCATATCACCAGGAAAGCAACATTCAGATTTAAAATCACTTCTAATGATGATGATAGAGGACTTTAAGAGGGAGATAAATAACACTCTCAAAGAATTTGAGGAGAACACAGGGAAACAGGTAGAAGCCCTTAAAGAGGAAACACAAAAAATCCCTTAAACAATTACAAGAGAACACAACCAAAGAGGTGAAGGAATTGAACAAAACCATCCAGGACATAAAAATGGAAGTAGAAACAATCAAGAAATCACAAAGGGAGACTATGCTGGAGATAGAAAACCTAGGAAAGAAATCAGGAGTCATAGACACAAGCATCACCAACAGAATACAAGAGACAGAAGAGAGAATCTCAGGTGCAGAAGATGCCATAGAAAATATCAACACAACTGTCAAAGAAAATGCAAAATGCAAAAAGTTCTTAACACAAAACATCCAGGAAATCCAGGACACAATGAAGATACCAAACCTAAGGATAATAGGTATAGATGAGAGTGAAGATTACCAACTTAAAGGGCCAATAAATATCTTCAACAAAATTATAGAAGAAAACTTCCCTAAAGAAAGAGATGCCCATAAACATACAAGAAGCCTATAGAACGCCAAATAGACTAGACCAGAAAAGAAATACCTCCTGTCACATAATAATCAAAACACCAAGTGCACAAAACAAAGAAAGAATATTAAATGTAGTAAGGGAGAAAGGCCAAGTAACATATAAAGGCAGACCTATCAGAATTACACCAGACTTCTCACCAGATACTATAAAAGCTAGAAGATGCTGGGCAGATGTCAGACAGACCCTAAGAGAACACAAATGCCAGCCCAGGCTACTATACCCAGCAAAACTCTCAATTACCATACATGGAGAAATCAAGATATTCCATGACAAAACCAAATTTACACAATATCTTTCCACAAACCCAGCATTACAAAGAATAATAGCAGGAAAGCTCCAATACAAGGAAGGAAATTATACCCTAGAAAGAGCAAGAAAGTAACCCTCTTCCAACAAATCCAAGAGAAGATAGCCACACAAAGATAACTTCACCTCTAATAACAAAAATAACAGGAGACAACAATCACTGTTTCTTAATATCTCTTAACATCAATGGACTCAGTTCCCCAATTAAAAGACATAGGCTAATGGACTGGATACATAAACGGGACCCAGCATTTTGCTGCATACAGGAAACCCACCTCAGTACAAAGACAGACTCTATCTTAGAGTGAAAGGCTGGAAAACAATTTTTCAAGCAAATGGTTCTAAGAAACAAGCTGGAGTAGCCATTCTAAAATCTCTAGCCTGAGAACACAAAGGGGGGGGGGGAGACTCATGGCTCCACCTGTATAGGTAGTTGAGGGTGGCCTTGCCAGGCATCAGTAGAAGTGGACAGCCTTGGTACCTGAAAGTTTGGATTCCCTAGTGTTGGGGAATTGCAAGAGCAGGGAGGCAGGAATGAGAGGATGGTGGGAGCACACCCTCATAGTAATTGGAGTGGGGGGCAATGGGGTAAGGGGTTAGGCATCAGTAGAAGTGAAGGGCCTAGGTGCCTGAAAGTTTGGATTCCCTGATGTTGGAAAATTTGAGAGCAGGAAGGCAAAAATGGGAGGATGGTGGGAGCACACCCTCATATAAACTCCCAGAATTATATGGATTAGACATGACAGAGGCAGGCCACCAGAAGACTAGATTCCAGAATTCAAGCAAACAATTATCTTGATACTAAAATTTGTTTTGAGAATTGTATATTGCAGAATACATAGCCTTGGTGTATCTACTCATCAGGCAAGCTGAGCAGACCTGTTTGAACCTCTGATGTCCTGGAATTCCAGCTGGATGCAGTGAAGACACAGTGTCAGAGGCTTATCAATTTATTCTTCCCCCAACCCCTCTTCTAATATCTCAACACCCATAATCAGCTTGAAGAAGTTAATGAAGAGTTGGCGCCCCTATTCCCTGGGCTTGTGGACTGAGGTGGTTAATATTGGGCTGTCTTTCTAGGGAAAAGTAGTGGTTTTGGTGGAACAGGGAAGATTAGCTAGGATTTATTGCATAGCCATAACTTACTGGTAGAAATATGTATAATTGTTATTAAGATGAAGTTATAATTTCTTAAATGGTACAAAATTTACTTTGATTTCAAATTTAAGGTTTTTATTGGTATGAGCTTCTTATAAATATAAAAGTGAGATGAATAATGTTACTATCATAGGCATTGCGCCTGTATAACACACTTAGGAATACAAGGCTTAGACCCAGTCCTTCTTTAACATTTTTAACTTATTTGAGATGGTTAGACTGTGAATTAAGGGCCTATAACAAATTTATGGCTTTGAGTTTATTGTTAGGGAGTTTTCTATATTTTCTTTAGAAATAGCTGAGAGGAGTTAACAGACAACAGCCCAGATAGCCTTACACGGATAGTTGGTTTTCAAAACATCAGAAATCCACAGAATTGACGTTACAAACATTTCTGTATTAATGTTCATTTTGATTAGAGACCTGTCTGCTCCTGACAGCTTCCTGTCTTGGATTCTAAGAAGAAATTGAGCATCTTTGGAGTTACTCCAGTTGTGGTGAGACAGCCACTAGGCAAGAATTGCCTCTTTCCATCTACAGACAAATCACTGTCCAGAAAAGGACACACTTGTAGAAGAGTCGACTGATTATATCTGCCTAGACAGAGTAATCAGCCCTTAATAATCCTGCATCACTAAGGTCTGTCAGATGACCCTGGGCCAGAATGCTGAAGATCAGATGCTCCAAAGTTCTGTAGTAGAGGGACTGTCCAGGTGTTCAGAGGTCTCTATGAATTAGCTATGTTTTAGAAGCAATGCTTTGTGCTTCCCATAATTTCAGTTCACTCAGTCATTCTGAATTTCTGATGGGGTTGAAAACTTGTAGTCTCATAGCCAATCCTGGCTATTTACTTTGAGAGAAAAGATTTGAGAGGATGGTTTTCAGATGATATTCATTCTAAAGCCAAGAAAAAAAAAAAAAGCCAGGTTCAGAACTAAGTCTTTTATTTAGGAGAGATGACAGAGGTTCTGCTTAGTCAACAAAATGATGGACTGGGTATTAGGTCTATCTTGCACCTTACTGACATAAATTGGTATAGTTATGCTCTAACTGTATTTTGATAGAAAAGTTTTATTTTAACAGGAAGGGTGATATGTAGGAGGAGCTAAGGTGGGAGGAGTAAGGAGAGGAGGAGGAGAAGGAGAGGAGGAGCTAGGTGATGAGAGAGAAAGAGAAAGGGGGCAGACATGGAGGCAGATGTTCACATGTCTCTCCCAGTCAAAGATAGTTGATATATCTAGGTTGGGTATTAGGTTACACTTCTGATTGATATTGAGCATTACCAAATTTATAAAGCCATTGGTTAATATTAAAAAAAATGTATAACAGCAAAAAGGAGAAGGGGATATGGGATAGGGGTTTTCTAGGGAGGGGAAATGGGGAAAGGGGATGGCATCTGAAATGTAAATAAAATATCCAATAAAAAAAATAAAAGAAATCTCTATGTAGTGGAAGAGGACCTCAAACTCTTGATTTTCCTGCCTTTGATCACCTTTCAATTGCTGGGATTACAGATATGCACTTTCACACCCAATTTATACAATAATAGAAATTGAACCTACAGTCTTACATGTGCTATGTAACTACCCCACCAACCGAGCCACACATTCAGTCCTAGTGTATGTGTATATGTATATGTATATGTATATGTGTCTGTCTATCTATCTATCTATCTATCTATCTATCTATCTATCTATCTATCTATCTATCTTGGTCTTTCAAGACAGGGTTTCTCTATGTAGCCCTTGCTGTCTGAACAGCCTGGCCTCAAATTCAGAGATCTACCTACCACTGTTGGGATCAAAGTGTGTGCCACTATTGCCCGGCTTGTGTGTTTTAAGATTTAATCTTTATTATTTTTTTGTGTGTCTGGGAGCTGGGGGAGAATGCCTGTGGAGATCAAGAGAGGACATCTGACTCCCTGGAACCAGAGTAGCAGGCAGTTGTGAGCTATTTGATGAGGGTGCTGGGATTCAAAATTGGATCCTTTGGAAGAGCAGCAAATGCTCTTGACTAAGTACCTTCTTTCTAGCCGTCAACTACAGATTTCCATGTGTGTGTGGTGGGGTGTTTTTTTGACACAGTGGTTAACAACTACATGTAACTTCAGTCCCAGATGACCCAGTGCCCCAGATATCTTGGAACTTCCTATGTAGACCAAGCTGGCCTTGGACTCACAGAGATCTGCTTGCCTCTGCTTCCAGAGCGCAATGATTTAAGGCGTGGTCTCTTTTTTTTTTTTTTTTTTTTTTTTTTTTTTAAGATAGGATCTCATGTAGTCTAGGCTGACCTTGAACTCACTACATAGCAGAGACTGTCCTTGTACTCCTGATCTTTCTGCCTCTGCCTCCAAAGTGCAAGCGTTACAGCACTCATCTCAGGAGAGTTTTTAACTGAGCCTTGTTTGTATGCTGATATGAAAAGTCCAATAGAAAAAGGTAAGAGTTGAGTTTAAGAATGTAATGTTAGAATCTAGCTGCTGTTTAGGCCACAAATCCTCTGCAATAGCTTTCGCCTTTACAGAGATACCAGCCAGAGCCCTGCTGAGATATTGTGAATTCCTAGCTAACAGACATCTGGGTGCTGGGCTCCTCACCCTGCTCTCTACCCACTGCCTTCTGCCTGGAATCAGAGAGCCTGGCTGCAGGCTTTTGTGAAACTTCCCCCATCTTTAGAAAGGTATGGAAACTCTCCTGCTGAGCTCTGAATCCTCTCTTGAGAGATCCTGCCATGCTGTTTCTTCTGTCTGTCCATGGTGTTGGTAACTTTTCTAAGAAATTCCTTACTCCCCAGGACTCTGTCTCAGTGCCCCTCTTGAAGTACCCCCATCTGAAACCATTCAGTGAGCTGCTTAGCAGCTGAAAGCTCTTGGCACTGCTACCATTCTTGACAATGTCTTAGTTCATTTCCATTGCTATAGCAAAGTTCCAGAGACTGGTTGGCTCTTAGAGAATCATTGTTTTGGCTCATGTTTTTGGAGACTGGAAAGTCTGAGAGCTTGGAGCTGGCCTCTCTGTAAGAGACTTGGGAACAGTGGGCATGCTGAGAAGAACATAAGGAATGACCTAACATGAACAACCTGAATAAACTTACCCTTTCTAGCTCTTTCTGAACCCTGGCTGGCTGGTCAACTACAGCTGTTCTGGCTCAAGACTCCTCTCCACACTAACTGATTCAATCTGGCTTCTGTCTCTCAGCCTGTCCCAAATTGCCTGGCTTGGTCTCATACTGACTTTTGCAATATGTTCCAATCTTCTGGCCCCGTTCATTCTCTGGCCCTTTCTGTCTTCGTGTGTGCCTCGCTTGTTATCTCTTTGCAACCTGTCTTTGTACAACTGTCCTGATAAAATTGCCACAGATCTCTCTGCAGGGCTCTTTCTTAAGTAGCTTCCCTCTTTCTTCTCTTGTGAGTGTTGGGCATATCCTATTCTGTCAAATCTTTCTCTGATTCATTACTTTGTCTGCCATTCAATTAGACATTGATTTTAAACATGGGTGCTTCCTTCTCCAAACCAACTTTATCTTCATTATTTGGGATTTAAAGTGTGTATTAAAGGTTTGTCTGTGCTCCAGCCAGAAGGATTAAAGGTATGTGCTAAGGGCTGAGCCACAACACAACTAGAACAGTTTTTTTTTTTTTTTTTTGTCAGTGAATTACACAATTTTGGGGGTCACAATGTGATCAAATATCCTGCAACACAATCCACTTTTACAAGAACAAATTCTTAAAGGAAAGGCATTGAATGCTCTAAACAAATAGATAGCTCAGTGGTTAAATGTGCCTGTTGCCAAGGCTGATGACCTGAGTTGGATCACTGGTGTAAGAATTTGAGTTGTTCTTGCAAACCCCACAGTTCTTATCTTAAAGGGAATAAGGGATAGTTTATTCTGGAGCCAGGTTGAGTGACTGTGCTTGGGAAACACATACTTAGTTTACTCCCCAAATTCCATGTTCCAGCATGAAAGCAGTGTCACAGAATTTTTATAGTTTTATAGAACAAAGGAATTAATAAACTAAGGCTGAAAGGATTTTTCTTTTGTATGTGTGTGTGTGTGTGTGTGTGAAAGAGTACCTTGATAATTGGGGCCAAGGAATGTTGCAAAATCACACCAGGAAACAAACCTCATGCAAAAGACTTACTGGGGGAGGGGGAGGATGCAAAAGGCTGCCTCTGAGTGGGGATGGAAAATGTGTGTGTGTGTGTGTGTGAGAGAGAGAGAGAGAGAGAGAGAGAGAGAGAGAGAGAGAGAGAGAGAGAGAGAGAGAGAGAGATGGTGTGGGACTTATAGGAGATATGAAGCATTTGAATGGGGAAAATTCGCAACAGTAGAAGTGTGTTCTATTAATGATGGATTGCAGTCGGGTTGGGGATGAAGAAGCACCTGGTTCCAGAATGTGGGTGGCTCTTAGTTGACTAACAAAGGGAATTTCAAAAGTTGGTCTGTATGTCAGAGACACAGGTACTTGAAGATGAGGACAGCTTTCCTGTATAGGCTCAGATGCTATCTGGTGTTGTTTTCAGATTTTGGATTGATAGAAGCTAGTTGCCTGCTAAATTATTAGATTCCAATCTCTCCATTTTTAATGAAATTTTAATCAGTCAATCAGTCTCTGCAGACTCAGACTCCTTTCAGGAGTTTGTTGTTGCTGTTGTTTTCTTTTGTTTTGTTCTTATTTTTCTGAGACTGGGTTTCCGAGCCTTGACTATCATGGAACTCACTCAGTACTCTAGGCTGGCCTCAAACTCAGAGAGCTGCCTACCTCTGCCTCCAGAGTGCTGGGACTAAAGGCATATGCTACCATGACCCAGCTCTTTTTGGAAAATTTGAACACAGAGTTTAATAGCTGGGCATAGTATCTTATGCTTTGTAATATCAGCAACCAGGAGGCAGAACTCTGAGTTCAAGGCCAGCTTGATTCTGAATAGCCAGAGCTACATAGAGAGACTTTGTCAGAAGAAGAGGAGGAGGAGGAGGAGGAGAAAGAGGAGAAGGGAGGAAGAATGAAGAAAGAATTTGAGTAAATGGCAAAATAAAGAATGAGAGTTCAACCTTAATGCTGAGACTAGCTTTATAGTCTAAGAGACAGTGCCCTGCCTGGACAGCCCTGCAGGGTTTGTAGTTGGAAATAGGGTGGGGCAAGGCTTTGCTAAACCCAGAAACTGCTTTTCTGGAAAAACAGCTTCTCCTGCCCCCACCCTCATGAGAATGGTTTCTCCTCCTTTCAAAAAAAAAAAAAAAAAAAAAAAAAAAAAAAAAAAAAAGTACAGAATGAGAGATCACCACCTCTTTTTGCAACCTTTGGGTTCCAGGGTTGTTGGCTACTTTTCAAATTTTCATGGATGGTATTTTTCTTGGAACCTTGGCTTGTTTTACAGTTCTAGTTTGGGGGACTTCCCTTGCCAGGGATCTGCATGGTAGAAAGAAAGAAAACTGACTTCTGTAGATTGTATGATTGTACGTATGTACACACATGTACACACACACACACACATATGCACACACTCACTGTAATAATGTAATGAAAAAAGGAAAACTCTCCCAATGGCCTAATTATCCCTTAAAACCTTACTTTCCAGTCCAGTCTAATGGAATCGAATTTCAACATGACTTTTAGAGGAGACAAAGCATGTTCAAACCATAGCAACTTCTCAGGTGTACCAATCTTGCTGGTGCCACTGCAGAACACTCGAAGGAGTGAGCTAGTACTGAGTCTTTCCCTGGGTCAGAGCCAGACAGGAGATTCATACAGCACAGGTCTTTGTTTCTAGGCAGACAACTGCTAAAGACTCCCTGTTAAACAGACAAAACAAAACAACAAAAAATTAAAAGCAAAAAACTAAACCACCACCACCACCATCACCCCCCCCCCCCAAAAAAAAAAAACAAGCTGCTTTTGGGTATTGCTCCATGTCTTGAGGGCTGTGGGGGCCTCAGGCAGAATGAATTGGCTCACTGGTGATCAACTATGTCTTATGGTTCCGACTGACACCCAGGACCTTTAATTACTGGCCTAGCTCTGCAATCTCAGTTCCAGGAAGGCTCTTTCTTTAGAAGCTGGTATGAGAAGCTGATGTCTTCTGGTTTCTTAGATGGCTAGATCTTGTGTGCAATGGCTGCTCGGTTTTTCTTGACTCCAGACTCAGGCTGACTCAGGCAGCATATCCTCTGCTTCAAGGAGAATAAGTTGTCACTTTTGTCTGGATGGTTGTCTTAGTCATTGTTCTATTGCTGTGAAGAGACACCATGACTAAGACAACTCTTATAAAAGAAAGTATTTAATTGGAGGTTTGCTGTAACTTTAATTTTTTTCAAATCATATTTTTAATGATGGTTCTTAAATGCTTTAACCTCCCTTGTAGCCCACAACCCACCAGAGGTAGTGGAAAAGAAAGGATATGGGGGAAGTGGACTTGTTTAGAATGGTTCTTTGGAGCAACTCCTGTCTATGTTGTCTGGAAATTGGCAGTTCTGTTTGCAGGTTAGCAGGCAGCCGAAGCTTGATCTACTTGCAAACACCTCATGGATACACCAGCAGTCCAGTTTGGTTGAGTCGGGTTAGCAACAGCCATGACATAACCTAGCAGAGTCAACAAAGCTAGACCTCAGCCTCTGCTTGAGTTAGCAGGAGGGACCAGCAGGAACACCAGAAGTTCTTGGCTGTGTCTCTCTCAGAGAAGGGAAGATCAGCGAAGATGTGAGACTGACAAGTGTTGCACAGCTAGCTGTACCAGCAAGCTAAGCTCTCTCTGTTACTCCATAGAGTCCTATTCGTACCCTCTAAAAATCATGTATCCTCTATGTGCCTTGATTCAGCACGGGTCTTGCCTCAGCATGTGCATCCAATCAGCCCAAGTCGGAGGAGTCCTGACAAATGGAGCTCAACTATACAATGTAAGGTGGACCAATACATACATGTTGTTAGCAAGGAATCCTTCATCACATGTGCTTTCACATGTTTGCTTTAGCAGAACATCCCCCCTTTGTGTCTGCTTCAGTGAAATTGAAGACCCCCAAACTCGGGAGACCCTGCCTCAAGTCTCAGGAAATCACGACCACCCAAAGATCACAAGAAACCATACCTGGATGCAATCAGCAGAGGTTTATTGGGGAGTTGGCTAATCAAGGTTAAAACTGCTTGTCCACGAAGGAACAGAATTTTGACAAAAGGCCAGCAAGCTGAGGGGTTTCTTTTATAGGGAAAGGGAGGAATTTTCACGCGGTTACACATGATTGGTTGCTTTACAAAGTTTGAACACCAACAGATTGTAACACTGGAAAGACCAAAGGGGGGGGGTGTAACCCAGAACAGTGGAACATTTCAGAGGAACCTACCCTAAACTATCATAATCAACTATTTCAGGTAAACTATTTTTCACTTCTTCTGGCTATAGCCCCACCTAGATGGCTTGCATCTTTCTCTGTGATCAGGAATGTGTCTTTCTAAGCCTTGGGCTTTTCCCACCCACAGGTGGGGTCTACTCCCTGAGGCTTGAGGAATGTAATCCAGTAAGTGTCCTCTGATTCAGGGATAATGTCCTCCACCTGGAATGTGTCCTGGGGCAGTGAAGGCCTGAAATCTTATTTTCAGTTCTGCATTCTGGAACCTGCACTTTTTCTGCCCAGGTCTAAGGGCAAAGAAAAAGTCTACATATTTCATAAAATGGTCTTTATAATTTTTCACTCTACAAAATGTTCCTTCATGAGTCTGCCTTAGTCTTTCACCTGTGTCCACTTCAGGGAAAACACTCCTTTACGTGTTTGCCCCAGCAAAACACCATCCAACACAACTGACTCTCCAAAGAACCCGTAAGTTTCCACTTGAGCTTGCTTGTAGTTTTAGAGGTTTAGTTCATTATGATAAGGTGGCATAAACAGTGCCATAAGCAGTAGCTGAGAACTACATCTGGATCCAAGGGCCAAGAGAGGGAATGGGCCTAACAGATCCCAGAGACACACTCTCTCTAACAAGGCCGTGCCTACTCCAACAGGGCCACACCTCCTAATCCTTCTCAAATAGTGCCACACCCTAATGACTAAGCATTCAAATATATGAGTCTATGGGGCCCATTCTTATCCAAACTGCCACAGTGATCTTCCTCTCAGTAGCTGTGTTCTAGATGGATACTATGTGAAGGAATAGGTTTGCAAGGAATAAGAGTCAGAATCTCATGTTTCACCTGGATGGGGCTGCCAAATCTGCTCCCGAAGGCCTCCACTGGTCGAACTGCTAGATACTAAAGAAGTGTCCTAATCCTGCTGATCTCTTTCCCTTTTAGAACCCCTGCATGCCAGCTAGCCTTGCCACGTCAGATCTGGCCATGGACCTGTGCCTGAGAGACTCCCAACTCTATAGATTTCCACAGTATGGCAAAGTGTCAAAATGCAACCAACTTATTTAACGTATTAAATATTCCATAGAACTCAAGCATAATGGTCTCTCTCCATTTTAACTGCTTAAGACAGATGAAATATATTCCTATTCTTCTGGGAGTTGTTTGGATGAATAATGAACTCAACTTGACTACGAGTAGAAAAAAAATCCATTTTTCAATATACAGTGGTTTAGACTCTGAATTTAACAGAATATTAAGGGCAACTGTGAAAGCACAAAGATGAAAGGAGAAAGGGTTTTAATAGAAGTGTGTGTGTGTGTGTGTGTGTGTGTGTGTGTGTGTGTGTTGCATTGGCTATCACAAAGTATCTCTGTCTCTAGCTTTTGGGAGGCACTGGGCCAAGGCCCTTCAAATCATGTCTATCTATCCTTTGACTATCACTTGAGACTGACTGCTTAGAAGCAGGTTCCTGGGAAGATCCATCTTTTTCACCACTGTTGCTCAGATTGTACACAACTCCATGTTACACCTGCAAAGGGTTTCATTCTCTCTAATCTCTCAGTCCAAGCCCCAGATCCTAGAACCCCAGTTTAGGTTTGAAACCAAATCCTTCACTTGTTAGTATAAGATTTTGAGCATAGATCCTCCTACCGACTCCTTTCAAACAGAGGCAGGAGCTACTACTATCAGCTTCCTTATTAAAACCATCTCTCTTTTATTTCTTTTTAAAATTAAAATACAATTTCATCATCCCCTCTTCTTTCTTCCTCCTCCCTCCATTTTGTATCTTTTAAATTTTTAATTATTTATTTTTATGTGTATGGGTGTTTTGCCTGCATGTATATGTATATATGTGTATATGTATATATGTGTGTCTGTGCACCACTTTCATGCCTGGTGCCAATGAAGGACAGAAGAGGGTGTCAGATCTCCAGATTGGTAGTTATATGTAGTTGTGAGCTGCTATGTGGATGCTGGGAATTGAACCTGGGCTCTCTGGAAAAGTGGTCAGTACTTTTAGCCATTGAGACATCTTTCCCTTTATCTTTTTAAGCAAAACAAAATTGGAATTTTTTACAGAGGGTTTTTTTAAACACAGGTTTAAGTGTGGGTGTCAAGGGAGTGAGGGAGCTTAGAAGAAGGGCAGTACACAGCATAAAATGCAGATGCAGGCTGTGTGTGTGTGTGTGTGTGTGTGTGTGTGTGTGTGTGAGAGAGAGAGAGAGAGAGAGAGAGAGAGAGAGAGAGAGAGAGTTGCCTCATTTCCCTCCTCTTTCTCTTCCTCTTCTTGCTTCTCCTCTTCTTCTTTTTCTTCTTTTGGTATTTTGAGACAGGGTTTCCCTGTGTAGCTCTTGATGTCTTGGAACTCACTCTGTAGACCAGGCTACTTTGAACTCAGAGATCTGCTTGCATCTTCCTCTCAAATACTAGATTTAATGTTGTATGTCACCATGCCTGGCTTCTCCTTCTTCTTTAAAATAAGTTAGATCATATTTTCAAAACAAAACAAACAAAAACAAACAAACAATAAGCACCAATTCTTAGCTTCGGGAGTACTTGAATAACTTTGAGGCCAGACCCCAGCATCCCTTCTATGTGGACTCTCCCTGCTTTTATCTGGACACTGGAAGCCAGTATGACTTTTGCAGTCATGGATTGAATATGGGAGAACTTTTGTCAGCCAAGAATGACTGCCTCCCAGAGCCTACTGTCTGGGATAAGAAACACTGTCTGTAGAAGATCTGTGTGAGGCTACAGAGATTTAAAACATTTGACCTTACCATATCTTTGTGATATAGCCATTTGAAACTTTCTGAATTTTAACTTTTTCCCAAACATTATCCGCTCACTGGCCATAATGGAGCCCTCTTCTTGTGCAGCCTGCCCTGTGGAGACCCCTTTCTCCCCTAGGTTCTAAGGAGACTCAGGCTTCTTCCAATGCCCGTTGCTCTGTCTATGCTGCTGTTCTCTTCCACAACAGGCATTTTCTCCTTAGACATGTGCACTGCCACACTGCCTCCATTACCACTGCTACACACAGCTTCTTGGCCGCCACCCTGGGCAGTACTGGCTGGCTCCCCCATTTGCTCTCACATGGGCTCATGCCACTCCAGATACTGTTTTCCACGAGAGCGGGGTACTCAGCATGACCATGTCATGGACTTGGTGAGCTGGGCTTCCTGAGGCCACAAAGGCTTTCCCAGTCCTCCTTCCCAGCCTTCTTTTCCATCAGAGGTCATGCCACTCACATTAGATGAAGCTGAGGTGCTCTGTTGTGTGTTTCCTCAATCCTTTTGATGCACTGTGTAACTTTTTGTAACTTTTGGTCTCAGAGTCACTTTGATGCTGTCCTGTGACGCCTGTCTCCATCTGTGTTCTTGGTTGTACTCAAAGATCAATTTTGAATCAATTTATAAGTATAGTCAAATTTTTTTCCTTAAGGAACAGTAACAACAAAATTCCCAGAAAGAAAAATATGTATTCACTTCCTCATTCCCCTTACATTTCCTCATTACTTTGTCTCCTTCCTTAATGTCATGCTCTGAAACCTCCCATTATTCCTAGTATCCCTCTTCCTCACCTTCTCTTCTTGTCTTTAGTAGGTCCTTGGTCTTCCACATGACTTTAAGCTTTCAAGTGGGCCCAGGGCCACCTTTGGCCCTCTCTGTTCTCCCATCTGCTCCCTTCAACATCATTCCTCCTGCTTCCTTTGACCTTTCACTGGGCATCAGCCACTTCCAGCGGGACCTCCCCCACTCCATGTTCCAGTACCCAGGCTCTTGGTACTTCCTACTGGGTGGGAGTTCCCTGAGCACTTCACACCCAATGTGGAATACCTTGAGTGCACTCTCAACCTCTGCTTCATACTTATCTTCTCCTTCCTAGGAATGCCACTTGGCACTCGCAAACCAGACAGCACCCTTCACAGATGCAGTCTGTAAACTGGTCTAAGTCCTGAACTTCTTTTATTCCCCAAAGCTCTCATGACAGTGAGTCTGACCTGTGTAGCCCTTACTATCTCCAGTTCAGAGACCCTCAGGGGTCTCCTATCTAATGCTTGGCCCTTGATCTTCTTGATTCTTTCCTGCCCCCAGTGTCATCTTGATAAAAACCAGAACTTTATGCTACCCATGCCCTCCCTAGAGCCTTTAAGGTTCCTGTTGCCTACAAGGCAAAGTTCAGGCTCAGGGTGAGGCTGGGAGCTTGGGGTGAGGGTTCTGAAGCATTCAGGGCCTGCACCTGCCCTGCTGTGAACCTCTTTCCTCTTGCCATTCAGTGTTTTGGGGTTCTTGAACCTTCCCCCTGTTCATTCACCCTACTGTGCCTCTGCTCTTACTATCTCTGTGCTTAGAAGAGCTTCTTCACCTTTGTTCTATCCACTGGTGCCACATGGCATTTTCCTTGCAGTGCTGGTGACAGAACCCTGGTCTTGTACACTCTAAGCTGCTACCCTACCACTGGGCTATGTTCTCAGCCCACCAACTCTCTGTCTGTCTGTCTGTCTGTCTGTCCATCTTTATGTGTACATATGAGTCAGTGTGGAGGCCCAGGTGTGTATGTAGGGAGGCTAGGGATCAACACTAGGGTCTTCTATCACTACTTTGGTTTTGAGGTAGTGTCTCTGACTAGATCTAGAACTTTCTATTTAGGTTAGACTGGCCCCAGCAAGTCCCAGGACATGGCTGTCTTCACCCCATCCCGGCTGGGGTTAAGATCCTTGTTGCCACTCTCATCCACCCCATCTCCAGCCCCCATGGGTTCTGGGGATCCAAACTCAAGTCTTCACACAAGCACTTTACTTACTGAACTTTACCCCATTCCCTGTTGTTTTAAGACAAAGCTTCACTATATAGCATAAGAAGGCTGGCGACTCAGGAGCCTCCTGTTTCACTCTCCCTACTTCTGGGATTACAGCCATGTCACCACACTACTTAGCTTTTGAGTTTAATTCAGTTTAGGCAAAGCTTCCTTCTGATTATCTCTGGTTCATGGATTAAATAGACCTGGCTCCTTTTTTTCCAGCATACACTGCTTTGCTGACAGGAACCAATGATGGATGGGAAGATCTTGATATGATGCCCTGTGCTCCTTCAGTGTGTGTCTCTAGGCCAGTAGCCCTGATTCGAATTGTAGTTCGCCAGGTGCCTGGTTCAGTGCCTGACACTTGGCAGGAGCTCTGTAAGTCTCCTCTGTTGGTACTGATGGGAGGAGGACATTGGAAGATTAAAAAAAAAAAAAACTAAAAAAGGTTTAAAACATTAATTTATTTTATGTATGTGGGTGTTTGGTTTGCATGAAAGGCACTGTATGCATGCCCGGTACTCCATGGGGGCCAAGAGAGGGCATTGGATTCCCTGGGACAGGAGTTACAGATGCTTGTGAACCACCATGTTGGTACTGGGATCAAGCAGCAGCCACTGTTCTTAACTGCTGAGCTATCTCTGGCCTATGGACAATTTTGATTCCAACAACAGAAGGTTCTTGGACTGACTATGGGGCCTTCTTTTCTCTCGTCTGCCACCCGATTCCTGGGGACCCTTGCCTGTTGTGTGGCTGCTGAGTCATCAAAGACACAGTCAGTGCTCCCTGGACTGCTCTTCTTCCAGCTGCAGCTGAAGGAAAACACCTGCAAGAAAGGAGTGAACGAAGCGCCTGGACCACGAGAGCAGGAGTTTGCCCTGGATTAGCTGTCACCTGAGACTGCCCTGCGTTGGCGCAGGCTGGGTAACCCTCACTTAGAAAAACATTCTACTTTTGCTCTTTCTCTGCAACCATGTCTCTAGCAAGAACACATTCCCACTCCTAAAAGTACTAGACTCTAGCTTAGGACTTGATCTTTAGCCCTCTTTCCTCCCCTTTGTTGTGGGTTGGGCAGTGGCAGGCAGGCCCAGGCTGCAGGTTTCTTTACCAGAGGATTTGGCATAGACTGTCTGCTTGTCTCTGCTCTGGGCGATGCAGGACATGTAGAGCTTCTGGTCCTCAATCTTTTCTACTTGAACGTCCAGAACAGCTAAAGAGCCCACGGGGATCAAGCTGGAAGAGGCGGGCGGGAAGTTGAGTTCGTTTCCCCACCTGCTCCCACACTGGCTCCATTCTTTGCTCACTTCACCCTGCCTCCCAGACTCAGAAGCAGCCCCAGGTCTGGGTCTATGTGTTGGCTTCTGGTGTTGAATGTCAGAGGTTGTATTCTGGCCTGGCTCTAGGGATATGCTTGCTGGGAAAGGAGGGAGACAGGCAGGATCTTCGCACTCAACTTGCAAAGCTTACATAAACTCATGATAAAAACAGAACCCAGACATCAGCCATGGCGAGAGGACCCGCACTTACTTTTTGAACTTGATGTTGAGACTTAGCGTGAATAGTCCTTCACCAGCCAGGTAGGCAGTTTTAGAATACGTCTCATCCATCAAGGCTGCCAGTGACCCTCCGTGAGCAAATCTAGGGATCAGGGTGGAAAACGAGACTAGGGTTAGGGCTGCTGGACAGACCCTATGCTGGCCTTCCTCTCCTTACTGTGCCAAACCTCCCAAGCATTTTTCTTTCTGAGAGTTCCCCAAAGGTGGATCTTCCATTCCAGGCAGCCAAACAGGAACGGACACAGAGATATGTCCTGTGGGCTTCACATAACTAACTTCCCTCCTTTTTGCTTCAGCATGTGTTAACTGCTGATACAAGCATTTTATTTTATCAACAGGATTTTTTTTTCCTTACAAAATTAATAGAGGCTATCTTTCTAATCTGTCACCTAGTTGCTGGCTGCAGCTGCCACATTTTAGAAGGTGGCACATGTTGAAAGGAGTGGGAAAAGCCCGAACTTTTTGACTTTGTCCTTTGTTGTTTTGTTTGTGGGAACCCAATCTCGCTCTGAAGTCTAGATTAGCCTTGAAAAACCTTCATTATCATTTATGTAAACTGACCTTCATGACACACCTTTGTCACTGTTGGTTAGACAGGGAGAAAGTATTGGGGCATCCTAAGTTAATATGCAAATGACATAAAACAGACCTGGGGTTGGAAAGTAAATACAATTTGTCATAGACCCAGGTCAGCCGCTCTTGCTGCTCTGCCAAGGCTGCAGTGGGATCCCAGGCCCCTCCCCTCCTGCTTAGGTGACATCACACCACCTGGCTGGATTCCTAGTTCTTGAACAACTTACTGAACCATTCTGAGCCTTTGTATTCTTACCAGGTATTGTAAATAAAAAGAATCACTATCTCATTGATTAACTTCCCCAAATCTCACCCACACCCCTGGGCACTTACCTCCATTACTGTGAAGAGAAAGTGAGTTGATGCCAAAGAACCCAGACCTTCTCTTGCCTCTTTCGTGTTCCCTGGCCAGACAAAGGATCTATTGGCAAAATGCTGATTCTGCAGAGCAGTTCTTAGCCAATGGGTAATTTCTTCCCATCCCCATGCCTGGGACCCAGTGGATGTCAATCTCTTCTCTGAACTCTCTTAGTCCACTGACTGGCCTCATCTGTTCTGCCTTTTTTTTTTTTTTTTTTTTTAAATAGTGCCACATATCTCTGAGTGAAATTCATCAACTCGTGCAACTTCTCTCTACCCTGTTTTGGGAATTTTGTTTTTAGAAAGGAAAAGATCCTTGGCCTCTCAGGACTTTTTGTTTTGGAACATTCTGCGGCTTCAATAAGGGGGTTCTTCATACATGCACAGTGGAGCCTGGATAAGCTAACCCAGATGGTCCTTCCAGACCTGGCATTGAAAAGTTCTTGGTACCCCATAGGTCTCTTAGAAACTCCAGGACCTGGTGAGTGCTGGACTCATCCTGCTGAGCCAAGCCTGGGAGGTATCATCCACCCTGGTTTGTGTGCAGTCTTACCCCGGTGCCCCCTCCAGGTAGGGGCCTGGCTGGAAAAGACAGACTGACTTCTTCTCAGATGGGTGGAAAAAGATGACATATTCATAGCCTTGTCCTTCCAGTTGGATGGACCTGGTAAAGAGGCGCCAGTCCTGTTTGTCTAGGGAGAGATCACAATTTGAAGCAGAGATACTTCAGGGCATGGGGACCTGTCAGGACATGTGAATTTAGCAAGAATGAGGAGAGAGAACCAGAAGACATCTAGGCTCTGTTGTTAGGGAGCCCTTCCACAGAGGAGGAGGGGGGCAAAACATGGTCCTTATCTTCAGCGGGGATGTGTCTTGGAGGAACAAACTCTAATAAAGCCCCCAGCTAGGGATGAAGGCAAGATCAGGACTAGACAAGTGTCCCATCACCTGAGCCATATCCTCAGTCTGGAAATAACAATTTTTGTTTTTCAAGCTCTGGATGTCTTAGAACTCATTCCAGCCAGACTTCAGCTGGATGTGCTCCCCTTCAGAGGGAAATAAAGGGGCCAGCCAGAGAAACCAGTGCAGACATGCTTCCCATACAAGGCTGGTTTGCAGAAGAGGGAGGTGTAGGTAGCATGGGAGAACTGGAGGGGGGCTCCTGCGTTTCCTTCCTGAATGTCTTAATTTTTTTTTTTGTAATTAATTCTTGGGGAATTTCATACATGTGTTTTAATCATATTCACCCTCTCCCCTTTGGAAAAAAAATTCTTACTCTGTAGTCCTGGGTGGCTTTGCAGACCGTATTTATCTGCCTCTGCATTCTGAGTGCTGGAGTTTGTATGTCACCATGGCTAGCCTTCCTGAATGTCTTCGAACCAGAGGAAGGCAGCAGGCTGAACTGACTGAGGGTTTCAGGCAGGGCTCCCTCTTTGTGTGTGTGTGTGTGTGTGTGCGCGCGCGCGCACGGAATTGTGAGTGTGTATGTGGTGGGGAGGGTATATGTGTTTGTGTGTGTGTAGTTGTGAGTGTGTATGTGGTGGGGAGGGTGTGTGTGTTCATGTGTGTGTGTATGTAGAGGTGTGTGTTGGGGGGTGCATGTGAGTGTGCTCCTGGATCTCTCAGACCTGGTCTTACCTGAGGCAGCTAGCAGCCCAAATGGGAGCTTAAGGCCCTGGATATGTTCTCTGTTGGACTTGAAGGAGGGTAGTTTAATCCAGCTGCCTGATTTGGTTTTCTCCAGAAATTCTTGGTACAGGCTCAGCATATCTGGACACCAGCTGGCATTGGGAAGAGCATAATCCTTCAAATCTGTCTTCTCTGGGCAGAATCTTGCAACCTAGGCAAGAAAATTCAGCATGACATGATGACATCTTGGAAGGTTGGGATGTTCTTGGGTAGGGGATGTCTCTTTCTGGGTTTGGGGCTTTCAGTCCTGTTGGCTGGGGTGCTGAGCTGAGAGAAAGACCCCATCTTCCTTATAAGGAGCTTGGGAACCTCTGTGGATAAGTAGGGTGTGAAAGACAAAGAAGTGGGGATGTCCGGGATGGAGATGGGGCTAGCCATTCCAGACAAGCTGTACGGAAGTGCAGCATTATTACTGTGGGTAGTTCCTTGAAGGGAGAACTGCTACTATTAGACCTGTTGAACAAATGGGGAAACTGGTGGACTATGATTTAAAGTTGTTACACTTGGGGGAGAAAGATGGTTGAGCTAGACACTGTTTTCCTGAGGGATAAGCCCACAGGTGGTGAGAGATATTTAATTAGCCCCTCACTACAGGGGCTAGTCAGCATGTGGGCCTGTCTAGCAGTTCCTTTGAAATGCTTTCAGGCACCAAGGAAGTGTGAAATTGTGGCCAGAGTGAGGAATAATGTGTTTATCTGCCAGATGTCATGTATTAGTCACTTCTGTGGATAATAAGCAAGCCGATTGCCAAAACCACAGGCAGGAGCTTCTGTCAGGGGATACCCTACCTATCGGTAGCAATGTAAACTCTATGAAATATTTTCCAATGGCCACACAGGATTTGGATAAGTATTTGTCCTAGTACTTTTAGTTCAGGATATGGCTTATGTAGTAACTACCTCAAAGCATTTTCCCTTTGCCAAACCAAACTGGTCCTTATCACCCCAGATATTTAGGGTGCTCAAGCCCTAGGCCCTTAGAGAGGAAGGGAGCTCATCTGACTGCCGGGGAACTTACCAGGGAATCTGTGGAGGATCCAAACGATGAGGCCAGGTGGAGTCTGGGCAGGATATGGGGGCTTCTGTAAAGAGCTTTGTGATGGACAAGTCTTGCCACCCCATGGAAACCTGTCCTCATCATGGCTGAGCGCCAGGATCCCGGCTTTCCTTGGATAAATAGTCCTCTGACTGCAGAGGACAAGTGAATGCCAGGCAGCCTTAGTTAGACCAGGCACTCCAAGCACGGGCTTTCTTCTAGCAGAGAGCTCCCACTGAAGAAAGGAAGACTGTGCAAGACTAGGCTGGGCTGGTGCAACACCCACAGGTGCTTTTAGCTAGCTCCAGAGCCCTGCCCAGTGCTGGGGTGGGGTAGATGTTGCTTGAACCTGAATGGGCAGGAGGCTTGGTCTGTGCACAAAGAGGTAGAGAGCAGCCCTGGGTTTCTGGGGGCAGAAGGCAAGAAAACTTCCAGAAAGATCACAGTACTTTTGTTAGAATCTAGATCAGACTGCACAAGCCACAATCCCTGAGGCAGCCCTTCCCTAGGACCTACAGATCCTGACAGGTCTGTGACTGTTACTCTTCTGCTCATAGACTCCCAGATTTCTCCCCTGGGGGATATCTGTGGGACATCTGTGGGTTCCTGCACATCAAAAGGCTATGAATGGCCACAAAGCCTGCTTCCCCTCCCCCTTCCCTGATGCCTGCTGGGAAATCAGAGAACCTGGCTGCTGTCTCATGCTGTAAATGCCTCTTCTTCCTCAGGGACCCAAGGAAGGAATCTCCATTTTGGCCTTGTGGGCCCTGATTCTACTGAACAGAGTCACCACACTGTCCTCAGAGTTCCTACCATTCTGTTTCTGTCAGTCTGTCCATAGCAAATAATGCTTCTTCTTCTTAAAAAAAAAAAATTATTTATGTATGTGAGTACACTGTAGCTGTCTTCAGACACACCAGAAGAGGGCATCAGATCCAATTACAGATGGTTGTGAGCCACCATGTGGTTGCTGAGAATTGAACTCAGGACCTCTGGAAGAGCAGCCAATGTTCTTAACAACTGAGCCACCTCTCCAGCCCCACAAATACTGCTTCTAGTAAACTCTATAACCCTAACCATCTGTCTCACTGTTCCACTTGAACCCCCCACATCTGAGACCTTGCACGTATGTCCCTCAGTGGGAGAGTTTGATGGAGCACTTGTGGCATGTGCTCTGCAGCACAATTTTGAAAGTTCTGATATGATCTGGGGACCCAATAAAACAAAGAAACAAACAAAAAACAAGAAACCCAGATCACAGCCTTAGATATTTTCTTCTATGTCCCAGGTAAGAGATAGCACAACAAGGCTTCTCTTTGCTTCTTCTTCTTGCCTAGTGATAGGAGGCGATGTGGAGTGGGAGTGGAGTGCAGAAGGTGGCTGAGAGGAAGCTGCTTAGCAAAGGACCTTGTGTGCACTGGAACTCCAGGAGGGGTAAAGGCAGCAGACAATGCACGAGGTGGGGTGGGCAGTGGAGGCATCGCCAGGTACACGTGTTACAGGAAACCCACTAGGGATGACCACTCAGACACAGTTATAGTTGATTGAACATGTTTATTCCAGCTGGCTGGGACTGCACTCAGGTATTTGGGGACTCAAGTGTAGCCCTGAGAATTTAGATCAAGGGGCTTTAAAGGCCTGATATTTTTCTCAGCAGCTGCAGGGGAAGGTTTACATAAGCAAGCAGTTTAACAGAAGCTAAGAAAAGTTGGCAGGGGTGGGGGTTGGGAGGGCATCTTGATTTTGGGTTCCTAGACTAGAGTTGGGTAGTTTTTTGTGGGGTTCTCCATCAAGGAGATCAAAATCTTGTTAAACCTGAAATGGCCTCAGCAGAAATACAAGCTGGAAGAACCTTTGCACTGTCTTTCTCTGTCCCACCAGCAAGCCTCAAAGCATTTGAAGCTCATGTGATGTGAAAGACTAGGAGTTAGACTAATTAGTAGTCTAGTCTACTAGTAGTAGTCTAGTCTACTAGTAGTAGTCTAGTCCCAGTCTAATTAGTAGGCAGCCAGATAGGGAGAGGGCCCATGACAAGTTCTAAAGGTGATGAATTTCCAAGATGGCTGGCCTCTTCCTTGCCTTTCTGACCTGGGACAAAAGCCTGGCAGCTTAAAAGAAAGGCCTTGTAGGTCTCTGTTTTCCACTAGCAAGGCTCCTGCTAATGGATCTTCTCAACAAGTTCAAGGCTGGTCAAGACACGTTACACAAGAGCCACAGACTAACCAGCCATCCTATCTTTATTTAACCACCCAAAGTAACAGGAGGGAAACTCTTCAGAAGTTATAAAACCCCAGCCCTTAAGAAAAGACTGGGTTTTCTTCTTTCTTCCTACATTGCTTTTCCTTTTTGCAATGACAATGTCCCATCTTTGTATATTGAAAGTACAAAGATTCAGTTTTTTTTTTTTTTTAAATTTTACGAGGGCTCACTGTTCCTGTTCTGCTTTGCAGAGGATGTTTGTCCGTATGTTTGCTGTGCACATGTGTTCATTCACCCCCAATAAACAACTTTTTTCACTGCTGATTTTGTCTACTGCTGTTTGCTGTGTTTGAGAGTTCTCTGTTGCCACCTGTTGTGTTCCACCTGTATTTCCCCCTGACTTTTAATTCTTCAACTGGCAGAGAAAATGAGTCCTATTAAGACTCCCAGACTGTATCAAGTGTTTAATCAATGCCTAAAAGGTTATGAATTTTTTTATTCTTTGGTGGCATTGTGGTTTTTGTTGTTTCATTGTTGTAAAATTAAAATCACTTTCTCCCTACCACTCTTTCTTTTATTCTTGAGAGAGGGTCTTGCTTTGTATCTTAGGTTGGCTTTGAACTCATGCTATGGCTTCCCAAGACTACAGGTGCATACTAACAGATCCAGCCAAAATTCCAGCTTTCAACAAAAGTTCTTAAAATAAAACATGTTCTAAAAAATCAGAACTGTACAAAGATAGGGTAATAGTGGAAATATTTTGGCTGGTCCTGAAAGATCAAAGTGATATATTATGAGTGGTAAAGGCTTGTTTAATTACCAACCAAGGCCATTTTATCAACCACACAAAATACCAACCAGGGAGAAAATGGTTTCAAGAAAGAGTTTACTAGGATCGATCCTTACTAGGATTTAATGCTTGCCCTGTTAGGTGTAATCCAGCTTTAGTCCATCCTTCTTGCTAATCTTATTTTCCCTTTTAGGAGTGGGAACGTTCACTATGTGCCTGTCCCATCATTGCATGTTGGAAGTGTATAGGTTTGCTTTTTAATTTTATAGGGGTTGTGCCTCAGAGTTTGTCTCAAGTCTCAGAGAAGATGTTGGACTTGAACCCTGAGCAATGCTGAGACTATTAAAACTATGGGGGCTCTTTGAGAGCCTCTGGACAAATTTTGCATTGTCAATGGCCTAGGGCCTTTGGGAATCAGGAATGAAATGTTGCAGCTTAGGTCTGGAGTGCTCATGCATTGAAGGCTTGGTGTCAATGCAACAATGATTACTGGTGATGCTTTTGGGAAAGAGATTGGATCTATGCATTAATTGGCAGGTGGGTTCATAGCTTGAGAAGGATGGGAAGGAAATGGCACTTAGGAGGTAGGACCTAGTTGTAGAAAATGGGTCACTGTAGCCACGTCCTGAGGGCCATGCCTTGCTCCTGGCCTCTCTGGTTGTCTTTCTCTGCTCTAAGTGGCATGAGGTGCGCTGGCTAGCTCCATCACACCTCTGCCTTTCCACAGATCTATAAGCAATAGAACTAGCCAACCATGGTGGAAAGCCTCTGAAGCCACGAATCAAAAGAAATAGATCTTTCCTCCTTTCAGTTGATTTTCTATGGTGTTTTGTCAGTGATGGAAGGCTGGTTAAATAAAATTTTAGGTATTTACATAATTATGGTTATGCAACTTTGTTCTCAGTCTTGCCACATACCTAATGATGGTCCCTTTCTTGTGTAACTTGTATTCTTCTTGTGTTGGTAATTAGTAAGGTTTGGCAGGAAAATATAGGAGAACAGCAGGAAACAAGTCATTGAGGTAACCAACCTTAATTTCCTAGCTGGGAAGAATGGACATTCAGAACGGGGAGAAAAAAATCCCTCTGGTGATATCTGTCATAGTTGGAGAACAGCCTTAGTGGACTCAGTGCACATTGAAGTAACTAGAAAGATAACTAGATAGAGACTCTGAATTAGAAGGCTGGAGAGGGGAAGAGCCTTGGAAAGCTATCTCAAATGAGGAAGACTTGGGCCTCAGAAAGCTACTGTTCCCCTCTTTGTTTCTGTCTACCACTACACGTATCATTGTGGATGCTTTTATGTCTTATGAATGCTTCCTGTAGAATGGGGCCCTTCTTAGCAAGGGCTTTGATTGAGGCCAGCTGTCCAGGGAGGTAGAGGGGGTGCTTGGCCAATGCCTCAGGTGAGTTTCATTAAATCATACACCCTGGTTCAGATCCTTCTCCATTTGTAGGAATTTAGTTTCAAGAAAAAAAAAAAAAGAATTTAGTTTCAAAACCAAAACAAAACACAAAAGCAAGTAGAAAAAGAGTGAAATCAGTGGGACTGACACAACCAGAAACTCCCGTCAAATTCAGATTAAGTTTGTTACCCTGTTTGGTCTGTTACCAGTTGTGTATCCAAGGGTGACTTGAGTTCTGTGTCTTTCTTTGCTGATTAAGGACTTGAACCTATAGGCATAACTTGGGTCTGGCAGTCTGGAGAGGACCCAGCAGTGGTATGCTGAGGCATACACACTAATCTGCTCTGGGGTTAGGGACAAGGCAGCAGTGACCATGAAGTCTGATTTGCAGAATTAGCCAATTTCTGTGGTACGGAAATTCCCTCTGTGGCTGATTTTCAGTCCCTGTCTCCACTGTATATCTGGACCTCAGTGTGCACAGTCAGTTTAGGTTAGTGGTGAGAACTGGCTGTTGTAGGTCACAGTTTGAGTGACAGGCTTGGGCTGAAGTGAAGCAACTGCCTTGACAAGGTCTCAGCAGGTTCAATAGACTGATCTTTGCTCCAGATCTGAACTCACTTCCATTTCAGTATGTTTTGGACTCTTGTCTTTCCAAGGATGACTAATGGTTAGGACTTAGTCTCTTTAGCTTATCCATTTTTTTAAATATTATTTTTATTTTATGTGTTTTGCCTGCATGTTTGTCAGATTTCTTGTAACTGGAGTTACAGACAGTTGTGAGCTGGCATGTGGGTGTTGGAAATTGAACCCAGGACCTCTGGAAGAGCAGCTAGTGTTCTTAACCATGGAGCCATCTCTCCAGCCCCACAGTCTTTATTCATTTTGTTGCCCCTCATACAAATGTATAGGATATTTAATCACTAAGGATAAACAGAAAAATTATCAACATTTCTAGAAATCTTGCCAAGTCTAACTTATCTTGGGTGGCTAGAAAGCCCTGCTCAGATAAATCTGAACACAGGACAGTGTTCCTCTGATGTTGGCTGGCTCTATGCTGTGATGTGGGATTCTCAGCACTTTGGGGGGTTCTGTCTGGGATGACTGCCCCCTCCCCCAGCCTTTCTGGATGAGGAATGAAGTTCCTAGATGCTATTCCTAGGAAACACTATACCCTCTGGAACTACATTCCCAACTCAGACATCAGTCCTAAGTTCAGAACCCCACTGAATGTATCCCGAAATCTTATCATGAGGCATCTTGTAAGGGTCTGTCTGGAATGGCTCATTTTTCTTTTAGCTATGGCTGGCTGCCATGCTCATGCTGAGACTGGCCTACTCTTACGTGAGCTCTGGATCCAAGGCCAAGTAGGCCAGAGTAGTTGTGCATTATAATGCTGGTAGGCTCCCACAGGTGGCTGAAATGGGACCACAACAACCCAGTTCCCCTCATACTGTAGGCCCAGATATAAATTCTGAGAATTTTTAGAGAACACTTGACCAGAACCTTTTGGCCTTGACTCAGGGTCTGGAGCTGCTATGAAACTTAAATGAGATCACACGGTGGTTACTATGTATAAGCTTAGCTCATAAGACTTTCACCACATATTTTCATGCTAAATAAAAGCTAATAGGCTGTTTCCTGAGACTTCTAGAAAAGTATCTGGGAAAGGAGAAGACCATATTCAAAGGTCATATGGATCTCAGCCTTAAGGATGAAGTCAGCAGGAAGAAAATCAAACCATGTTACACAAAGGAAACAGGGTTATCTCAAGGGCAGCATGGATCAAGCAGACAGCAGCCTTTGTCGGGGACAGCTCTGCCAAATGTTGGAACTTATATCTGGGCCTACAGTATGAGGGGAACTGGGTTGTTGTGGTCCCATTTCAGCCACCTGTGGGAGCCTACCAGCATTATAATGCACAACTACTCTGGCCTACTTGGCCTTGGATCCAGAGCTCACGTAAGAGTAGGCCAGTCTCAGCATGAGCATGGCAGCCAGCCATAGCTAAAAGAAATGTTGGAACTGCACTGCCCCAAGCTTTGGGGGCTAAATTGTCCTGGCTCATACTGCTGCTCTGGTCCAAGGGTCAGGATTCAGCAAGAGAGAGAGAGTGAGGGCAGATGTGAAGAATGGAGACCAGACAGAGTATGATTCAGTCCCATTTATTCTCAAGTCTCTCTTCTCTCTTTCCAAGTTTCTTGTTCCTAGTTCAAGTCCCAAGTCTCAAGTTCCTAGTCCCTAGTTCCTAGTCCCTAGTGCCTCCAAGTTCCAAGTTTCCAGTCCCCTCTTCTGTCTGCCTCTCGCCTTTTATAAGTCTCACTTCTTAAGTCATGCCTTTAAGTCACACACACACACACACACACACCCAAGGGAAAATCCTGGGTATATAAAACAAGATGTTATCAGAGTGTGCTCAGCTGTTGTAGGCTGTTGAAAACAAGTCTCTTATCAGGGTATATGGCTCAAGATGGCTGCAAGGATGATAGCCACCTTCTGTCGGCTCCCCACAAGCCTTGGGACTTATAGTGGGACCATAGCTCCTTATAGTGGGAAGAGTTGGATCCAAACCTGCAGCTCCCCCAAGGTCCTGGTCCCAGGCTATTCTGGCTTTGCCAAGCATGTTCCTGATTTAAAGAAGCAGCTATGTTCCTTCGAATTATCAGGGCTTAGGGAAAGCCTTAGGTTGGTACTCAATAACTACCCCTAAATTATTGAGGCAAGATACTGGAAGTTGTTGATACTTGACCATTCTGAGCTTCAAAAATGGCAGTTTCTCATGGTTTAGTCTAAACTTTCAGTAAAAAGAGAGAAAGGAAGAAAAGAGAAGCCCTCAAAGTATCAATTGCCTGCATCAAGAAGCAAAATGTGGCCCTGTGAGCTGTAGTAGTAACTGATGTGGAAAGCCATATCTGTGGATTCAGTCATGGTGCAGATGTTATGGGGGTAACCAACTGTTTATTGAGTGGATTTAAGGCCTTTGCCACAGGAGAAAACATATGTCTGGCACTATAAATATGGCCAAGAACCCATTGTTGGGGAGCTTTGTGGGCCCCCAGGTATCTACTATTATTTTGCTAAAAGTGTCTCTGTATACATAGATCAGTACCATTTCAGACTTCATCAAATAAGTTTCTTTGTGCAGTAGATGGTAGTTAACAAAGAAACTCTCAAATGGTTAAAGTATAGTGCACGAATGTCTGTGGAGTGCTCAGCTATGAATGGGTCTTCTATACCCTAGCCACTTCTCACAAGGCTCAGGGACCATTGTGGAAGAGGGGGAGGAAAAGACTGGTAAAGCCAGAGGTCAGGGAGGACTGGAGAAAAACCAGTGTCTTCTGAACATGATAGTGGTACTGTCCTCCCTGGAGCAAAACAGTGTTTTCTGAATATGACAGTAGTGCTGTCCTTCCTGGAGCAAAATGGTGTCTACTGGACATGACAGCACCACTGAATCCATGAACTGACAGCAGCTGTGGTTCCCTTCATAAGCCCCATACAAGATCAAACCAGTCAATATCCCAGAATGGCTTACAAGTCCCTAGCCCTAGCTAAGGAGCCACTGACAAGTGGGTATCTTCTCGGGGAGGGAAAAGTCACTTTTCTTTAAAAGGTTGTGGCTTTTAGTAGGTTGACCATGCTCCAGTGGATGGCCTCTCACTCACATGTGTATGGGTAACCAAAATTGGATTCAGTGGATTATTAATTTTAAAAAGAGAGAGTAGATAAAGTTGGGAGGCAGTAAGGGTGGATCTGAGAGGAGTTAGAGGGAGAAATGGGGGAGAAAATGAGCAAAATATATTGTATATATCTATAAAATTATCAAAGAATTAATAAAAATATTATATTAAAAAGTAAAACATTGGAGGCTAGAGAGATGGTGTGGCAATTAAAGAGCAAGTACGGTTCTTACAGAGGACTTGGGCTTGATTCCCAGTTCCAGAGATCTCACACCTTCTTCTGGCCTTTCCACACGCCCACGCACAATATACACTTACACATCCAGATACACATACACATAAATAAAAAGAAATTTTAAAACAGAGACTCACTTTGAATACCATACTGTCGAATTTACAGAGATCCACTTGTCTTTAACTCCTGACTGAAAGGATTTAAAGATGTATATCACCAACCAGGGCCAAAAATAAATCTTTAAATCAATCAGTCAATCAAACAAACAAGCAAGCAATAGCAAAATATGGTGGCTAAGCCCATAGTGTTAACAAACACCCTTAGCCCCAGTATTAAGAGGCAGAGGCAAGTGGATTTCTGTGAGTTCTAGGCTAGACAGCCTGGTCTAATTAGAAAGTTCCAGGAACCATCTCAAAAACCAAAACCAAAACCAAAATAAAAACAGACAAAAATGACCAAAAGAAAAACCAACCAACCAACCAACCAACCAGCCTCCTTCCAGTTCATACTTTTACCACAATCACAGATCTGCACCCAACTGCCCACCTGGAAGCTCCTCCTGGTTTCTACCTGGGACACCCAGGTGAGACACCCACACACCAATTCCTCCAACTGCTGGGATCCCAGTAAGCTCAGCAGATGTGAGCTCTGCCCCATCCTTCTGGAGCTCCATCTTTCTTCCAGTCCACACCTGTCTTAGTTAGGGTTTCCATTGCTGTGAAGAGACAACATGACCAAGGCTACTCTTATAAAGAAGAACATTTAATTGGGGCTAGCCTACAGGTTCAGTCCATTATCTTCAAGGCAGGAAGCATGGCAGTGTTTAGGCAGGCATAGCACTGGAGATGGAGCTGAGAGTTCTACATCTAGTTTTGAAGGGAACCAGAAGACTGACTCCTAAAGCAGCTAGGAGGAGGATCTTAAAGCCCAGCCCTACAGTGACACACTTCCTCTAGCAAGGCCACACCTATTCCAAGAAGGCCACACCTCCTAATAGTGCCACTTCCGGGGGCCAAGCATATTCAAACCACCACAATACCTGTACCTACAATTGCATATCTGTACCCTACTGCCCACCCCACAGCTCTGCATGCCTCCCAGAATACCTGCTCTCATTCAAGACATCCAGATGAGACACCCACGCCCCAATCTCCAGCCTGCAGGGACCCCAGCAAGCCCAGAAGCTGTGAGCTTTGCTACATCCTTTCAGAGCTCCATTTTCCTTTTGCAGCTCCATCTTCCTTCCAGTCCCCACCTCTACCTGAAATCACTCCCCAGCTCACAGCGCTGCCTCCATCCCAGAAGGCCAGCTTCCACTTGGGACACCCAGTACTATCCATCTTCTGGTCTACACCTCCACCTATAATCAAGGATCTGCACCCCACACCACAGCCCTCAGCTCTGCCTTTCTTTTGGGAGGCCTGCTGCCATCTGACACAACCAGTCCCAGAGGCTTGCTACTGCCAGGGATTACCAGGCCAGCCAAAGAGATTACCAGATGGCTAAAGATAAGCTCAAAAGGATAATCAACAGAACTCAGTACAATAAGGCACCATCAGAGCCCAGCTTTCCTACTACAGCAAGCCCTGGATATTCTAACACACCTGACTATATGTTAAGACTATGATCTTAAATCTCATCTAACAAAGATGATAGAGGCCTTTAAAGAGGATATAAATATATCCCTTAAAGAAATACAGGAAAATACGATCAAACAGGTGAAGGAAATGAATAAAATGGTCCAAGATCTAAAAATGTAAATAGAAGCAATAAAGAAAACACAAATGGGGACAACCTTGGAGATGAAAAACCTAGGAAAGATAACAGGAACTACAGACCCAAGTATCACCAACAGAATACAAGAGATGAAAGAGAATCTCAGATGCAGAAGATACAATCAGTCAAAGAAAATGTAAATGTAAAAAGTTTGTAACTCAAAACATCCAGGAAATTTGGGACACTATAAAAAGACCAAACCTAAGAATAATAGGAATAGAAGAGGAAGAAAATTCTCAGTTCAAAGGGCCAAAAAATATCTTCAACAAAATTATAGAAGAAAACTTCTGTAACCTAAAAAGAAGATGGCTATAGATGTATAAGTAGCCTACAGAACACCAAATATATTGAACCAGAAAAGAAAATCCTCCCACCACATAATAATCAAAGCACTAAATGTACAGAACAAAGAAAGAATATTAAAAGCTACAAGGGAAAAAGGCCAAGTAACATATAAAGGCAGACCTATCAGAATTACGTCTGACTTCTCAACAGAGACGTCAAAAGCTGTAAGATTCTGGACAAATGTCTTGAAGACCCTAAGAGACCACAGATGCCAGCCTGGACTACTATACCCAGCAAAACTTTTAACCACTATAGATGGAGAAACCAAAATATTCTATGACAAAATAAAATTTAAACATCTTTCTACTAATCCAGCCCTACAGAGGATACTAGAAGGAAAACTCCAACATAAGGAGGGTAATGACACCCAACAAAACAGGAAATTAATCATCTCACAGAAAAACTAAAGAAGAGAATCACATACTCACACAGAACCACCACCAACATCAAAATAACAGTAGCTAACAATCACTGCTCATTAATATTTCCCAACATTAATGGACTCAATTCACCAGTAAATAGACACAGGCTAACAGATCAAATACATAAACAGGATCCATCATTCTGAGACATACAAGAAACACATCTCAACAACAAAGATAGATAATACCTCAGGTTACAGGGATAGATAAAGGTCTTCCAAGCAAATAGACCCAAGAAACAAGCTGGAGTAGACATTCTAATATCTAAACAACAACAACAACAACAACAACAACAACAACAACACCCAAATAGACTTTCAACTGAAAAAAGTCAAAAGAGATGGGGAAGGGCACTTCATACTCATCAAAGAAAAAATCCATCAAGATAATGTCTCAATTCTGAACATCTATTTTTCTTTGAGAAAATCAACAAGATAGATAAACCCTTAGCCAAACTAACTAAAAGGCACAAAGACAATATCCAAATTAACAAAGCCAGAAATGATAGGGGAGATATAACAGAAACTGAAGAAATTCAAAATAATCATTAGAACTTACTACAAAAACCTATACTCTATAAAACTAGAAAATCTAAATGAAATGGCTGATTTTTTTCTAGACAGATACCACTTATCAAAGTTAAATCAAGATCTAGACAGTCCTATAACCCTTAAGAAAATAGAAGTAATCATTAAAAGTCTTTCAAACCCTCCCCCCACCCCCACCCCCCAAAAAAGCCCAGGGTCAGATGGTTTTAGTACAGACTTCTTCCAGACTTTCAAAGAAGAGCTAATACCAGCACTCTCAAATTATTCCACAAAATAGAAACAGAAGGAACACTGCCAGACTCATTCTATGAGGCCATAGTAACCATGACACCTAAATCACACAAAGACTCAACAAAGTAAGAGAATTTCAGACTAATTTCACTTATTGAAGACTTATTCATATGGAAGCAAAAATACTCAATAAAATTCTCACAACTGAATCCAAGAACACATTGAAAACATCATTTACCATGATCAAGTAGGCTTCATTCCAGGGATGTAGAGCTGGTTCAATATATAAAAATCTATCAACCTAATCTATTATATAAACAAACTGAAAGAAAAAAAATCACACGATCATCTCATTAGATGCTGAAAAAAGCCTTTGACAAAATCTAACACCCCTTCATGTTAAAAGTCTTGGAGAGAGCAGCAGGGATACAAAGCACATACCTAAACATAATAAAAGCAATATACAACAAGTGAATAGCCAACATTACATTAAATGAAGATAAACATAAAGCAATCCCACTAAAATCAGAGACAAGGCAAAGCTGCCCACTCTCTTCTTACCTATTCAATATAGTACTTGAAGTTCTAGCTAAAGCAATAGGACAAAAACAAAGGAGATTAAGAGGATACAAATAGGAAAGAAAGAAGTCAAGTAATCACTATTCAGGGGTAATATGATAGTATACATAAGCGGCCTCCAAAATTCCACCATAGAACTCTTAAGCTGATAAACAACTTCAGTAAAGTGGCTGGATACAAAATTAATTCAAAGAAACCAGTAGTCCTTCTTTATACAAATAATAAAAAGGCTGAGAAAGAAATCAGGGAAACAATGGTCTTCACAATAGACACCAATAATGTAAAATATCTTGGTGTAACTCTAACCAAGCAACTGAAAGACCTATATGACAAGAACTTCAAGCCCCTGAAGTAAGAAATTGAAGAAGATATCAGAAGATAGAAAGATCTCCCATATTCATGGGTCAGTGGGATTAAAATAGTGAAAATGATCATCTTATCAAAAGCAATCTACAGGTTTAAAGCAATTCCCATCAAAATCCCAACATAGTTCTTTTTTTTGAACATATACAGAGTATTCTTAACAGGCCTTGAAAGAGCAATTCTCAACTTCATATAGAAAAAGAAAAATCCAGGATAGCTAAATCAATTCTGAACAACAAAAGAACTTCTGGAGGAATCACTATCCCTGATCTGTATGTACTACAGAGCAATAGTGATAAAAAAAAAAAAAAAAAAAAACCCACATGGTATTGGTACAAAAACAGACAGGTTGATCAATGGAATCGAATAGAAGATCCAGAAATAAACCCACACACCTATGGACACTTGATTGTTGACAAAGAAGCCAAAGCCATACAACAGGAAAAAAAACCATCTTCAACAAATTGTGGTGGTCCAACTGGATGTCTGCATGTAGAAGAATGCACATAGATCCATATTTATCACCCTGCACAAAATTCAAGTCCATGTGAATCAAGGACCTCAACGTAAAACTGGATACACTAAGTCTAAAAGAAGAGAAAGTTGGATATACCCTTGAATGAATTGTTACAGGAGACAATTTCCTGAACAGATCACCATTGGCTTAGGGTCTAAGACCAACAATAAACAGGACCTCTTGAAATTGCAAAGCTTCTGTAAGGCAAAGGACACTGTCAAGAAGACAAAATGGTGGCCTACAGATGAGGGGTGGGGGAGATCTTCACTAACCCTACATCTGACAGAGGGCGAATATTCAAAATATATAAAGAACTCAAGAGGTTAGACTCCTGCAAACCAAATAATCCAGTTAAAATGGGGTTCAGAGCTAAACAGAGAATTCTCAACAGAGGAATCTCAAATGGCCTAGACGATCTTAAAGAAATGTTCAACATCCTTAGTCATCAGGGAAATGCAAATCAAAACAACCCAATCAGAATGGCTAAGATAAAAAATTCAAGTGACAGCACATGCTGGACAGGCTGTGGAGAAAGGGGAACTCTCCTCCATTGCTGGTGGGATTGCAAATTTGTACATTCACTCTGGAAATCAATTTGAAGTTTTCTCAGAAAGTTGGAAATAGTTCTATCTTAAGACCCAGCTATACTGCTCCTGCAAATATACCCAAAAGATGCTCCACCATACTACAAGGACACGTGCTCCCTTATGTTCATAGCAGCTTTATTTGTAATACCAGCAACTGGGAACAACCCAGATGTCCCTCAGCTGGAAACAGAAAATGTAGTTCATTTATACAATACAATACTATTCAGCTATTAAAAACAAGAATATCAGGAATTTTGCAGACAAATGGATGGAGCTAGAAAATATTTTCCTGAGTGAGGTAACCTAGACCCAAAAGGACATGCATGGTATATACTCACTTATAAGTGAATATTAGCCACTCCATGGACCTAAAGATCCTAAATAAAAAGGAAGGCCCAAGCAAGGATGTTTGAATTTCACTTCGAAGGTGTAATAAAATAGTCATAGGAGGCAGAGGGAGGGAGGGAATTGGATGGAAGGGGGGGGAGTGGAGTTTGGGGAGATTAGGATCAGGCATGGGGAGAGACAGGAGAGAGGCCCAGAGGGCCAGGAGAACTAATGGAAATCTGTAGTTCCTGGGGGTGAGGGATGTGGAGGGAATCTGTAGGCAGTCCCAGAGACCAGGGATGGGGGAGTCTCCCAGGAGTCAATGTAGATGACTGTACTTGAGATGCCTAAGAGTAGGGATATGGAGCCTAAAGAGGTCACCTCCTGTAGCCAGGCAGAACCCCTAGTGGAGGGATAAAGACACCAACCCACTCATAAAACTTTTGACCCAAGATTTGTCCCGTCTAAAAGAAATATAGGGACAAAGATGAAGCAGAGATTGAAGGAGTGGCCAACCAATATCCAGCTAAGCTGAAACCCATCCCACGGGTAAGCACCAATCCCTGACCCTATTAATGATGCTATTATGCTTGCAACAGGAGTCCAGCGTAATTACCCTCTGCGAGGCTCTGCCCAGCAGCTGACAGATACCCACAGCCAAAGATTGGAAGGAGGTCCGGGACTCTTAAGGAAGAGTTGGGGGAAGGACTGAAGGCTCTGAAGGGGATAGGAACTCCACAGGAAGCCCAACAGAGTCAACTAACCTGGACCCCTTGGAGCTCTCAGAGATTGAGCCACCAATCAACGAGCATATGTGGGCTGGGCCGAGGCCTCCAGTACATATGTAGCAGATGTGTAGCTCAGTTTCCAAGGTTGTCCCCCAACTGAAGCAGGGGCTGTACCTAAAGCTGGTGCCTGACTATGGAGTTCTTTTCCCAAGAGGTCTGCCTTGTCTGGCCTCAGTGGGAAAGGGTGAGCTTAATGCTGCAGAGACATGATGCACCAGGGTAGGGGATACCCAGAGGAGCTTACCCTCTCAGAGGAAAAGGGGGCAGGGGAGGAGGCACTCTGTGAGGGGAACAGTGTTTGGGATGTAAATAAATAATCAAAAAAAAAAAAAAAAAAAAAAAAGAAAAAAAAAAGAAAGAAAGAAAGAAAAGAAAAAGAAAACCAGATTTTAAACAGAGAGATGGGTCAGAGGGTAAAGGTACTTGCTAATAACTGATGACCTGAGTTCAGTCTTCAGGACCCACATATTGGACAGAGAGAACCAACTCCCTTAAGTTGTCCTTTGACTTCTCCACATACACTGTCATGACACACATGCTCCCACACATACTATACAAATAAATGTGAACACAAGAAGCAAATATGCTTTCTAGAACATTAATCTCCCAATTTATTTTAGCACCTGAACATACACAACACTCAGACGAATAAATAAATAAACTTTCACAGAGAGAAATTTGGATACAATAGAGAGAAGATGATAAAGAGATACAATTAGAAATTATGCTGTGACTAAAAGCCAAGGAAAGCCGGACACTTCCTTGGTAGAAGCCAGGAGAGAGATGTGAAAGTTCCCGCCAAGAACCTTGAGAAGCAACATTTTGTTAATACTTTTAGACTTCTGGTGTCTGGGACTCTGACAGTGACATTTTTGTTTGTTTAAACCACCTAGCTTGTAGTTCTTCATTATAGTCCCAGAAAGCTAACAGAGCCTTCTTCCAGGGATGACAAACTACAGTGTTTCAAGATACAATAGCACAGGCAGAAAAAAATGAACAGTATTTTAATCTCTAGGGCCCCAGACAACTGAGGTGTGGGGGCCATTCCCATGGAAATGAGCTGTGTTCCCTAATATGACCAGAGAGATGTTTGTTCAGATACAACAAACCTAGCTTTGTAACATGCAGTGTGGCTTGCGCACACATGCACCCCACTCACTACACTCCATACATTTGTCCCTGCCTTTGGTTGTCCTTGCATTTCCACATTTGTAGTCAAAGCTTCAACACAGTCTTTTTCCTCCCCCGCGGTCCACAGCAGAGCAGGTCATATGCTTGTTAGCTTTAAAGTCTGTTCACCTGTTAGGACCACACATTTGTCCTAGGGAGATACAGATTATTGTCAAGACTCTCCTGGGAAGTACTTCTTATGAAAAATCCAGAAGGTGGAGAGTGAGTCCCTGCAGCCTTATTTCAGAGGCTGTTCTGAAGGGGATTGAGGGCAGACTTTCCCTGGGGGATTCAGCCGCTGTGACAGGAGTGGAGATAGGTGCCGCTTCTGGAGGGGGAGAACCGCATGCAGAACAGTGTGGAACTCACCAGAAGTTCTTTTATGTCAAAGGTTTGTCAGGATCCAGCTTTATAAATAAGGCTAAACCAACACAAGAACAGATGATTGTAAGTCAACTGGTTTTTATTTGATGAAATCAAGCAAGGAGATACAGAAAGACATTTCTTGTATCTCTATCTTTCAACTTTCTTAAAAAACGTAATCAACTTTTGGCTGGTGGTAGTGACATACACATTTAATACCAGCTCACAGGAGGCAGAAGCAGGGTAATCTTTGTGAGTTCAAGGTAACCCTGGTTTTTATAGTGAGTTCTAGGCCAGTGAGGGCTACACAGTGAAACCCTGTCTCAAAAATAAATTAATTTTTGGCTCTTGAAATCATTACCTTCCTTCACCTTTACCATGTCCCCCACTACTTCATGATTCATTAATACTTCTATTAAGAGGTAGCCTGAGCCAGCTGATATGGAAGGGTTTAGTGAGTATCCTAATAAACTTTTCTTGTCAACCTCTCAGTCTTGGCACATGAGAAAGGGGTCTCAATTGAGGAATTGCCTATATCAGATTGGTCTGTGGGAGCACAAGTTCTGGGCTAAGAAGGCTAGGCATGAGCCTGCTCACTGAAGCAGCGTTCCTCTGTGGGACACTACCTTGAGTTCTTACCTGGACGTCCCTCAATGGTGGACTGTGACCTGAAGTGTGAGCTAAAATAAATCTTTTCTTTCTTTAAACTGAATTTGTCCAGGGCATTTTATTACAGCAACAGAAGCAATCTAGAATAGAAAGACTTGGACGACAAGCTTACAGCCTGGAATGGAGCTGCAAACCGACTGTGGACTCAGATCATTAATACCAGTTTTCCACTGACGTGAATCTATGCTTTGCTCATTTTTTTCTTTCAATTGAAAATGAAGTTGGGATGCACCAATCCTGGAACCATAGCAACCTCCTATGTTGCTATGCGATACAGTCCTGGAATTGGATCAAAGGATATCTCACTTCCAATTCTGATGGATACTGGCAAATAGGCCTTTCACTAGCAATCTATAAGAATGCCTATAGCCACAGATCTGGGTATATAGCTCAGTGGTCTAGTGCCTAGCATGCACAGCCTTGAGGTTTGATTAAGCACTGAAATATACCCTACCTGCAAAACCAAACCAAACCAAACCAAAAACCAAAATCAAAACCAAAAACAAAAAAAAACCAAAAAACAACAACAACAACAACAACAACAAAACCCAACAAACCTAAGCCAGGTTTGGTATCCTAATTCAAGTCTGTAATTCAGGTACTCAGGAAGTAGAGGCAGAGGATGGGAATTCAGTTATTCTTTGCCACATAGCAATTTCAAGGCCCCCCAGGTAAAAAAAAAAAAAAAAAAAAAAAAAAAAAAAAAAAAAAAAAAAAAAAACCTTGTCTCAAACAATAAACACTCAAATTAGAATCCAACTTCAAAGCATTTAACTTGTTCTGTGCATGGCATGAAAGTCAAAATTTCTGCGTGTTAAACAATGAAAGCAAACAATCCTAATGCAACCCAACCTCCAAAAGAGACAGCGGCAGCTTCTTACCTGTTGCCTCTGTGTATAAAGTCTTCTCATCAATACTTTGAATAGTACAGGAAATAAAAAGTTTCCTTCCTTCAATTTTTTGAAGTTGGCTATTTACCACAACAACAGAAAGAAGGGGGATAGGTCTGCAGAAGGGAGAAAAGTTTTTTTGTTAGATCTATGTAATACCAAAAGATTATCAGGTGCACAACAGAGTGGAAAGTCATACCCAATGCCAGTGAGTGGTGACTATGTTAGCTTGAACATTCCTTAGAGTTCCCACACCAACAGTTTCTCCTGCTTCCTTTCTCCCACACTACTGCCTGCAGGGAGGAGCAGGCATGTGGTCCCAGACTGGGCTTCTGGGCTTCAGTTCAAAGAGATTGTGGGAGAGATTTTCCCATTAGGAGACCCAGAACCTAGTCTGATGCCAGTATCATGAAGACAGGAAAACAGGCCATGGGGGTAGTCCTTGTCAGCTTCTCTCCTCTTCTCAACATTTCTTGGGCCAGTTAGATGGCTCAGTAGGTGAATACTTTTGCAGCCAAACCTAATGTCCTGAGTTCAGTCTCAGGGACACACATGGTAGAAGGAGATCCTGCAAGTTGGCCTCTGACCTCCACATGTATGCTGTGGCATACATGTACCCCACCCAGACATAATGAATATATAGATATAATTAAAATTTTTCTTATCTACTTCTTTTTGGAGCACTTGTCTAGCAACAGCCAGTGCTATCTGTAGAACTTGCTATGATGATATAAACATCCCATAGCTGAGCTGTCCAATGTGGTAGCCACATGTGGCTACATCAGATCACTTGAAATGTGGTTAGTATAAATGAGAAATTGAATCTTACAGTTTATTCCATTTTAATTAACATGTACTTAAATTTAAGTAGCTACATGTGCCTAGTGGCTAGTCATTTGGGGAATCCTGGAGACAGAATTGAGTATCATAATGAAAATGACCTTCTTTGAAGGTCAGAGGCTGATGTAAAAGTCATGGAAGTGTCCTGTGCTCCAACAGCACCACCATGTGGACGAAGGGACTCTAAGACACAAGGAAGTTGTCACTGTGACTGCCCACTGGCCCAGGTGTCCCTCTTGTGACCTTTTAACATGCCCTCTCCTTTAGCTTTTGCTGACCCCATTGATGGAGAGAGACATCAGGATTTCTTTTCTCTTGGTATCCCCTCAAGATTTGTCAAGGTCCTGGGTTGGGGATATTTTGCTTTCTTTTCTGTTCAGCATCAGATTTTCTTTTTAAAAAAATCTTTTTAAAATTTTAAAATTATGTAGGCTTGTTTTTGTGATAATATATGCAGGTTAGTGCAGTTTCCCAAAGAGGCCAGAGGAAGACACTAGATCCCCTGGAACTGGGTTACAGGTAGTTGTAAACTCAATAATGTGGGTGCTGGAAACTGAACTCTGGTCCTCTGCAGAGCAGTAAGTGCTCAGCCTCGCACCCATCTCTCCAGTTCCCTTTAAGACTTCTATTTACTTGTCTACTTACTTTTTGTGTGTGGATGTGTGTAGGGCAGATGTGTGTGTTTTATGGAGAATGTTTATAAGGGAGGCCAGAGAACAACTTTTGAGAGTTGTTTTTTTCCTACCTTGCTAAGGTAGGATCTACTCCAGGCTACTTGGCCTGCACATTGCTGGCTGATTCTATCTCTGTCTCCCGTTTTAATGCAGAAGTGCTGGGTTACAGATTCCTGCCATGCTCAGCTTGATTCTTTAATTATTCTGAAGCTGTTCTTCTGTACCTACTATCACTTTATTTATTTATTTTTGAGTACAAATTGATTTTTGCTTATCCCAGTTTTCTTCTGGTTAACTTTTGTCTGATATATCTTCCTTCTTTTAAAACTTTGCTGTGTCAGGCCAGGCATAGTGCTGGACACCCTTAACTTAGCACTCAGGAGGCAGAGGCAGGAAGTCTCTGTGAGTTCAAGGCCAGCCTGATCTATATACGGAGCTCTAGGCCAGCCAGGGATACATAGAGACCTTGTCTCAAAAACAAAAACAAACAAAAAAATCTCATTTTCCCTGTATTTTTAAATGTATCACATGGTTCTCAGCTTTTCATATTTAATTGGATTTTGTAACCTGTCTTCAGACTGATGTAAGTGTACTGACTTACTTGCTACACTATCTTACTTTGCCTTCTATCTGATTCACATTTTCTGATCTTTTTATTCTTCTAGAAAATTGAGGTTTTTCCTCGTTTTTATTTGTACTTTTCTACTGCTTCATTTATTAATTATCACTCATTTTAATCTGCTCCCTATTGAAAAATAAAAGGACTTCTGTTTGGCTTCTCTCCAACTCTGTCATTGTTCCCGTGTTTCTGCTTCTTGCTATTCTGCAGGATGCAGACACTTGCCCTGCTGCTGAGACCGTGTTCTGTACATGCACCATTGACTTGCCCACTGTCTTCTTCCATTGTCTGTCTCTGGTCATCCTGTCATGGCTTTCCCTTCTTCTGTGCTAGTCGTCTGTATGTTCTCTGAGCACTGCCCTATTTTTCCATAACCTTTCTCAAATTTTGGCTCAATGAAAACCACTTGAGGTGTAGACTTTGTCTCTGCTGTTGCTGTTGGAAGGTTTATTGCTAGGGTAATGGTGCCCTCTTGTGTCCGAGATAGCTCTCTTATGGATGCTGCTTCTTTGTCTCTGGTTGGTTGGTTTTTGTTTGTTTGTTTGTTGTTGTTTTTTCTTTTGTTTTTGTTTTTTTGTTTTTTGTTTTTTTTTTTTTGAGACAGGGTTTCTCTGTGTAGCCCTGGCTATCCTGGAACTCACTCTGTATATCAGGCTGGCCTCAAACTCAGAGATCCCCCTGCCCTCTGCCTCCCAAGTGCTGGGATTAAAGGTGCAGACCATCACACCAGAGCTGTCTCTAATACTTTTCAGAGCTCTGCAGCTTCTCTAGAATACCTGCATAGATTACTGTTATTTATCCTAATTGATACCTGTTGTGTTTTCTGTGGATTTAAATTGTTCTTTCATTCTAGACCAGAATATGTGTTGGGCCTTGGACTAGGTAACTCCATTTAACCTGTGGATCTTCAGTCATGTAGCACACAGGTAGAGGGCGTGATTAGCATGTCTCCACCTCCAGAGGTTAAAATATTAATGAGTTATCTAAAGGCTGGGGGGGGGGCATAGCTAATTAAGTTATTCCTGCCCCTTTTCCCTTTCCCTATAAAAAGCCAGGCCCCCTGACTTTTGGCGGGAAGCATACGCCATCTACACCCACTCACCACGCCATGAACAATAAAGCTTTGGAAAACCGGACTCCACGTGTCTCCTGGGCCTGCCGCTGCCAGGTTCCCAGCCCTTGGAACCTTGAACTGCAGCCACCAGCCCGAAGTGGCTGTGTGAATGTGGGGAAGGGTGCCCGGGACACCCCCCCCCCCCCCCGCTGTCGGACCCCCGCCGCTGGACTCTTCCTCCACCTCCCCGCGAGTTTTTTTTCCCCACAAATATGTTCATCCATCATTTTCTTCTTCTTTGTTTTCTTTGGAAACCATTACCCTTCACCCCCGACACACACACTATTTTGGGACTTTTACTGGAGCTTTGACCTGTTCCTGTTATATCCCACCCCCTTCTCTCTATACTGAATTCAAAGCATCTCTCTCCCTCCCCTTCATTCTTGAAATACTTTTAAGCCACTATTTACCATATTAAATTGCCATCTCTGTACATCAGTAGTCCTAACATCCTTCTAGGAAAGGTGCTCTCACCTCTAATTGGATCTGAAGGTCAGAGAGTAGCCAATGCTGTATTAACTTGGTAGAATCCATGTCAAGCTGACTGGAATTCTGCTTCTCACTTTGCATTTAAGCTTGGTATGTCTGCCATTAGTTTAGCTGCAGTGGGCATGTTAATAAAATTGTGGGATATACTTGAGCACCTCACTGAAATAATGGAGCAGATGAGTAATGCTCACCACCACCACCACCACCACCACCACCACCACCACCACCACCACCAAGCATTGCAGTCTGTTGAATGGAATCTGGAATAAATTTTAATAGAAGAGGAACCATCATGTAGGGAGATATGATTTGAGGTTACACTGGGTTATGAGATCATAGAGGTTATGAGATTATAGAGGATGTAAGTGAATTTTTGGTGAATAGCACAGGGCGGGATTTAATTCAATTGTGAGCTTCCCGAGTGTGTAACCAACTGCACACCCTGACCTGAACTTCTGAAAGGCATAGTATTCACACTGAGAACTCTGAGAACAAAGTATAGCTGAAACTCTTATGGGGACAAAACCCATCTAGCTAAGGATGCCTACAGCCATTCTCTTTTCTCTTAAAGAACAGGAGCAAAGCTTTGCTTTAAGTAATTGTAGTGGACTAGCTAGCATTACAGAGTGATTTTCTAAGCAGTAAGGATTCACTTTCATAACCCTCATGTGGTAGTGAGACCCTCTATTCAGATGTACCACAAGATGAGTCAATTACAACAGGAAAAGAAAAGGAAGCTTGGGCCATGGGTTTGAATTTCTCTCTCTCCCTGTCTCTCTCTCTCTGAGATAACGTTTCTCTGAGTTGTCCTGGCTGTCTTGGAACTTGCTCTGTATACCAGACTAGCCTTGGACTCAGAGATTCTCCTGCCTCTGCCTTTGCCTTCAGAGTGCTAGTATTAAAGGTGTGCACCACCACCATCCAGACAGTATTTCTGCTACATGAAATCAGAAAGCCCAATGTGATATGTCATGAAGCAGTTACAGGCTCAAACACAGCCCCTTTCTGTAAGCCGCTGACCTGATGGCTGACTAAACGGAGCCGCAGATCTGTCGGCTGACAGAAACGGTGCCTCAGATCTGCACATGTGCAGTGCACTTTGGAATTTGGCTCCAGCTCCTCCCAAATGGGGCATGCAAATGAGGTACCACTAGGGTACCACGAACCTGACCAATCACCCCCTCCCGGGTGGGATATGCTGAGGTGTATGCATATGAGGCACCGCAAATTGACCAATCGTGCACCTCCATGCGCTTTGCCCCGCCCAGGGCTGAGGGTATATAAACAGTCCGTTCTGGGCATTCAAGGTCTCTCCCAGAAATCTAAAAGAGCACTTCCAATAAAGGATGTTGAGAAGGATCCAGTTTGTTGCATCTTCCTTGCTGATCTATCATGGGCACGACACCTTTCAGCACCACCAGTTTTGAGCTGTTTTGTCCAATGTATTTAGAGACAAGAAAATAGCATAGATAGACTGGCTGGCTGGAAGCTGAGATGACTAAGTTTTGCTTCTTAAAAGTAAAAAGGTGACTGAGCACGGGGTCCCCAGTGGAGGAGATAGAGAAAGGACTGAAGGAGCTGAAGGGGTTTGCAACCCCATAGGAAGAACAATATCAACCAATCAGACACCCCAAAGTTCCCAGAGACTAAACTACCAACCAAAGAGTACACATAGAGGGACCCATGGCTCCAGCCACATATGTAGCAGAGGATGGCCTTGTCGGATATCAATGGGAGGAGAGTTTGAAGGCTCAACGTCCCAGTGTAGGGGAATGCCAGGGCAAGGAGCTGCGAGTGGGTAGATGGGTGGGTGGGTGGGGGAACACCTTCATAGAAGCAGGAGGAGGGCAGATAGGATAGAGGACTCTGGGGGGGGGGAAACCAGGAAAGGGGGTAATATTTGAAATATAAATACAGAAAATATCCAAAAAAAAAAAAAAAGTAAAAAGGTGTGGGACTGGAGAGACGGCTCAGTGGTTAAGAGCACTGACTGCCTTTTCAGAGGACCTAGGTTCAAATCCTAGCACCCATATGGCAGCTCATAACTGTCTGCAACTTCAAGATCTGACATTCTTACACAGAATGCATTTGTGCAAAACACAAATGCACAGAAAAGAAAATAATTAAAATAAAAGAACACCCAACCTTTTTTCAAAAATTAAAAATGCTATTCTGTGACTTGGGTGGGAACACAACCCATCCCATTAGAGTGACCTTGAGAAAGAAGAAAGCTGGCTGCAGCACAATATTTGTTGATTTCAGAATACATTACAAAGCTGGACAGTGGTGGCACAGGCCTTTGAGGGGCTCAGTGTCTGGTGTCTTTCTTTCCATTTTATTTTCTGAGCCAGGGTCTCTTACTGAACCTGGAGCTCACTGACCTGCTGAGACTGTCTGGTTAGCAAGCCAAAGACTCCTCCTATGTCCATCTCCCCAGCACTGTAACTGCAGTCATGGGCACTGTGCCTAGCCTTTTCTAAAGTGGGTGCTGGGGTTCTGCACTCAAGACTCTCATGCATGCACAGCACAACCCTGACCAACTGAGGAATCTTTCCTACCCCATAGTAAGGGTCAAGAATGGGCACAATGGGGAAAATACAAGTGGAAAAACTGGATATTTATATGTAAAAGAATGAATGTAGACCCTCATCTGTGGGAGCCTGAGTGGCTTGAGACACCTTTCCTAATTGCTCTTAGATGATAAAGTGTATAAGTAATTTTAATTTGAGGTTACTATTATTGGCCACTAGAGAAGAAGAGTTAAAATAGCAACCCCTGCTTTTGTTGGAGGGAAGGTAAGGGGCAGCAGAAACTACAAAAGAAGGCAAGTAGCTCTGTCCCCTTTCTAACTGGGCTTCTGGGTAAACAGTGCAGGGCTTGGCAACTACAATGGCTATGGTTTTATAAATGAAGTTTTATTCGGACAAAGCTATCCCTGCACACTATCAGAAAGTCCTTCTGTGCTTCCATGGCTGTGTCTCAGCCTACACAGATCACAAATATAAAATATTAACAGAAAAAATTTCCTCACCTCTGAAATAAACTTTTCTATAGGATGATCTTAGTGTACTATAGCTAAGGGTTATCTATAGAGAGTAAACTTACAATCTATGAAACATGGCTTCCAGACACTAGTAGTCAAGTAATACAGCTTTTGTGGCCCTATAGTTCAGTCTCTATCCCTTGATAGAGGCTGTTCTGTCGTTTGGTGTAGGACTGTAGCTGGATGGTGAAGATCATGGTGAACCTCCCTTTTGATGGATTCAAACTCATCTTAACTCAAAATCAAAATCATCGATTTTTCTGTGTGAAGTTATGAGAAATCTCTCTCTCTCTCTTTTTTAACAGGTGGGGAATATTTGGTTGCTGCTGAGCCTGAGGGTCTGGGTTTAATCTGTGGGATCCACATGGTAGAAAAAAAGAGCTGACTCCCATGGGTTGTCCTCTGACCTCTGTATGCACAACATGACATGTGCCCTTCTCTCATATATACAAGGTAATTAAAAAATAAAAACGAATTATTTCCCTAGATAATGTTCTATTTGAACACAGAGAGCCAGGGCAGTCCTCATCCTACAACTGGCATTGATTCCAGCCACCTTACTGATGGAAGAACTAATTCTGAAGCATACATTTCTCTTTTCAGAACTTCTTTGTACAGTTTGTCTGAAGCTCTCTGCAGAACTTTGAGAGCTCAGTCTTGGTGGCTTCCTCAATGTCCCTGTTCCTGCTTCTCCATGTCCCTTGCCAGTCCTTGGGGAGTACTTACTGGATAGCAACAGCCATACATCTTGACTTAGGATCTGCCGCTGGGCAATCTGACTTAAGAACGTAAGGAGAATTATCACAGACTTACTTTTTGTAGTTGATGTTGAGGTTGGCAGTCATGGCAACGCCCTCAGCAATTGCACACATGCCGGTAGTGATGTCAATGATGGTTGCAATAGCACCTCCATGAACAAATCTAGTCACAACAGCAGCGGAAGAGAAAGTTTAAGAAGTTCAGGAAACAGCCTCTCAAGATAGAAATTATTTAAGTGTCTTTATACATTTACCTTATCTTCAGTATATTTAAAATTAAATAAAATCCATAAGCTTAACTTTGTCCATAGCAGAAAGGATACTTATAATAAAACTGGAGCTTAGTGGTAATCATATCCACAGCACAAAAAGCTAAAATTCATGTAAGAAACACTATGCTTGTATGTATACACATTCCTTGTTTAAGTTTAAAAAGTGAGGCTGGAGCTGTGGCTTAGCAGTTAAGAGCATGTACCCTTGCCGAGGACCGAAGCCCAGTTCCCAGAACCCATGCTGGGTAACTCACAAACACCTGCAACTCCAGCTCCAGCAGGATCTGACACTTACATGAGTGTGCATATAAACACACATATACACTCACACACATACACACACTCATATGCACACACACACAATCAAATGCACACATACCTGCACAGATACACTCACACACACACATACACTCACATACACACACATACACACTCATATGCACACATACATACTCACTCATACACACATACACACTCATATGCACACATACATACTCACTCATACACACACACATACACACACATGCACACACACAGAGTTTAAAATAATAATAATAAAACAAATCTTTAAAGTTTAGGAAGTACAGATAAATAGAAGGAAGAAACCTTAAGGACCTTAATACTACCATTACGTCATGGCCAAACCAATACAAATGTGTTCATGATACTCCATTGCTCTATGTCCTGTAACAATATATTATATGCATCATTTAATAGTATGTTGACATTTTCAAATGTAACCAATATAGATAATTTTCAATAGTATGCTATAGACATCTTCCCATTTCAATAAATATATATCTACATTACCATTTTAATATCATCTTTGTAGTCCCTGGATATGTGAGAATAAAATGGTATCAGCTTGATGCTGCTAGGACACGGCTCTTACCCAGGTGCTCCTTGCAGGTGAAGACCTCCTTGAAACAAGCAGACCATCCTCTTCTCAACGTTATTATAGAACATCACATACTCAAAGCCTTGCCCTTCCTCTAAGCTTCTGGAGAACTGTTGGGCCTTGGACATTTGTTCTTCTTTCTTAAACTTCGAGTCTGTAAAGAAATTGGGATATGGGTAGAGGAGAGAAAAAACCAGATATAAGATAAATGCCATGCAAGAATTAAGCTCCTATACCCTGACAAAATCATATGTGGATGGATAACTGATTAAAAGGAATGGAGACGTCACAAGGAATAGCACAGTGGCCAGGGATGTGGTTTAATTGGCAGAGTGCATGCCTAGCATGCTCAAAGCTCTAGTTTCTTGAACTCCAGTACCACATAAAACTGTATGGAATAGATGATTATAATGTTGGCATTAGGAAGTAGACGATGAGAAGTTCAAGGTCGTCCTTGGCTACATGGTGAGTTTGAGGCTAGTCGGGACTACATGAAACCTTGTCTCAAAACTAAACAAAACTCTGGGTGGTGGTGGCACACGCCTTTAATCCCAGCACTCAGGAGGCAGAGGCAGATGGATCCTTGAGTTTGAGGCCAGCCTGGTCTACAGAGCAAGTTCCAGGACAGCCAGGGCTACATACAGAAACCTTGTCTTGAAAAATTAAAAACAAAACCAAACAAACTAACAAGTCAACCTACCAAAAACCAATAATAAAAGCAAAGAAACAAAACATACATGTGAACATGCATGGACAGAATAAAAAAGAAAGCAAAGTACCTACACACACATAAAGTACCTACACACACATGAAGTACCTACACACACACACAGGCATTAGTGAATATGGTAAATAAGTGCTAATAGTAAACTGAGCAAAATTGTGAGGTACAGTCAGAAACCCTTTTCGGTGTAAGTCCGGTTTAATGGACTTCAACAAGAACGAATAACCCAATACAAAGGAAATAGGTTTCCTGGTGGACGTGAATGTAATCTGCTATCCTGAATCAGTAACAGGAGTAGTTCAGCCCAATAAGTTACTGTATTTGGGTTAGAACCATTCAGGCTCCTGAAATCAGCTTAGGAGTTCAACATTTGTGGTCAAGAGCATCAAACTGTGAGGGATCTCGTAAAAATGAGAAAAATAAGTCAAACAGATTTGATAAGAGAGTTTGAGCTTCTGGTTCTACCCCTGCTTAACTGAGGCAGAATCTGTTCTTCTGTCAAAATTCCCAGGGGTGTAATATTTGGGTTAAAGCCCAAGACTGGAGATCACTGAGGCAGTAGAGCAACAGCAGGAGACTGCACAATGAAGCACATGACTACGGGTGGGAGGAGGGATCAGATGAAGTACAAGAGGTGAGGGCCAACTTTACACTAGAAAATGAATAATGGCCACCAAAATTGTCACGTAGACCAGTAGTAATGGTTTCCATGTTTAGATCATTTCAGTAAAGCTGACCAGGTAGAAGCCAGTTTCCACCATGTCACAAAAGCTGTATTACTTGAGTACTAGTTTTGGAAGCCATGCTTCATAGATTGTAAGTTTACTGTCTATAGAGAATTCTCAGTTGTATTATGCTAAGATCATCCTATAGAAAAGTTACGGGCATTCAATGAATTGTGTGATGTCAGAATAATTTTAATTGAAAAAAACAATACTATTTTTATAGTGCCAGGGATCAGACCCAGGCACTATAAAATACACTGTGCACACTAGTCAACTCTTCTAAAAAAGTGAATCTGGTGGAATGGGGCAGGGGTTGGTTTCAGTTAGGACTGGATCTATGTAGCCCAGGATGGTCTCAAATTCTCATCCTTCTGTCTGTGTCTACCGAGTATTGTAACTAGAGACATCCTCTACCATACACAGCATTACAATTTTTTTTTTTTTAGGTAATTTAATAGGTAAAATTTAATAATGTTAGTTACTTAAAAGTTCTTTTTTTTCCCCTTTGATAAATAGACTAACTCTTGGCTCTAAACTGAAGAATCTAAACAGACACCTGAAAATGACCAACTATTCTTTTAAAGTAATTTAACCTTTGTTTCCTTTACCCCTTCAGCCATGAGGACACAGAGACATAGAATGGGAAAGTACTTTACCCAAGCTCACAGTTTTCTGTGCTGTGCAGAACCAAAATTCTAACCTAAGTGTGTATGAAACTTAAGTGTTGTGGTTAGTATCTGACACAAGCTGAAGTCATTAGGGAAGAGGGAACCTTAACTGAGAGACTGCCTCCATCATACTGCCCAAGGTCAAGCTCCAGGGAAATTTTCATTGATTGATTTGGGAGGGCCTAGCCCACTGTGAGTGGGCACATCCTTGGGTCCTGGGTGGTATAAGAAAATGGGCTGAATAAGCCACACGGAGTGTTGTGGCCTGCTCTGTTCTGCAGGTCAGGGTTTAGCAAGAGAGAGAGTGGGGGGAAGAAGGGGAAGAGACTCGAAAAATAGAGACAAGCCAAAGGATCTGTAGTCAAGTCTCCTTTATTGTCTCTCACAGACTATATTCACACCTCCTACTGACCACCACACACACACCACTCCACCTACTATTACTACACCACACCCTTATAAGGAAATCCTGGGTATTTATAAGTACAAACAGGAGAACACAGGTGAAAACATTTTACCACATGCACCATGCAGCTGGGGTCACTAAACAGCAAAACAAACTATGTGGGATAAACAAGATATTTATCAGAGTGTGCTTCAGCTGTTGTAGGCTATTGAAAAACAAGTTTCTCATCAGGGTATATGGCTCCAGATGGCTGCAAAGTTGATAGCTGCTTTCTAGCCACTTTCTGATTAAAGTCAGCTCCTAACAATGGAGTAAGTCAGAAAGCAACCTTCCTCTGTGGCTTCTGTTCTTGCTTCACTTTATGACTGGTTTTTAAGCAGTAAACATGAAATAAACCCATTCCTCCTCAAGTTGCTTCTAGTCATGGTGTTTACAACAGAAAACAAGCCAGTTCACTAAGTTTCAATGATTAACTTGAGAAATGATCAGCTTTTGAACAGCTCCTAGGACCATGAGACCAAAGAGAATTACAATGATAAAGAATACTGTGTACTGCAGAGCTTACCCTGCTTATAGGAGTTTGTGGTAAGCTGGCCCAAGAGTGTGAGCATGGGAGAGTTGGCCCTGCCACTTGTCTGCCTTGGGGTGGGGTGGCATGGGCAAAGGAGAGATGCCCACCCCCCAGCCCTAACCCCCGAGTAACCCTGACCCTGGGTAACCCTAACAGTAGCCACCCTCTACCCCCACTACCTACAGTAGATAGATGATGTACTGGCTGGTTTTGTGTGTCAGCTTGACATAAGCTGGAGTTATCACAGAGAAAGGAGCCTCCCTTGAGGAAATGCCTCTATGAGATGCATTTTCTCAATTAGTGATCAAGGGGGGAGGATCCAGCCCACTGTGGGTGATGCCATCCCTGGGCTGGTAGTCCTGGGTTTTATAAAAAAGCAAGCTGAGCAAGCCAAGGGAAGAAATTTAGTAAGTAGCACCCCTCCATGGTCTCTGCCTCAACTCCTGCCTCCAAGTTCCTACCCCATGTGAGTTCCTGTCTTGACCTTTGGTGATGAACAGCCATGGGGAAGTATAAGCTGAGTAAACCCTTTCCTCTCCAAGTTGCTTCTTGGTCATGAAGTTTTATGCAGGAATACAAACCCTGACTAAGACAGATGAGTTGGCCCCAGGGGTTAAGAGAGCTGAAGAGCTAGCCCTGTTCCTCACAGGCTGTAGCACTTGGGAAAGCAGGCACTGTACCTGGGCTGGGCAGCACAACAGAGCTGACCCTGCTGGTGTGGGCAAGGGTGAGCTATCCCCAATGGCATGATAGCAGGGGAGCTGGCTTGCTTCTTGCTGGCTGTATCACTGGATGAGCTAGGTGGGGCAGGGCTGGAGAGCTTTCCCACATGGTGTGGGTGCAGGAGAGTTGGCTCAGCTACCATCCAGGTCTAGATCCAGGGTTTTTGAGTTGGTCTACTCCAACATCTACCCCATCGATAAACTGCTAGAGCATGTAAAGAGGCCAGTTCTACATATCCAAAGCTGCAGGATCTCTATGACACATGGCAACAACAGGATAGCCAAGAAAAGTCGTAGTGAGGATCCAATGTTGATAGTATAGCAGAAACCAGGGGTCTTGAACCAGACCAATGACTCATTGTAATGAACACTTGCAAGTAAAGCTATGTGGACAAAAGGGTACACTGTGGGACACAGTGTGACACACTACTGCTTCCACAATGAGATTTTCTTTTTTTGTGTGTGGGAGGTTGCAAGGGTGGAGGCAGGCATGAGAGGATAGAGAAATGAGTGGGATTGGGGTGCATGATGTGAGATTCACAAAGAAGCAATAAAAACTAAATTAAAAAAAGAATACTGTGTACTGAGAAATGGGTACACCCTATGAGAGTTGGGATGGTGGTGTATTGGAGAATTCCTGAGAGACTAGGAGGAGTAATGCAGTTGTGGAAGGTCTGTTGCTGACAAGGTGTAGCAGGGAGGAATGTCCAGAGCAGGCCAAGGGAAGGGGACACAGTGCACAAGTCATTCATGGTCAGTTCATTCTTGCAGGGCAGAAGCAGATCAAGCTTAGTATAAAGAGGAGGGGACAAGAGGTGGAGAGAGCTTGGAAATGTTCCTCTGTTGGCTTTCATTTTCATGTAGTGAAATAGAAAGCAAGACCTGCTGAGAGACCAGGGAAGAATTAGAGGTGTGAGTAAAAAGAAAGGCAAGAAGCAGGCATCCAGAAGAGCAGGGGAGTCAATAGACCAGGAAAACAGGAGCCAGACTGTCAGGAAACATTAAGGGCTAATTTGAAGTCATCAACTTCAGAGAACCAACCAACCAACCAACCACCCACCCACCCACCCACCCACCCAACCAAATAAACCTCTCTGAAAATTAAAATACTTATTTGATTCAAAGTATGTTTAAAAAGCAAGCAAGCAAACAAACAAACTCAGAATGTCAGGAAGTGTAATTTCTGAGTGTTGGGAATGAGGTAGGTTGTCATTGGGTTTAAAGTCTGAGAGATTAGAGGGTGTGCTGGCTAGTTTATGTGAACTTGACACAAATTAGAGTCATTAGAGAAGAGGGAGCCTTAATTGAGAAAATGTTCCAGTAAGATCTGACTGTAGGGCATTTTCTTAATTAGTGATCAGTGAGGGAGGGCACATCCCATCTTGGATCTATGATCCTGGGTTCTATAAGAAAGCAGCTTAAGCAAGCCATGAGAAGCAAGCTCGTATGCAGCACTCCTCCATTGTCTCTCTATCAGCTCTTGCCTCCAGGTTCCTGCCCAGTTTCAGTTCCTTTCCTCACTTCCTTTATAGATGATATGTAACGTGCAAATGTAAGCCAAAGAAACCCTTTCCTCCTCAACTTGGTAGGTGAGATCATGGTGTTTCATTACAGCAACAGTAACTCCAACTACCACAGATGGTGATTCAAGTGTTCTGACCTTCTCAGAGTGATGGAGCCAGATTCTGAGATAAAGAGAAAAGAAATTGGTGGTATCAGCCTCAAGATGCCAGGTTGGGATTGTAACTGTTGCAGTTCTGAAGAGAAAGGCTTTGCCTGCAGTTACAGCTCTGCTCTGGCTGTGGAGAAGGTTTCCCCAATGCAAGTGTAACAAGTCTGTTCCAAGAGGTATCCTGGCAATCGGGAGCCAAGGAATACTACAAAGTTACACTGCACAACAAACCTCACAGAATAAATTTATTGCAAGGGAAAATTCCCCTAGGGTGACTTCTAGATGCTGCAGGGAACTGAACAGAAGCCAAGGGTTACATGAGATTTCTTTGGAGTTGGGGTGGGGTAGTGGAGCTTCCTAGGGTGGAAATTTCCAGAGTGAGAACTGATGGGATTTCAAGTGCTGAGGTTGGGGTGAGATCAGGGATTGGTGGGTTTTTTTTGTGCTCATGGATTGGCAGCATTCTGTGGCAAGCTTGGTGATTGGTGGGATTCTGTTTCTTGGCCCTGGATTTGGGCTTGGGGGTCAAGTTCAGGGTATTTTTCTTTGGGCCCTTTTATCCTACAGGGATCATCTCATTTTTGACAGTATGTTTTATACTCTCTCATAATCCACAAAATTTAGCGAGATTTCAGGCCTATAAAACTGGGGACTATCTTTCTCTATAACCTGCTTTCCATGTTCTTTCTTCTTTCTTTACCTTTCAGTCTCTCCTTGCTCTGCTTTCCACCCCCTCCTTTTATACTTCCTCCCCATCCGGAAAGGGGTCTTTCTATGTAGCCCATGGTCTGGAACATGCTGTGTGGTCAGGCTGGCCTTGTGTTCAGGATAGTCCTGCCTCATTCTACTGAGAGGGATTATACACATGGAAGATATACCATGTCTAGCTCTTCCTTCTCAATAAGTAGTAATCAGTGCATCAGTATGTAACACTTCACACTGATATTCAAATATTATTTATGGGGAATAATTTATGGATCATTCTTACCAACAAACCGGGTTTGGAACTCTTGAAGGGTTTGAGTAGGGGTTTGTCTGTATGAAGGCAAACGTTTCCAGGAGCCATCTTCACATTTCTTCATGAACTGGTCAAAAAGGAGTCTCAGGTCCTTAGTCCAGCTGGGGTTAGGGAGAGCATAGTCCTTACGAATGACTTTCTCAGAAGAAAATAACCTCTAAAAGACAGAGACAAGAAAAAGAAGAATAGGAGGCACATAGTATTTCATACTTTCTGCAACTTCCTAAGACTACAATGCTGCTTTTCTTATTGCTAGAAAATGATCACTTCAAAATGGTTGGGAACTTCAGAGCTCATTTGTCCCACATCCCTTCACAGAAATGAGAATGACAAAGAGTCAGTGATTTGCCTAACTTCTCCCAGCTAGTTACTGGTGGGGATAGCATTAGGCCCAAGTGACCAGTCACCAGACATAGAGAGATGGATAGATATTATCAAAAGCACACAGGCGAGGCCCACATAGGAGGTTGGAACACAAGGGAATAAATAGTATTGCTTCAGTATTTGGCTCTTTGACATGAATACTAACAAACAGAAAGTATCATCTGGAAAGAGTAGTGTATGTAAAACCAAAACCAAAACCAACCAAGTAAACAACAACAACAACAAAATCCAAAACTAATTTGTACAAATCAAGGAGGCATGAAATAGTTTTGAAGGGTTTTATTATATTCTATGCAGTAGGAACTGACAATTATCCCCATTTTACAGATGATAATATTAAAGTCTACAAGAAGCTAGGCAATGTTAAAGTGTAAGAGAAGGAACAGAGTCCTGAGGGCCTCCCCTATTCCAGGTCTCTGTAAGTTTTTAGAGGTTCCTCCCACTCCAGCCCCAGCCCTGGCAGCTGTATATTTTCATTCATTCTCCTGGCCCTCTGGGCTTCTTTCCTGTCTTTCCCCCCTCATACCTGATCTTACCCCCTTTCCCCCTCCTCCTTCCCTCACCCATGCAGGTCCCTCCCTGCCTCTGTCTCTCATGATGATTTTGGACTCAATGTGAATGACCTTAGCTAAAATGCCCAATGGTGGAGAGATGGAACCTGAAGAGACCACCTACTGAAGTTAGACAGGACCCCCAGTGGAGGGATGGGGACACCAACCTACCTTCAAATTTTTTTGACCCAAAATTGTTCCTGACTAAAAGAAATGCAGGGACAAAAATGTAGCAGAGAACTGAAGGTAAGGCTGTCCAGTGACTGGCCCAACTTAGATCCATTCCATGGGTGGATACCAAACCCTGACACTATTTCTGATGCTATGTTGTGCTTGCAGACAGGAGCCTAGCATATCTGCATTCTGAGAGGCGCTATCAGCAGCTGATTGAGAGAGATACAGATATAAGAGCCAAGCATTGGGCTGTGGTTGGAGACCCCTATGGAAGAGTTAGGGGAAGGATTGAAGGAACTGAAGGGGATGGCAACTCCATGGAAAGATCAACAGTGTCAACTAACCTGGACCCCTGGGAGCTCCCAGAGACTAAGCCACTAACCAAAGACCATACATGGGCTGGTCAGAAGCCTCTGGCACATATGTAGCAAAGGACTGCCTTGTCTGGCTTCAGTGGAAGAGGATGTGTCTAATCCTGTAGAGACTTGATGGCTCAGGAATGAGGGATACTCGGGATGTGGGGGAGGACCTCTCAGAGTTGAAGGGGAGGGGGAAGAACTCTGTGAGGGGGGACCAGAAGAGGGGGCAACATTTGGTATGTAAATAAAATAATTTATTAATAGAAAAAGAGAAGGAGCAGAAGGATGTAGAGGTATAGGCAAAGCCCCAGTGCTAAGCTAACTGGTTTGAATTCTATCTGCAGCACTCTCAGATTATTTAAGCAGGAGTGATGTGATCAGACTTGGCCATAATAGAAGAGTGGCAATGTCCAAGATTTGCAAATGAAGGGTTCTACTTGGAGACAGCTGGGTAACTCAGTGAGAATTATGAGATTGTAAAGCAGAACTTAGGAACAACTTCCATAAAGCAAGGAAGAAATAAGATAAATGCTGCAGCCAGTCCCTGGTGTATGAGTGGCACTGTGGAAATAAATGACAGTTAATTACAATAAAGAATACAAGAGGGACAAGAGGAAGCCAGGAGAAGAGAGGTTGGTGTCATGGTAACTGCGACTTCCAGCTACAATACTTATTTGGAGCACTGAGTGTTGCCACTGTTCCAGTCAACAACTGGAAGGTTGGAGGCCCAGGAAGACAGGGTGTGATCTACAGAAGAGCATATTCACATGCTCCCAGACAGCAGACAGGAAAGCTGCTGCAGAAACCTCACAACAGTTATGACTACAGATGGTATGTACATGTGGGGTTCTACTTGTAGCCACCATTCTGATTACTGTATGTGTCACTTGGACCACACCCCTGACACCATGCTGCACTCACTGATGGGAGAATCAGCTTCTGCTGATGCCTGGGCTGACTCCAATCCTGGTTCAATAGGAAAAACAGAGGGAACCTGTCTCAAGTACTCTATGAAAATGAAAACAACAACAACAACAACAACAACAACAACAAACTTGATTGATGAGATGGCTTGGTGGGTAAAGGGTAAAGCCTGTACCAGACCTGATGACCCCTAGCTGGATCCTTGAAACTTGTATGTTGGGAGGAGTGAATGAACAGTTGTCCACAAAGTTCCACTCATAAATACATAAATGTAAACAGATCAACAACCAAACCCTTTGTCAGAAATAAAAAGGAAGTCCTGATTTTTGTGGTACTAGGGAATTGAGGAAACAAACAGAAATAACACTTGCCTGTAGCTCAGGATAAGTAACTTTATTTTCTATGCCACTTTGATCATTTTATCCTTTCAGAACCCAGCCTAGATAATCTGAGCAAGACAGACAAACTCCACCCATTATTTCTTACTCTAAATACAACTATGGTAAAATACTGATGCATTTCCTCCAATGTCTTTCCATTTACTGCCACACCTGGATTTATACTGTTAAGGTAGTGCAGTTTACATTTTCTTGGCAAGCCTCTGGCAGCAAAGACCTTCTTGCATAGTTCCCAAATAGTAAACTTCATTCATCAGGTTTTTTTTTCTTTTTATACTGCTCATTCCCATTGAAGTTGCCATCCATATTTTGTTTAGTTTTTCAGTGAAAAAAGTTTTAAAGGAGTGGACATATTATAAAAGCCAGAGGATCAGGGCTTTGCTATGAGGCTCTGTTTCCTAGTAATGTCACAAGCTAGTAAAATCTCGAGTAAAATCTCACAACGTGATTGCCCAAACCTGAGCTGGACAGGGAGGACACCAATAAATATGCTAAACTACCACAGTGAACAGCCCAAGAGGCTTCGGCCCTACACAAAGAACTAGGAGAGAGAGAGAGGTGGTCTTCCCCAGGGATTCCCCAAACAAATCAGCACTCAAAACATACATACAAGCGACATCATATGGACTCAACAGGCTATATGTCTGGGATTATGTACGAATATATAAATGCATATAAACATACAGAAACAACTGATCTTAAAAGAGGTTATGAATTTAAAGAAGAATGGGGAGAGGATATGAGGTGCTTAGAGGGTAAAAGGGAAGGAAGAAATGATGTAATTAAAAAGGAATCTCAAAAATAAATTAAAAAATTTATTTTATTTTGTTTTTGAGGCAGGGTGTTGCTATAGTCTTAAGTTTGTGATCTTCCTGTCTCCCAAATACTGGGATCACAGGCATGTACAATGGTGTCTAGCTTGAAACCAATCTATCTAATTTTCCTCTTTCTTTCTTTCTCTCTTTCTTTCTTATTTATGTATTTATTTACAGATAGGGTCTCACTATATGTAGCCTTGCTTGGCCTGGTACTCAATATATAGACCAGGCTGGCCTTGAACTCAAAAATCCAACTACCTTTGCCTCCCAAGTGCTGGGATTAAAGGCATGCCCCACCATACCTGACCTTGTTGGAGGAGGTGTGTCCCTAGGTGAGGGTTTTGATATCTTTAAGCTCAGACATTCCAAGTTAGCTCTTTGCCTCCTACTTTCAGGCAAGGGGGTACGCCCTCTGCAGCACCATGCCTGCCTGCTACCATGCACTCCACTGTGACAGCCATGGACTCAACCTCTAAAACTGTAAGCCCCCAATATACTCCTTCTATAAGTTGCCTTGGTCATGGTATCTTCACAGCAATACAAAAGTAACTGAGACAGGCAGGAAGAACTCTTAACCACTAAGTCATCTCTCTAGGATCCAGGAATAACCGTTTTTGTTTGCTTGTTTTGATGCAGGGTCTCATTATGTAGCCCTGGCTGTCCTGAAATTCACAATTATGGTCAGGTTGGCTTCAAACTCACAGAGGTCAGTCTCCCTTTGCCTTTGGAGTGCTGTGATTAAAGGTGTGTGTCATATCGCAATGCTCAGTTTAGACATCACCCCACTATCCCCCTTTTTGAGACAGAATTTCTCTGTGTAGCCCTAGCTGTCCTGGAACTTGGTCTGTAGACAAGGATGGCCTCAGAGATCTACCTGCCTCTGCCTTCTGAGTGCTGGGATTAAAGGCATGTGGCCTCTTCCACCACAATCAGAAAAATAGTTATACTCTTCTGACTGGGATTTGAACCCCAGCCACACCAGGGAGAGTACTGAATCCTAACCACTAGACCACCACGGATGCTGGTTTGTAATTATGAATCTGGGTTCATTTCATCCTCAGGTCTCTTTTCTTTTTTAATATTTATTAGTATGTATGTGTGTGTGGTATGTGTGTGTATGTATGTGTACATGCCATGGCACTCATGTTAAGGTCATAGGAGAACTTTGTGGAGTCAATTATTTCCTTCCATCTTTACATGAGTTCCTAGGATTGAATTCAGGTTGTCAGGTTGCAGGACAGATACCTAGCAAGCCATCTTGTTGGTTCCATTCAGATCTCTCAGTTAGGAAACCCCTGCTTAGATCAGTTTTCACATCCTCTTATGGGATAGAGAAATAGAGCTAATTGAAGACTTTTAGCCATCAGAATGCTCCCTGGGCTCTTCTACTTATCTAACTTACAGTTTTATTATTCGAGACAGGGTCTCATTGCTCTGAATCTTCCTGTGTAGACCAGGTTAGCCTACCTACTTCTGCTCTACCTACTGCTTCCTGAGTGCTGCTGGAATTGAAGGTATGCTCCACCACACCCAGTCTGATTTTAGCTTTTAAACTAAAATCCAATAAATTGTTCTGAGTTCTATTATGTACCTTCTTTTTATACAGGGGACAGGAAAGACAAAAAAAGAAAAGACCTAGGCTCTGCCTTTAAGTGTGAGCAGCCTCAGATAATGGGAAATACAATTAGACACAGATATGGATACAAGTGCTTTCATGGAATACTTAAACAAACAAACAACAGGCATCAACAAGAGACCCAGACTGATTTCTTCCAGCCAAAGTTCCGGAAAGAGAGAACTAAAGGCTACTCTAAGCAAAGGCCCAGAGGATGAAATGGCTACAGACACACTGGAGGGCTGCTAGGATCTCAGTCTTCACACATGAAAAGTGCACAGAAAGAGGTGCAGCCAAACATGGTTGACAATACAAAAGAGGGTTCACAACTCGGGTCTTGAATTTAACCTTCTAGGTTAATGGTTAAAAAAACAATCAGTGTGAAAGGTGATTTTAGGTAGCACAAGAACAAAGATAAACATATGTTTTAAATACTATAAGTAACATAGTATATAATTACAGTAATAAAAATACTTTATATATTCTTATGTAACACAGAAGAAAATGAATAGCACATTACACTTGTTATAGCAAAAGTGTTTTTACTTGGGATGAAACTACATAAAGAGGCAATCATGGGGCTGGAGAGCTGGCTCAATGGTTAACAGCACTGGTTGTTCTTCCAGAGAATGCAGGGTCAATTTCCTGCACCCACATGGCTGCACAACTGTCCATAACTCCATCCTAGAGAGATACAACACCCTCATCTGGTCTCTATAGGCACTGCCACAGACATACAAGAGGCAGTGCACACATAAATAAGCAAATTTAAAAATAAATTAAGTTTTTCCCTGCTTTTGCATAGCTTTGTTTGTTTTTATTTTTATTTATTTATTTATTTTGGAGACAGAGTTTTCTTGTGTAGCCCTGGTTGTCCTGGAACTTCCTCTATAGACCTCAAGGTCATAGAGATCCTCCTGCCTCTGCCTCCTGAGAGCTGGGCTTAAAGGCGTGCACCACCACTGCCCAGCTCTTTTTTTTTCCTTTTTCATAAATGGCAATCATGAAGTTGGTGTGTTGAAATGTTGACTTTCAAAAATGAGCCTTTAGCAAAATAACAACATTGGTTTTTAGAAAGTTTCACCAAGTGCAAAGGATGAGTTAAAATGGTGAGAAAAAAGAGAAAGTAGCACAGATCGATAGACATCAGGGTTAGCTATGGCCCAGAGCTGAGCTAGGTACAGAGAAACAAGAAGAAAAGGTTTAAGTGACATCCAGTACTAGAACCCAGGGAAATGGCAACTATTAACCTCTGGACAGAGTCTCGGGTGATTCCAGACTTGTGGCTTGGATGGCAACGTTAGAAGGAAAAGATGCTTGTTAGCGTGCAAGTGCAGATGGCTGAGAATGGGAGTGGAGCTACTAATTTTAGTTGGAGGTATGCCAAGTTACCTTAGATGGACTCTACAGTGTTGTGGGAAATAAAAGCAACTCAATTTTCGGTTCAAAGAGGTGAGACCTAAGCGCTGCTTGTGGTGAATGCACTTGTAAATTCATAGCACAGACTATGAATGAAAAACGAGCTGTAGGGATGATCATTACTCTTTGTTCTCAGTAGAGGAAAGGTCATGCTTGATCTTTAGTTATACATTTATGAAAGTTGGGTTTGTAAGTAAAGTTATAACTTTTTATGCCTCCTTTTAAGAGATAAGTTACTGAATCGAAAGCAGCACAGATAAAGCCTGTACGTGCTGCTGCTTAAATGGTCTCAGCACAGACTGCCGGGTTCCAACGTGCAATTAAACTAAGTTATATTTCTTGTAAGATTAGCACAGATCATTTTCTTTCCTCATCGGTAAGATGGTACCTGACTGATGACAAGCCATCAACATTCACTATTATTTTAAAATTGTGTGTGTGTCCATCACTGAGGGCCTCCAGTCCTCTCTTATTGTCTAGCAGGAAGCTGCAATAGCTTGAGAGAGATGCCACAGTCACCTAATAACCAAAGTTCTTTTTTTCCATTCTCAATACAGAACGGTTCCCGGTTGTTCTTTATTATAACACACAGTATACAAACATTTGATTTGGCAAGTCAAAATGACCCCATTCTCTCTAGACCGTAAATTCCTTGAGGAAAACGTTTTTTCTTTTTCCTTATCTAACTACAACACGTCTTACTTATCATCAGTGGCCAATCACACCTGACATACAGTTGGAGCTCAACAAGTATTGATCACATCAGTGAAACAAAGCAGGGAAAAAATAAGGGCAGACAACATTTAAGATTTACATTCCAGGTATGCTAAATGCTTCCCTTGCATTATCTCATTATAGTCAGTCCTATAACACCCTCCAAGATGGTGAAAACGGGCTAGAGAAGGTGTAATTGATTATCTGACAATCAAAAGTCTCCTCTCTCTTCCTGAATTGGTTATAACGAATCAGAGTCTATTAGGAGTAGATCCCTGATAAGGATAAGTGGTCTTCTCCAGGGGTCAGTAATGGTTCTTTCACGGTTTTCTGGGTGACCTTGCTTATCCTTTATTATTATCTCAGTAGTAGTAGTAGTGGCGATCCCATCCCTGCTGGCCTATTTCAACCTTGAGTCACTTTCCCTTCCGGCTCCTCCTGATTCGAATCTCAGGGCTGAAGATACCGTGATTACAGCTGGGGACAGGTGTTAGCTTAGCCTCAGTTGGGCTGTCTCCCCTTATCGACCCACGAAAGCAGCGTCCCGGGACTTACCCTCGCTGCTCCAGGGCGCCTCGCAGGCGTGGCCCCAAAAGTGCGCAGGCGCATAGCGCAGCGTCTCAGCATTGCTCAAGCCAAGGGCAGGACGCTGCTGTCTCCTCTCATCCAGAAAGAGCCACACTATCGCACAAGCTGATTCCGGACTATTAACTGTGGAGGCGGGTGGAGGGCGGAGCCACGCGCCGCCTTGGACGCTGGCGCCTCCCCGAAGCCGGGCGGACCAAGTCCTCGCTGCCCGCCTTTGGTTCCGGGAGATTTTGCATCCGGCTCTCAACAGGCGCGGCTAGACAGCCGATACATTTAGTTCCTTGTTTCCAGACAATTAACGCTCCAGACAGCAAAAGACTCATCTCGGTCGGACAGCAGCACAGACGAAGCGAGGATAGCCACTGGGTGCTGGTTAATGGTGTTGAAATTTGATCTTCTGGTTGTAGGACACTTGCACGTTTAAAACTGTCAGTCTCTTCTATTTAACGTGACACTCTTCAGTTGTCCCCTCTCTTTCCGTGTGTGTGTGTGTGTGTGTGTGTGTGTGTGTGCGCGCGCGCATGTGCGTGTGTGTGTGTGTATTCGCGCGGATGTGTGTTTGTGTACTGAAATTGTATACATCAACTTTTACTCTAGCAAGAACCGTCTCTACCAAAGAAATTGCTCTTGGGTTGGCTCAATAGAGTTAGCCCGAACTGTCTAATGGGGGCCTGCTAGTTTCACTGCTTTTTCTTTCTGTGCTAGGGATTGCTAGATAAACAGAATAATCTCCATGTTCCACAAAGGAACACAGAAGCAAAGCAATTATTTTTGTCGAAAGGTGCATCAAGACTCAACTAGAGTTAGCAAGCATACAGGGACAGATAATGACTGCCCTACGCTCCCCCCACCCCAATTGCCCGGAGTCTGTCGTGATTGGCTAGTTTTTAACATAATAATTACAAAGGAAATGAAAAAACAAATGGAAGGGGTTGGCCACATAAAGGGAAGGCTGCAGTCTTTATGTAAACAAAATTTTATCTGGTTGGGCGTAGTCTAACGTTTGGATAATGGTGGCATAAGCATTTAATTCCAGCACTCAGAAGGCAGAGGTGGGTGGATCTCTAGGCCAGCGCGGTCTACACAGTGAGTTCAAGCCAGCCAAGACTATACAGTGATACCCTGCCTCAAAAAAAGAAAACAAAAACAAAGAAACGAACAAAAATCTGCATACAGTTGGAGAGATGGTTCATAAATTTAAAAGCACTGGTTAGATTCTGAGTGCCCGATGGCAGCTCACAGCTGTTTGCAGTTCCAGGGGATTGGATGTCTTCTTTTGGTTTCTATGGGCACATGTGGTACACAGACAAAACACCCATATAGATAGAGTCAAATAACAATAATAATTGCTCTCTACTGTGTTTTACAGAGTATGACTTCAAGTTTATATACCTTCAAGTTCACTAATCTGGAACATTCAATCTTCTGTCCATCCTATCAAGTATCTTTTACCTAAGATATTCATTTTTATCTGAAAGTTTTCTCTTTTGTTGGAGGATAGAGCTAGAAGGACGTGAAGGACTAGAGTTGGTTACTTACCACAATTCTAAACAACAGTGAGAATACAACAGGAAAGGGATTATGGAGTTTATTTTTGAGTTCCTAAGGTCAGAAAGACAGTGGTCTAGTGACACCCCGAGAACTGCCTTCAAGGGGCTAGGAACAGCTGCAAGATTGTACAGTACCCCAAAATGTGGTTGGGGACGGAAACCTGTAGTAGTCTTAGGCTCTGGTCTGGTGGATCCTTGTCTGAGGCTTTATCTTTCAAGGTCCCTATTGCAACTGGGAAATTATTAGCTCTTGTGGGTTAGTTCCAGTTCCTATAATAGGGTGCAAGCCTTCAGGGGTCATTGTTTCTGGAATTTGAGGTAATCTGGGAAGTAGAAATAACACAGAGAATGAACAAGTTAGAGGAGCAAAATGGAGACAGGGCTGTGATTTGAGAAGCAGATAGAAGAAGATGAAAGCTGTTGACATATGGCAAGTCTACAATTCTCAAAGTCAGACAGGACGGTCAGGAGTCCAATGTCATTCTCAGCCACTGTTGAATTTGAGGCCATCCTGAGATACATGAGACTGTGTGTGTGTGGTGTGTGGTGTGTGGTGTGTGGTGTGTGGTGTGTGGTGTGTGTTTATCATCCTTGTATCATCATTAGTTTTGTACTAATACTTGTAGCACAAGTCCTCCCAACCTACTCTTTTCAGGCTCTATAGTAAAAAAAAATGTCTACGTATATCTGGCCCAAAGGCTAAGTAGATAAAGGCGCTTGCTACCAAGCCTGGTGATCTGAGTTGAAGTCCCATGATCTACATGGTAAAATAAGAGAGGGAACTCCTTCAATTTGTTGTCTGACCTTCACACATATTCTGCTACATGTATGCAGTAATGTGCATGCACACACACTAGCAAGTAAATAAGTAAACAAATGTAATAAAGAATTACGAAAAGAAAACTCTTATTGTGACAATGTGGACATGTTAAATGAAATAGGCACCGATAAACCAATGTCATGTGACCTCACTTATAAGCATAATCTAAATCAATAGAACTTATAGAAGCAGACAGTAAGATGGTTGTCAGATTCAGTGGGGGAGGGCTGGGGACTGGGGAGATGGTGGTTAAAGAAAACAAAATTTCAGTTAAGAAAGCTTAATAGGGCTATTATAAAGCATCATGGCAACTATAATTAATGCAAGTGTATTTTATGCTCGATCATTTAATCTGAGTTAGACCTTTATTAAGTTGTAGTAGCCAACTTAAAGTAGCCGAAATTTCCTTTTAGGTAATTATCATAGTTATAATTCAATCTAAATTTGTAAGCTTCCTAGTTCCTTCAGAAAACCATGTGGGTTTTTTTTTTTTAAAATGTCTTTTGGCTTTGTTCTGCATCTGTAGTACCTAGGCACTTGAAAGCGGTTACTGAGAGGAGAAAAAGAAAGCCCTACCCAAGATAGGGTCTCACTTGGTCTAAGTTCACTTTCAACTCATTATATAGCCAAAGGGTGTTCTTCAACTGTTGGTCCTTCTTCCTTAGCTCTCCAAGTACTGGGATTATAGACATAAGCATCTTGTTTCTCTTGATATACATGCTTCAGGAACCTGGATGTGATCTATGTACCAGTCCATCAGTAGACAGTCAAGTCAATGACATTGGGTTCCAAATCCCTCAAGACTGAGGAATGGGCAAGGAAAAGGAGGAGTTGTAACTGGGTCTTCCATTCCAGACCACTTCAACAGTAATGGAATGAGGGGAATGATAAGATGGCTTAGTGGGTAAGAGTACCTGTTGTCATTCCTAAAGACCTGAGATCAATACCCAGGGGCCACATGGTGGAAGAAGAGAACCACTCTTACAGATTGTCCTCTAATCTCCACATGTGGGCTGTGACATAAACATGTGCATACATACACACACACACACACACATACATACACACACAGACAGACAGATACACACATATACACTAAATCAATAAGTGTTTATAAAAACTTAGAATGATGGTTTGGGTTTGACAGTGGGAATTTGAAAGAGGACCGAGTACAGACCTACCTAATTCCATTTTGTTTCAGACTCTACCTTTATTGCCTTCCTTTTGAGTTCTGATTGCTCCAGAGTCTTTCTTCCCCCGGAGTTACCTTAGATTCCAAGAACACCCAATTGCTGAACAAAAACAAAGGGAAGTAATTACTCCTTAGGCAGAGACCTTCTTGGTGCCAATATAATTCTGCAAAGCTGATCCTCAGACAATGGACCAAGATAATGATAGGACAGACCACAGCCAGACCAAGAGAGCCTGTATTTCTATGTAGGACCCCTCCCCCACCAACCCAACCCTTGCCCTTGTTTCTCTTTTCTAGATTATGCTGAGTCTGCTGTAAGCACTTTGAAGATGGATTTTGCTCATTAGACTTGGTCCTTCCTGGTATGATCATATTTCTCTAAAGCCTTTCTCCTCCTCCCTACTCTCTGAAGTTATTATAGCATGAAGAAATGAGGGGGAAACATTTGGAAGGAGGACTGGGATCTTTTCTCTCTAGACTTTTCTGTAATTTATTAAGTCTCATGGTTTTAAGTTCCAACTTTTAATCACTAGCTTAAAGTTCTCTTCATTAATAATGAGGTTAATTATGTGAAGTGTCCATTATTATCTCCATTTTACAGCTGAAGCATCTGGGGAAAATTATGTGTTCTCATGCTATCATCAAATGCAGGATTTCATGGGTGTTTTAATGCACCCTTATAAAAGTTCCTCTAAACTGTTTTTATTACAGAATGTTGATGTTTTAGTCAGTGTTCTATTGCTGTGAAGAGACACCATGACCACATCAACTCTTACAAAAGAAAACATTTAATTGGGACATGTTCACAGCTTCAGAGATTTAGTCTATTATCAGCATGGTGGGAAGTGTGGCAGCATCCAGACAGTTATGGTGCTGGAGAAGTAGCTGAGAGTTCTACACCTGCATCTTCAGGCAGTAGGAAGAGAAAGTGACATTGGGCCTGGCTTGACCATCTGAAACCCCAAAGCCCACCTCCAGTGACACACTTCCTCCAGCAAGTCCATACCTACTCAAATAAGGCCACATCTCTTAATCCCTGTCAAGTAGCACCACTCCCTAATGACCAAGCATTCAAATATATGAGCCTGTGGGGCCATTCTTATTCAAACTACCACACTTGGCTTCATAATTATGAACATTGCTTTTGTTGAATTTAAAGACCACTGTAGGAGTTATGTGGACACCTAATTAATGGATCAGTGAAGCCGATACATGAAGATTCTGGCAATGAGTGAAGTATCAGAAACTCTTCACAGAATTTCCACTTAAGAAACCTTGGTTTGGTCAGATGTGGTAGTGAATACCTTTAATTCTAGACTTAAGAGGCAGAGATATACTAGTCTATGTGAGTTCAAGGCTTGCTTAGTCTACATAGTAATTTCCAGGCCCAGGTAGAGAGACATAGTGAGTCAGTCTCTCTCTCTCTCTCTCTCTCTCTCTCTCTCTCTCTCTCTCTCTCTCTCTCTCTCTGTCTCTGTCTCTCTCAAAGTTAAATGAGTAAATTTAAAAAAAGACATATTCATTCACTGTTGGTGTGACTGTAAATTGGCACAGCCACTCTGGAAATCAGTGGGTGAATTCTCAAAAAGCTAAGAAAAATATGTCAGTACCCAGATCAACCATTCCTTTCCATATGTATGCCCAAAGGACTTGACATTCTATCCCGTGGATACTTATTCGATCATGTACAATATTGTCTCTCTATTTACAATTTCTAAGAAATGAAAATTACCTAAATGTTCTTCAACTTATGTATTTATAATGGATAATGAAAACATGACATACAAACTCAGTGGAGTATTATTAATCTATAAAGAAAAGTGAAATAATGAAAGTTGCAGGGAAATGGATGGAACTAGAAAATGTATTTAACAAGCATCTTAGTCACTGTTCTTTTGCTATGAAGGAACATCCTTTGTCTTATACAAGGCAAAGCATTTAATTGGGGCTTTCTTTTAAAGGGTAAGTCCTTTATTATCATGGTGGGAAGCACAGCAGCATGCATGACAACTAGAGAAGTAGCTGAGAGGTGTACATCCTGATCCCTAGGCAGTAAGAAGAGAGAGAGATTAGGTCTGGTATGATGGTTTTGTATATGGTCAGCCCAAGGAGTGGCCCTATTAGAAGGTGTGGTCCTGTTGGAGTAGGTGTGTCACTGTGGGTGTGGGCTTTAAAAGACCCTCATCCTAGCTTCCTGGAAGTCAGTATTCTGCTAGCAGCCTTCAGATGAAGATGTAGAACTCTCAGATCTTCCTGCACCATGCCTGCCTGGATGCTACCATGTTCCTGTCTTGATGATAATGGACTGAACCTCTGAACTTGTAAGCCAGCCTAAATTAAATGTTGCCTTTTATAAGAGTTGCCTTGGTCATGGTGTCTGTTCACAGCAGTAAAACTAACTAAGACATCTGGCATGGGATTTTGAAATCTTTTTTCTTTTTTTGGTTTTTCGAGACAGGGTTTCTCTGTGTAGCCCTGGCTGTCCTGGAACTCACTCTGTAGACCAGGCTGGCCTCGAACTCAGAAATCCGCCTGCCTCTGCCTCCCAAGTGCTGGGATTAAAGGTGTGTGCCACCACCGCCCAGCGGGATTTTGAAATCTTAAAGCCCAACCCCAATGGCATACTTCCTCTAACAAGGTCATACCTTGTGTAATTCTTCTAATCCTTTAAAAGAGTTCTCCTCCTTGGTGACTAACCATTCAAATATATGAGCCTATTGGGACCATTCTTATTCAAACAACTGTAGCAGGTAACTTAGGCCAAAAATGACAAAAAAACAAACAAACAAACAAACAAAAAACAAACAAACAAACAAACAAACCACATGTTCTCTCTCATTTGTAGCTCCTAGCCCCAAATGTTCCAATATGAGTATATAACCTGGAGTAAAGACAGAAACCAGGAAACAAAAGGAACCATAGTGGTGGGATTCAAGAGAGGGAAATAGCAAGGTATAGATGGTATGAAGGGAGAAACATGGGGAGGAGAGGACAAAGAGGGAAAACATCATCCTTTAATGTCAAGGATGTTTGAGAAAGATATAGGGAGTCATATTATTTTATATTTACATATAATTATATAAAATACATATAAGTATACATGTGTGCATATGTATATAGTTTAAATGAAGTTATGCCATTTGGAGTGATAAGGATTCACCCAAGAGCTATAGACCATCTAACCAAAATCCCAGTGTCAGACATGAGAGATCTCCTTTCAAACTTTTGGTCAGGGAAGTCCAAAGAGACTCCCCAAATAATATAGCTATTTATGATAGCCTTAGCTACTTCCCAGAAGTTGAAGGTGAATTTCTGTTGTTGAACACACCATGTACTTCACACACAGGGTTAGGAGGGATTATCTGTTATTTTTTAAAATTAAAATATAGTTTTGTTTTTTTCTCTCTTTTCTCAAGCAACCAAACTCAGCATGTGGCACATATATCCTCTGCTGTGCCTTCAAAGTGAGAGATTATTGTGGTTTTGAAGCGGTTTGGGCAACCCTGCAATAACATTCTGATAAATAGTGAGAAACAACATAATGTCCTGTGCACCTGGGGGCTCATTACATATCTCTCAAATACAGACCATTGTTATGCTTGAGAAATTGTCAATTTGGGCTTCTAGGCTGATATCTACACATGAGGTGGGCCTTCAATGTGGTGAATAGCCTCCTGCAATCAATTATCAGCTTGTGTAGAGATGCATTAAAGGCTAGAGCAGATTCTTCCCCTCTTTAATTATCCCTTTGTGTGTCCTTGGATGTAACTCTGACATCTAAGTCCATAAAACCAGGCTGTCTTAACCCAATCTTTTATTTTTATTTTTTATTTTAGTTACTTTTTCTATTTCTTTGGAACTGCTATAGTGGTATCACTGTCTAGACACAAAGGAAGAGTCACAGAATTTGTTAATCATTTTGATAAATACATTCTCATCAAGCTACAATTGAACCAGATGAGGCAAAAGATCACAAGCTAGACTTCCAATGCTGCCACAGTAAAAAGCTGACAAGATTAGTGTTTTTTCATAATGCATTAATGTAGAGGACAAAAGGCAGAAATTCAGAAGGCCTCCCATGGAGAAGTCACTCCACCTGCAGACAAACTGAGAAGTCATCAGATTTGGTAAGTCATCTTGGAAGCCCTTAAAGAGAGAGTTAAGGATGGGAAGTACCATAATAGAAGGCTTTAGGACCGTGTATAGTGCTATTCTACATGGCTTGAAAATAGAAGAAGAAAGTGAAAAGCTAAATAACTTAACTGAAATTGGCTCAATACAGATTACAATTATTATCATGTTGGTATTTTATAATATCCTTAACAGCCAAAATGACTTTCTATACCCATTCAAAGAAAAAAAAAACATTTAGAGATATAGGAAAAAGAAAACTATGGAAAATATGTTGGTAAAATGTAAACATTAGAAAGAAAATTAGAGATGTATAAATAAAAAGGAGAAAAATAGACAGATGGAGGAATTTAGACAAGAATTAGGAAGACCTAAAAAATACTCAGACAAGACACAGAGGAATTTAGACAAGAGCCTATAACACCACTACATAATAAAACTGAAAGGGGGTGGCCCAAGGTTGTTAGAAAACCAACCTTAGTTACTATACAAGACCTACCAGGAGATGATAAGCACCCCAAAGGTTATGAAGAAGTTAAATGGGATCCTATAACATATTAGATTTGAGGAGATTTAAAGACATGGTAATTGCCTATGGCATACATTCATCCTATGTAAAGCAGATATTAAATTCATGGGCAACTTAGAATAGAATTATTCTCAAGATGGGAAAGATTTGGCAACAGCAATATTGGAAGCTGGTCCTCAGTTACAATGGCAAACATGGTGGAAAGAGAAAGCCAGGGCCTTAGAACAAGGAAATCAGACTAGAGGTATTGATATTTTCTGGGATCAGTTGCTACATAAAAGTCAATATGCTGAATTACAATGGCAGCTTGAATTTGATGACTACCCCTTGGTACTATGTAGTCTAGCAGCTTGAAATGCTTGGGACAAAATTGAATGGTCTTGAAACAGGTCTGTGTCATTTACTAAAATTATACAAGGGCCAAAAGAAGCCTTCAGTGATTTTTTTTCAAAGATTGACTTTAGCTGTAAATAGAATGATATCAGATTCAGAAGTCAGAGAAATACTGCCTGAATCTTTGGTTTTTGGAAGTGCTACTTCAGAATGCAAAACTGTGATTAGACCTTTAAAGTCAAGATCACCACCAATAGACGAATGGATTAGAGATACAGCTGATTTTGGGTCTCATGTTTATAATGCTAATTTGATAGAAGTAATTTCTAAAAGTATTAAGAAAAAATGAAAAATGGCAGATGTTATAAATGTGGTAAGCAAGGTCATTTGAAAATTGATTGCAGGCAGGGCATTCCTAGAAACAATGTTTTTTTTTTTTTCTAGAAATAATCCAAAGAGAAGACCTCAGCCTTCTGGAATATGCAGAAAGTGGGGCAAAGGCTGGCATTGGACTAATGAATACAGATCAGCAAGGGATAGGCAAGATAACCCTTTGCCATCAGGAAAGGGGGCCTCCTACAGTCCCTGATATCAAATTTGATTCAATCATTTCCTGTCAGTATGGGAGAAACTCGGTCACAGAGTAATTAAAAGATTTAATGTCTGTTGTTAAAAACAACATTGATCTGGAGATAAAGTCAAAACAGCTTCAGTAGCTAAAACAAAAGTTCAGAGAGACCAGCAAGCAAATATTTTGGCAAACTGCTATAAAGGATCAGAGACCAAAGCTAAAATACAAACAGTGACATTGAAATGGAAATTTTAGTAGACAGAAAAACAGATGTAATAATGATTTCATCAAAATCTTGGCATCTAGATTGATCTCTTTAGGAGGTAAATATTCATCTTCTAGGAATTGGAACTTTTTCTCAGGTAAAACCAAGTGCAAGATGGGTAAAGGGTCAGAAGGACAAATAGGCAAACTAAAGTCATATATAGCTAGTATAGCCATGAATTTGTGGGGATATGATTTGTTATAGCAATAGAAAACACAGATTAACATTCCTTCAAAATCAGAAACAAACCATAAAACAAAGTGTTGGGAGCCAAGTCCTAGCATAAAATGGCTATCATCTTTGCAGCCATCTTGGACCATATACCCTAACAAGAGACTTGTTTTTCAGCAGCATACAACAGCTGAGCACACTCTGATAAATGTCTTGTTTTTCCCACATATCTTGTTTTGTTGTTTAATGTCCCCAGCTGCAAGGTGAATGTGGTAAAGTGTCATCAGCTGTGTTCCCCTGCTTGAGCTTATAAATACCCAGGATTTCCTGTCAATTAAAGGAGACTAGAGACTTGATTACACACCATGTCTTGTCTCCATTCTTCGAGTCTCTTGCCCCTCCATCTCTACTCTCTCTCTTGCTTATCCTGTTGTCTGATCCCCTTGGACCAGAGCACTTAGCCCCAAGCATGGGGCAGTGTGGACAGCAACATAGTGTCCCCCAAACATGGGGCAGTATGGTTCTCAACATAGTGGCGCCTCAACGTTAGGCTCCAGTTAGTGGGATACAGTGAAGGACACCACGGGAATTGGAAGCTGCTATCCTCACTCCTGCACTGGAGAACCTGTCAACTGACAGAGCTGGCTTGGCAGTGGCGCTCAATGCGAGACAGCAAGAATGAGAGACCCAGTGAGAGGCATTACTGGAAGAAGGGTCTGCCAAGAATTCAGAAGTGATTGCAGCGAGACCAATAGGTCATAGTAATGAAAATGGGGCAAGAAATAAGTGAGCAGAAACAGATGAAAAAGGCTTTAAAGACTCGAGAAGTAAATTTCAGGCTGCTCTGAGTCAAGAGAGCCAAACAGATAAATAGGTAAATAGAAAGTTGCTCTAAGCAGAGAGCTGAACAGAAAGATAGTGTTAATCAGTTGTATTAGATTGATTTAACTTTCAAAATGGGTGTTATTCTGAGTGGTGTAGTTATACTTTTCCTCTGGATAAAAGGTCAATATAAAGGCTTTTCTGGTTACTTGCTCAAGGATAGACAGCTTTGGGGAAAAAGGTTTTTCTATGTGTTTTCTGAAGAGGTCATTAAGGTAGTAGTTATTTCTTTCAGAATTATATGGATCAGACACAACAGAGGTAGACCTCCAGAAGACTAGATTCCAGAGAATCAAACAAAATAATTATCTTGATACTAAAATTTGTTTTGAGATTTGTATATTACAGAATACACAGCCTTGGTGAATGAATCTTCTTAGCACCTGCATGTTCACTGATGCCCTGGACTTCCAGCTGGATGCAGTTAAGACAGACATCAGAGGCTTATCAATTTACCCTTCCCCTCATCCCGAATCCCTCTTCTAATATCTCAACACCCATATTCAGCTTGAAGAAGTTAATGAAGAGTCGGTACCCCAATTCCCAGGACTTGGGGACTGAGGTGGTTAATATTAGGCTGTCTTTCTAGAGAAAAGCAATAGTTTTATTGGAACAGGAAGGAAGAGCTAAAATTGATTACACAGCCATAATCTATTGGTAGAAATCTGTATAATTGTTAGTAAGCTGATGCAAATTCAAGGGTTTCATTGGTATAATTTCTTCTATTCACAATTTGTGGGTACAAGGCTTAGACATTTTACTTCTCCAACAGGGGTCTTGTGTGCTACCCTTAAAGAAGAGTGATGCTTTTATACCAACCATTTAGGCATTAAGTCTCTTGTCTCCCGGGTCCATGCTGTTTGACAAACTGATGGCTTTTGTATGACAACAGATAGAAGCTATTCAAATGAAATCCATACAGGTCCATTATTACAGGCTGGAAGTAGGGGACTCTAAAACCTCTGTCATCAAGACTGACAAGGATTAACCCCTAACTTACTCGCTAAGCTGGATAGTCAATGACTGGAAAGCGAACACCTCAAGACCCTTGCCCTTAACTGGGAGGCCTCACCATCCTAAGACAAGAGTTCAACCAAATGGCTGGGTATTCAAAGACTGGAAAGGGAGGCTATGGTCTTTTGTTCTGACATAAGGCAGCTACAGTTTCTATAAGTTTTCTCAGCTTTCCCTTTTGAAAAACAATTTAAAAAGGGGGACCTGTTGGGAGCCAAGTCCTAGCATAAAGTGGCTAGCATCTTTGCAGCCATCTCGGACCATATACCCTGACAAGAGACTTGTTTTTCAACAGCCTACAACAGCTGAGCACACTCTGATAAATATCTTGTTTGTCCCACATATCTTGTTTTTTTGTTTAATGTCCCCAGCTGCAAGGTGAATGTGGTAAAGAGTCTAGAGACTTGATTACACACCATGTCTTGTCTCCATTCTTCGAGTCTCTTGCCCCTCCATCCCTACTCTCTCTCTCTCTTGCTAGACCCTGACCCAGGACTGGAACAGCAGCTCAGGTGGGACATAGTGGACCCTAAGTGAGGGACAGTGCAGACCTCAACAATAAAGAATGCTTCTGAGAATAATACTAAAATGTATTATCAAGAACAATTGCAGGCTGTTCAGGTAGTTTATAAGGGAGACACGGCAGGAGTTAGTCTTTCAAAAGTATCAACCACCCTACCTTTAAAATCATTAAGTAATAAGCCTGTGTTGGTAGATCAATGTCCTAGGACAAAAGAAAAATTACAGGTGGAATTTGGTTTTGGTAGGGGATTTTTCAGGAGAACACAACATGGTCAAAATTTCAGTTTCAGATTCCCCCAGACAGGGGGGTACCTAGGTCTTAAGCCAGGGTGAGGGAAGTCCTTATATCAGAGAAAGTTACTCTTCATAACAGGAAAAACTGACCGGAAATACAGAGAAACACACACACACACACACACACACACACACACTGCATGAAATGTCAGTACATATTCATACCCCTGGACAGAAAGACAGAACCTAGTGATGTCTCTCTCACACAGATTTTGAATCATGGATCGTGGTTGCTTCAGATCTCTCCAATGTGTTCAAACAGAAGACTCCTTCAACAAACTTCCCTCCAGACTTGAGAGACCAATTTACCTTCTGATCTGTTTCTTTTTTTTTTTTTTTTACCCATGAGACGCGGGAGGAGACAAACGGGACCGAGCGGGATTATGCTTGCTCGCTCGGGTAGAGAGAGAGAGAGGGAGCAGAGGGCCCGTGCCCTCTGCAGGCGACCGCCTGCTGTGCCACCACCGGTTCGCTCTGATCTGTTATAGTGAAGGTATCATATCTCTCTAAAGTGTTAAACAGCAATTGGTCAAAGTGGGTTTGGGGTACTTAGAACTCAGCCGAGCACTTTCAGGAGCTCCTTGAACACCTTACTGGTCCACACTTCAAGGGGCTCTGAGACCATAAGTATATACATGTCTAGTCTCTGGAATCTTAGTGGAATGAACCTTCAGAAATATAGGGTAGCCACTAAGAAGATTGCTTGATCTTGGATTTAAGTGAATAGAAAGCATGTATTAGCAGTCTGGCAAATACATTAGGCATTTGGAAACCTAGTTTCCTAGGGAACCTTTCTTGGAGTGAGCTTTTAAGTAAAAACAGTATCTGCATTGATGTAATTTGTTGGGAGCCAACTCCTAGCAGAAAGTGGCTATCATCTTTGCAGCCATGTTGGGCCACATATTTGAAGGTTGATACTTTCCCATCCTGACAAGAGACTTGCAAGCAGCCTACAACAGCTGAGCACACTCTAACAAACATCTTGTTTTTCTCAGACATATCCTGGACTTGTTGTTTAGTGCCCCCAGCTGCAAGGCACTGGTGGTAAAGTGTCTCCAGCTGCACTCCCCTGCTTGTTGTGCTTATATACCCATGATTTTCTTTCAATAAATGAGACTTGACCAGACACTCTGTCTTGGCTTCATTCTTCACATCTCTTGCCCCTGCATCCTCGCTCTCTCTCTTGCAGACCCTGTTGACTGACCCGTGGGCCAGGTCAATAATTTAGTCAACAAGAAGAGTTAAGGAGGAACAGAAATTTGGAAGACAAAAAGTAAGGTTTGAATATTTAGAAAATTCCCCCAGCACTATGGACTGTGATGGGATAGGCCTTAGTTTTAGTTTTGGCTGATGGTGCTCTCTAAATGCTGGGTTTGGAAGCTGAATGACTTCCAAGATTGAGTCCAATGACATATCAAACATATTCTGGACACTGAATCAGATGATCATGTCCAATATCTCCTATCTGTTCAAATAGAAGTGCTTAACCAGATTCTGCATAGAGAGGTGACAGCCCAGTTAGAGGTCTCAGATTCCTCTAAAGTGTTAGGCATAGACTGATCAAAGGGAGTCTTGAGGACCAGGAAGTCTGATTTTGCAATTCCTACAGACTCATTGACTACCACAATATTCCTTCTCTGAGGGATATTGAGATCCCGGGTGTCTCAGTTCTTGTCTCTGGAATCTTGGTTGAACTGAGTAATATTGTAGGGTAACCTGAGATTCTCAAGTGTTGAAGATATTCTAAGAGCCAAATAAGTCTGGACACATGTGTTGCAGACTCTTCTAGACCACAGATGCCAGCCCAGACTATTATACCCAGCAAAACTTTCAATCACCACAGATAAGGAAACAGGTATTCCATGATAGAGACAAATTTAAGCAATATTTTTATATAAAGCAGACATACAGGAGCCATTACAAGGAAAACTGTAACATAAGGAGATTAATTAGTACCATAAAAAAGTTACAGAAAATAAGTAGTCACACATGTACACATTTGCGAACACATGAATACCACCACCATCATCACCAAAAGAATAATAACAAGATATAGGGAATCAACAACTATTGGCTATTAATATCTCTCAGTATCAGCAGATTTGATTCCCTAATAAAAAAAAGACACAGAGTAACAGAGTGTATGTAAAGACAGGTTCCATCTTTCTGCTGATCCAAGAAACCCAATTCAACTCAAGGGTAGAGAGTACCTCCTAGTAAAGGGTTAGAAAAAAGATATTCCAAGCAAATAAACCTAAGAATCAGGCTGTTGTAGAAATTTTAAGATCTAACCTGATAGACTTTAACTGAGAACTGGTCAGAAAAGATAGGTAGGTAAAGCCATTACATACTCATCAAAGGAAAAAGGCCCCAAGCTGACATTTCAATTCTTACCATGTGTGCACCAAATCAAAGGCACCTAAGTTTGAAAGGGCAACATTCCTCCAGTTTAAATTGCATGATGGTCCTCATATGTGGGGAAGAAATCTCACGGGCGGGGGGGTGGGGGGGGGGAAGAGGGAGTCCGGGTTCCATGGCAGTCTGGCATCAGGGTCCCGGGCGGGCTTCCCATGCTGCCAGCTGAGGATCCCACATTGATACAGCCGCTATGGGCTGGCGGTGGGCAGCTCAACTTTCCAAAGGCTGGGAACCTGGCGGTGGCAGATCAGGCGACACGTGGAGTCCGGTTTTCCAAAGCTTTATTGTTCATGACATGGTAAATGGATGTAGGTGGTACGCGCTTCCCCCCCTACCCCCCAGCCAAAAGCCAGGGGAGACCAGTCTTATAGGGAAGGGAGAAAGGGGAGGGAATAACTTAATTAGCTACGCCCCTGGCCTTTTGATAATTCATTAATATTTAAATCTCTGGAGGTGGAGACTTGTTAATCAAGCCCTCTACCTGTGTCCTGCGTGACTAAAGGTGGCAGGTTAAATGAAGTTACCTCATCCAAGGCCCAACACTCATACACTGATAGTGACAGCCTGTCAGTAAAATAGCAGCAGCCATTAGAAGTATCCCATCAAAAAATGCCCAGGGCCAGACAATTTCACACAAAATTCTACCAGCCATTCCAAGAAGAGCTATTGTCTATACTCCTCAAATTATTTCACAAAATAGAAACAAAAGGAACATTACCCAATTTATTTTATGAGACTACAGTTACACTGATACCCAAACCACAGATCAATTTCCCTTATGGACTCTGATACAAAAATACTCATTATTGCAAACAGATTCCAAGAACACATTAAAAATATCATTTACAACAACAAAGGCTTTGTCTCAAGATGTCTAAGGATGCTTCAATATACAAAAATCAAAAAAATACAATCTACCACATAAACCAACTGAAAGACAAAAACAAAAAACAAAACAAAAAAAAAAACCAAAAACAAACAAAAACAAAAACAAACAAAAAAACCCAACTATGTTCATTAAACTGTGTCCAGGTAACATCTTTAAGAAGACACCCTTACATGATAAAAGTTCTGGAGAGGTTGACTCACAGGTGATATACCTAAATATAATTATGGCAGTATAGGACAAGCCCATAGTCAGTATCAACTTGAATGGAGAGAACTCAAAGTCATTGTCCAAAAACCAAAAGCAAGTCATAGTTTCTCACTCTCTTAAAGCTACTCAATAAAACAATTGAAGTCTTAATTGGAGCAATAAGGCAACTGGCAATCAACAGGATAAATACTGGAAAGTTGGAAGATGGAATCTTTATTTGCAGATAATACACATAAGTTAGGTGAAATTTGTACACCTAAGTTAGTACATATAAGTAAAAGTAGTACACATAAGTTAGGTGAAAAATTGGACCAAGAAATTCCTTTCAGCAAATTATCTTGATAAAAAAAATGTAAGGGAATGGAGACTCTGGTCAGGAGGTATGTATGAGAGAAGAATCTAATTTCAATAATAATAATACAATAACAACAAAATAATAAATAATCAAATTCATATACATCAGTAGCTCTTTTTAATGGCTATTCTTGGTTATCAACGTGACTACTTCTGGAATGAACTATGATCCAGAAATGGAGGCTACACCTATGAAACATTTATTACTTGGTTGGTAGTGTTTATATCCCCTTCTAGTCTGGAGCTTTGATGTAGGAAGACACACCAGTGATCCAGACATGGAGGCAGGAAAGGACACCTTTAATCTGGGCTATACCTTCTGCTGGGAGACTATGTAAGAGCATGGATGAAGGAAGGTTTTGCTCTTTGTCTGCTTTGGAACCTAGTTCTTCAGAATTCCAGCATATACAGAAGGCCACTTGAGACAGACACAAAGCCTTTTGGGACTGAGTAACTACTAGATTCTTGGACTTAACAATTCACAATTAGCCATTGTTAGATTACTTTAACTGCTGTCTGCAATTCATTGCTCTCTCTCCCTCTGTCTCCATCTCCCTCTCCCCCTTCCCTTCCCTCCCCTCTCCCCTCCTCCCTCCTACTGAGTTTCCTTGTCCACCTTGATATGAGTCTTTGTACCAAATTAGGCTAAAGTCAGTGAACATCCCTGGGAGGCCTCCTGATTTATTTGAAGGGAAATGGAAGAGGAGTGGATCTGGAGGAGAGGGAAATAGGGGCAGAGAGTGGGAGGAGGAGAGAGACTGAAAACTGAGGTTGGGGTGTAATGTATGAGAGAAGAATAAGAGAAACATGATATTTTGTCTTGATAAGGGTTTATAAGAACTAGTGTCAATCTAAGAATATAAAACTCAATGTTAAAGCACAGTGCCAAGCAAGCTCTAAACCTTGTTATCAGTACATAGACTAATATGGTAATTATAAGGATAATGAAACAATTCAGCTGGATCCAGATTTTCCTTACCTGTTTCTGCTACTAACCCCTGAAGATACAGATTTATCCTGAAGTTTTTCAGGAGGAGTCTCTAGATGACACAGTGTGTGGGGAGCCGACAGAAGGCAGCTATTATCCTTGCAGCCAACTTGACCATATACACTGACAAAAGACTTGATTACAATAGCCTACAACAGCTGAGCACACTCTGATAACATCTTGCTTTAGATACCCAGGATTTTCCCTTGGGTGTGTGAGACTTAAAGGTGTGTGACTTAAGGGTGTGACTTAGAGATCTGATTTAGAGATAAGACCTAAGGGTATGACTTAAAGGCGTGACCTAAAGGCATGGCTTAGAAGTGAGACATATAAAAGGCGAGAGGCAGACAGAAGAAATTATTATTATTAAGTATTAGGCACTTGGTAGTAGACACTTGAGACAGAAGAGATTATTAGGTATTAGGCACTTGGCACTTGGAGGAAGAACTTGGAATTAGACAGTAGGCACTTAGCACTTGGAAGAAGTAACTTGGAACTTGGAGGCACTAGGGACTTGTTGGGCCTAACAAGAGGTCTAATCTCCATTCCACCTTCACCCTTCAGTCATGTACACAGGTGGAGGGTGGTGGAGGGCACAAACAGGCCCTAGAGAGATTTACATACTAATGAGGTACCTGAAGGCCAGAGGTGGAGCCATTAAACATTCCTCCCCAGCCCCTCCCCCTTTCTCCCCTCCCCTTTTAACTCAGGTCGATCCTGGGTTTATGGGGTATGCATCCAGATCCATCCACCATCCGCCATGTGAATAAGCCAGTTTTGGAAACCCAAGGGCTTCCTCGTGTGTTGGGGCCGAGCCGCTGTGAGGAACCGTGAGGAGCCAGGGAGAGGCTTTTAGTTAAAGAGCAGCCGGGCCCAACTTCCAGCTGGAGGAACCCAGAGCATTCCCAGCCGAGTACCCACAGCATGGCGGGAGGAACCGTGGGATCCCCAAGTCCCCAAGCCTTTTTTTCCCAACAGGGACTAGGAACTAGGGACTTGGAGAGAAGAAGAGAGATTAAAGAATAAGTGGGATTGAATCACACTCTGGTCTCCATTCTTCGAGTTCATCCTCACTCTCTCTTTGCTGAACCCCGACCCATGGAATGGAGCAGCTTGGGGTAGTGTGGGCTCTAACAACTTAGCCCCCAAGGCTTTGGCAGTACAGGTTTCAACATTGATAGATTGGTCAGTGACATTTTGGCCCCCAAACGTGGGGCAGCTTGGGCTGCAACAACAGTGAATATCAACCTCAATTTCACTGGCTCTGTTTTGGAAAGTCTATAGTTGTTTCCAGTTTCTGGCATTATAAATCAAACATCAATGAACATGTTTGTGTAAGTGTCCTTATGATACTATACAGCATCCTTTGGATGCATGACAAAGAGCGGTATATCTTGATTTGAGGTAGATGAATTCCCAACTTTCTGAGAAATAGTCGTACTGTACTGACTTTCATAGTTGCAGTACAATCTTGCACTCCCATAAGAAAGTGAGAAGTGTTCCCCTTGCTCCAATTCCTCATCACTTGTCTTATTGGCACCTGTCTTATTGATCTTCAATATTCTTCTGGTGTAAGATGGATCCTCAAAGTAGTTTTGATTTGCCTTTCCTTATGGCAAAGGATGATGAACATTTCTTTAAGTGTTACTTGGTCATTTGAATTTCCTTATTGAGAATTTTCTGTTTAGATGTATACCCATTTGTCTTCCTTAGGGTCTTTATTGCTGTAGTAAATCACTATGACCAAAAACCAACTTGGGGAGGAAAGCATTTATTTGACTTATAATTCCAGATCATAATCATCATTGGAAGAAGTTAGGACAGAAAATCAAACAAATATGGAACCTAGAGGCAGGAGCTGATGAAGTGGCCAAGGAGGGATGGGGCTTATTGACTTGCTTCTACATGGCTTGTTCTGCCTGCTTGTCTATATAACCTGGGATCACCAGTCCAGGGATGGCACCACCAACAATGCAATGGACCCTCCCACATTGATCACTAATTGAGAAAGTGCCTTACAGCTGGATCTCATAAGGCATTTCCTCAACTGAGGCTCCTTTCTCTCTGATGGCTTTTGTTTGTGTCAAGTTGACACAAAACCAACCAATACACCAGTTTTTACTTAGATCATTTGGCTTTTTGATATCTACTTTTTTGAGATACACACACACACACACACACACACACACACACATATATATTCGAAACTCCAGAGCCAGCTTTTAACTGAAGAGAAACAGCACAAAATGATAGTCAAATGCCACTGCCACTCATCCCTAAATGACACCTAAATCCATGTAAAACTAAATACAATAAGCTGAGAACAAATAGGGCTTAGATATAGGACAAAAAATTTGAACCCTAGAAATTGAGGATAGTGCAGTAGGCAGCTGCTAAGATATGCAACAGCCTGGGGGAAAGTGTGTGCAGGATGTGTGCATGTATGTGTGTGTGTGTGTGTGTGTGTGTGTGTGTGTATTTGTGTAGAGACAGTGCAGGGGGTAGGGGCAGGGGAGTGAACAGACAAAATAAAACAGGGCTTGGAGTGGAGAAAAGAAAAATAGGAAATAGGGAATCTCTTTCCATTTTCCTGATCACCTCTAGTATCTGTAAATGTCTCTAATAATATTAGGACCAGGAGTGTCATTAGGTGCCCTTTTGGATTGATTATTTAAGGGGTATTATGTCCAAATTCAATTGAAAGGATGAATAAATTTAGGGCCATTCAGGTCAGGTGCAAGATGAAGAATCTGGAGATTTTCTAAAAGACATCCTTAGAAGGAGTGAGACAGCATGGAAAACACATTTCCTGTGGATGAAAGAGGGGGGTGGGGTGTTGGGAGCCGACTTTAGTAGAAAGCGGCTAGATCAACTTTGCAGCCATCTGGAGCCATATACCCTGATGAAAGACTTGGTTGTCAAAAGCCTATAACAGCTGAAGAACACTCTGATAAATATCTTGTTTATCCCACATAGCTTGTTTTGCTGTTTAGTGACCTCAGCTGTATGGTGCACGTGGTAAAATGTTTTCACCTGTGTTCTCCTGCTTGTGTATATAAATACCTCAGAATTCCCTTCAATAGGAGAGACTCAATAAGGGAGACTTGATAAAAAGGAGACTTGATAAAGAGAGACTTGATCACACCCTGTCTTGTCTCCATTCTTCCCGTCTCCTGCCTCTGCAGCCCCACTCTCTCTCTTGACCAGAGCACTTAGCCCCAAAGCGTTGAGGCAAAGTGTTGAGGCAGAGTGTGGGCCTTAACAGTGGGGAGACTCCAGGACACAGGTCGGAATGGAGGAAGACACAAGCAGTTCAGTGGGTTTTCACTTCATTCAAGGGAGGGCAGGGACAGCCTGGCTAATCCCAAGGAGAGACTGGACATCTGGCACCAGGGCTTTTGTGAAGACCAGAAGGCAAGGATAAAGAAACAATCTCTAGGAGAGTGCTCTCACACACAAGAAAGGGTCAGGGAAACACAAGGAGTCACAAAAGCCATAAGGAGCTAGGAGAGGTGTATGATGACAGGCAACTCTGAAAGGAGGCAGGAGAAGAGGGCAGGAGGGTGTGCAATAGCCCTATTGTGCCTAAGGAAACTGCAGCATTGAAGCTCCAAAGTGACAGGGTCAGGTGTAGAGGGTCAGCTGGGGGTCTAGGTCCATGCTGGGACCTGGGACATAGTGAAGACGAGGGACGAGGGATTAGAGATCTTCCTGGAGTGGAGTGTCACTGAGAGGGCAGAATATGTTTGTGAGAAAGTGGCCTGCCTGCATTCTCATGGCCTGGCCTTTGTGGCCTTTGGTACAGGAGGGAATCTCCCCCTGAGTAGGAGGCTTGTACACAGCAACAAAGTGGAAAGTCAGGTTGGGGGACACTATTTGGAATTGAGGGCAAGTGAGGTGACTTTTATTGACTGCTTCTATTTTACTAGGAGTTACATCTGTTTAATTGACTATCTGACCATGATTTGGCCTTGATAAGGGTTACCTATTACAAAAAATATCAAGTTATCTTAGACTTTCCAATGTGCTGACGCAGTTTTTTAAAGTGTGTCCTTGTGACTATCTGGATTTTTACAGTATCTGTTGTTATGTCTCACCTTTAAATCCTTATTAGGTGAATATGTATATTCTCTCTGTGTACTTATATTAGTTTGGAATAGGATTTACACATCTTGTTGATCTTCTCAAAGAATGAACTCTTATTTTATTAATCCTTTGTAAGGAAATTTAAAATTCCTCATTTCCAGAATTCCCTCAGTGTTTTCTTTCTTTCTTTCTTTCTTTCTTTCTTTCTTTCTTTCTTTCTTTCTTTCTTTCTTTCCTTCCTTCCTTCCTTCCTTCCTTTCTTTCTTCCTTCCTTTCTTCCTTCCTTCCTTTCTTTCTTCCTTCCTTTCTTCCTTTCTTTCCTGTTTTTTTTTTTTTTTTTTTGAAACAGGGTTTCTCTGTGTAGCTCTGGCTGTCCTGGAACTCACTCTGTACACCAGGCTGGCCTTGAACTCAGAAATCCACCTGCCTCTACCTCCCGAGTGCTGGGATTAAAGGCATGTGCCACCACTGCCCAGCAGTGTTTGTTTTCTTTATGGATTCTATTTTTATTTTCAGACCTTAAACATTTTTATTTATTTCCTTCCACTGTTTGTTTTGTTTTCCTGGATTTCTTTCTTTCCTCACACTGTTTGTATGTGCTTTCATGAATTTAAGGAATTTCTTCATTCTCACCATAATGACCTCTATCACCTTCATATAGATTGTTTTAAGGTTTTTCCTTGTGCTTCAGCCATGTTTGAATGTTCAGGGACTGCTGTCTTAGGATAGCTAGGCTCTAGAGTAGACATAATGCCCTGGTTGTTATCGATTGTGTTGTATATGCTAGAATCTAAGATACTGGAATTGCAATGGTAAAATATTTATATCCTAGTCTCTACATTTGTGTATGTTGGGTAGCAGTTCTGCTCCTTGTCTTCTATTTTCCCTCTGGATTTTTGAAGAGTGTGATTGCTGTATGTTGTCTTAGAGTTTTTTTGGCTGTGAAGAGACATCATGGCCAAAGCAACTCTTATACAGACAAACATTTAGCTGGAGCTGGCTTGCCATTTTGGAGGTTCAGTTTATTATCATCATGGTGGGAATCATGTAATCTTGCAGGGAGGCTTGGTGCTGCATGCTAACAGCTCTACATCTTGATCGAAAGGCAACTCTAACCTAGAGTGACATAGCCCAAGCTGCCCACTGCTGCTGCTTGCTGGGTCTGGAACATGACCCCTTGGTTCTATTACATCTTTCACTGCCTAGGCTTAGCTGGCTTAAAAATTGTTTTGTAAAATGACCTTGAAATCATAGTTCTGAATGCCTCTTTGTCCTGAATGCTGAGATTAAAGGCATGTAATACCAGGCATGGATTGAAACCTCTCCTTACATTTTTACAAGAGCTTTATAAATTTGGATTGTAGTTCATTCCAGATATTGTCAAGTTGACAATTGAGACCAATCATCACTGCTGTCAGGCAGGAACTTTTCTTTGGACCTAATAGTTCTGGCCACTGGGGGTTCAAGGTTTCTGGGTATAGGGAGATGACACATAGGAATGGGGATAGGTTAGAAGTATGATGGGGTTCACAGGAGGGAGGAGATTGCACCAGAATCTGCTTATTTGGTCTCCTTGGAATTCGGGGAGACAGTGAAAGCAGGTTACACAAAAGGTTTGCAATAGAATTGAGAATTAGATTGGTAGTTGTGGTTCTCCAAAAACCGAAGGAGAGGGGAAGACATACAGGAAGTTTCTATTCTTACCTGTCAGTATTTTTCTGAGTTGTCAGTGAGTACAAGCTGGAGTTAGGGGCTCAAATTCAGCAAGGAGTTAGGAGGAGGGAGCTTAAAAATGAATTGTGTGTGGGACTTGCAGCAGATGTAGGCAGGCAGAAAGGAATGCCTGCTGGGGGTGGAGGCTGGGTAATGGGCTGAGTTGGGGTAAGGGATGTTGGGGGAGAAGTTTTTGTGGTCCATTGGAGTTGGTGCATTACAGGAAACAAAAGCACAGCAGATTTCCTGCTATAAAGCTGGAAATGAGAATGGGGAAATAGTAAGTGGGGGAGCAAAGAGAGAGGTGTGGATATGCCTTTAGCCTTCTGATACCATAGAAAGAGTAGCACTTTGTTAGGTGTTAGGGAAGGTGCAGTCCTGGCTTGAAGGCTGTAACAGAGCAAAGAGTGGGGGGAGGGAGGTTAGAAGGGAAAGATCTGTGGGATCCACAGGATATGGGAAGAATATAAGCTATTCACAGCATGATTCCTAACAGTAGCAACATTACAGTTATGAAGTAACCACAAAGTAATTTAATGATTCATTGGCCACAACATGGAGAACTGTATTAAGGGGGCACAGCATTAGGAAGTTAGAGAACCATTGGCCTAGGAAGTATGAATCTATAATGAATCAATACCTACTAATATAAAAACACATAAAAGATTTTTGCATGCCTTGAGCCACAAACACTTCTCTCCCAGAAGGAGTAGGATCCCCCTCCCCCAACTTTGGCCTGCTCTTCTCAGTTGTCATAAGAGCATGATGGTGGAGTTCTCATTTGCCAACATTAAACTCCAAGAAAGAAACCAGGTGTTTCTAATACTGGAAGGACAGTGAGGGGGCTGCACAAACACCCACAGCTGAGCTTGGCTGATTGGACTACACGTGACTACTCTGAACATAAACATCTCCAGAAAGCACAGACTGATTTGAAAAGTTTTATTCATATTATATTTTATTTGGTTAAGGTTTTATCTACAGAGTTGTTTGTGGCCATAGGGACCAGAAGAGGGTCTCAGATCCTCTGAATCACCACTTACAGGTGGTTGAAAACTCCCCTGTGTGTGCTTGTTACTTAGAGTTCTTTGAGTGAGTGGTAATTTTTTTGCAGCTGAGTTCCTACAAACTGAGTCTTTAAAAAGAAAGTCTTCATTGTCTTTCCTTCTCTGATGAGTAAACACTCATGTCTGATTTCTCCTTTTCTCTGGCCCCAGTCATCTGACAAAAACCATAAAGAACATCAACAGGGTAGATGTCAGGTTGGGTGTCCCACACAGCAGTGCTGCCCTCCCCCCACCAGCCATTCTAACATACTACAGCTGTTTCAGATCCTGAGCCACCATGGTGCCTTTCCTGATTCATTATAAATGCTTCCAAAATACCATTCTCTAACCAGAAGTCATTGGTAACCTCACTGGTTGTTGATGTTGGAAGAGAGATGTAGGTCATAGCTGGCTAGCTCCTGAGAGGACTTTAGGCTCCAAGAAAGAACAGTGTGCAGAAGCCAGGGAGTGGAACGCTTCAGCCACCAAGTGGGGTTGTGACTCCACCATTGACTTCCACCCTGAGGTCTCAGAGACCTCAGAAGCATGGACTGAAATGAAATCCAGGGCCTGAGCCTTCAGTTGCTCTATGCTGTGGAGGTCAGCCAGGATGAGAGTGTTTGCAGCATTCTCCACAGACAGATTCCTGTAGAGGGCATCTTCACACATGGCCATCAAGCCCTCCAGACCATACTCGTCAGCAGCTGCCAGCACACCAATGGCCATGGAGTAGCTGTGGAGTTGTGGCATCTTCCCAGTGTAAATGAAGCTCATCATCTCCTTGAAGACTTGGGGATCCATGTCTTGGATCTCAACTTGATTCGTTAGGCTTTCCTTCATTTCATGTTCAAACATGGCTCTGAAAACTGGAGAACGAGCTGCTAGGATGGCCTTGTGAGCCCTGAATTCATGGCCACCTACCACCAGGCAGCAGTCTGTGAAGAGGGACTTCTCCCACAGCTCTCCTAGGTCATCTTTCAACCTGTGCCTTGAATCCTTGATTGCAGGTTTCATGTTCTGTCCAGGTATACTAAAGAAATCTCCTACTATGCTCACCTTGCAGCAGAGGGTGAGCTGGTCTTCAGGGAGAAGCCAATTTGGATTGCAGAGGAGGGGATCTTGAAGGATAAACTTTTTGAATCCCCTTTGTTGGTGTTGCAGAAAGCTTACAACCTTGGGGCTCTTCATACATTGAAATTTCTCTCCTTGGCAATTTACGATCCAGAAGTCGAACTTTGCCCAAACTGGGCTCTCTGGATGGCTGAGCATCACCAGGAAAACTGACAGGTAATCTTTGCTTTCTTCATCAACACCATTTGGGTATACTCTCAAACACCAATTCACTTCCTCATTGGCCTTTAATGAGAACACTGGGCTTGTAATCCTGTTCCTAATTCCCCCCATGCAAAATGAAAAGTTGCTAATGGTCCACTCATAGCAGAATTTCTGAACACTGATATGTGTGGAGCCCCAGCTCGTGGCTTCCAGATCCCCTGACATCTCTGCTGGAGGTAGTTTGGGTTTTAAAGTTGATCTGAAAAGAACTATATGTTATTTACCCTTCATCCTCTTGGATACAATTATAGATACACTTTAAATTTTAGTTTCAATTTGTCCTAAATTCATTCTCTCTCCTTCTCCCCTTCTCTCTCAGCCCCCCCCCCCCCCCCCTTGCTCGCTCGTGTTTGATTATTGAATCTTAGGTCAATGATAACTAGTTTTGGCTATTCTATTCAACTTTGGAAGAGTTTGGAAATTTTTATACACTCTTATTTTAAGTGTGCTGTATTAGTCAGGGTCCTGTAGAGAACATACAAAATGAATTTCTCTATATAAATAGAAAGAGGATATATGAAAATAACCTACAGATGAGGTCCAGCTAATATAACAAGGCTAAAACCAGTACTTACTTAGTCCACGAGGTTTGAAGTCTCAGGAGTTCTTCAGTATATACTGGAAGTCTGAAGAATTCGGACCTAATGTCAGTGAAGAAATGGGTTTGCTAGGAAGATGAGAGGGAGCATTCAGAGACACCAAATTTCCCTCATCTATGTGCTTATATAGGCCTCCAACAGAAGGTGTGGCCCACTTAAGGCTGTGTCTTCTAGTCTCCATATCTGGATTAAAGGTGTGTGTTTCCTGCCTCAAGAGTTAGATTAAAGGTGTGTGTTTTTCTCTATTTGATCGGGATCTATCTACTTCAATTTAAGCAAAAAAAAAAAAAAATTTAAAAGATGAGCCCTCCAGTTCTTTATGTTACTAAAGGCCACAGGTAATACAGACAGGAAGAATAGCCATCACCAGGGTACTTTGCACACTGGGGTCAACGTTTCATAAATACAGGGATCATGTCAATCTCTGTACAGCTATTGCTTACCCTTGTGCTGGTCTTACATTGATTCCTGCCATAAACATGATCAGGGAATGTGTGTTTCCCTTAACTGGTCAGAAATCTGAGTGTTCACAAGATGGAGGACAGGTTGAAGAGCTCCTATATGGTGGACAAGGAAGCAGATGCCAGAGCCTCTGAAATGGGCTTTCTTTTTTCTTGTATGTTATTACATTTAGACCCACAGACCTTGTTTTGACTCCTCCCCATTTGGTTGGTGGTCTAGTACTTCCCCTCAGAAAAGCCTCCTTAGAAATCCTTTTTAAGAGCCACTTAATGGTGTGACTCTGGAATATCCTAAATGCTTCTCAGTTCATCACTTTAATTGGCAGGATTCAGCTTCTCAATACCTCTTACACTGCATTCTCCACTGGTGAGTTCTGTGCTTTTCAGACTTAGACTGCATGCTTGGGGTACAGAGCTAAACAAAGAATTCTCAACTGAGGAAACTCGAAAGGCTGAGAAGCACCTTAAGAAATGCTCAACATCCTTAGTCATCAGGGAAATGCAAATCAAAACAACCCTGAGATACCACCTCACACCAGTCAGAATGGCTAAGATCAAACACTCAGGTGATAGTAGATACTGGTGAGGATGTGGAGAAAGAGAAACACTCCTCCATTGTTGGTGGGATTGCAAGCTGGTACAACCACTCTGGAAATCAGTCTGGGGTTTCCTCAGAAAACTGGACATAGCATTACCTGAGGACCCAGCTATACCACTCCTGGTCATATACCCAGAAGGGGCTCCAACATGTAACAAGGACACATGCTCCCCTATGTTCATAGCAGCCTTATTTATAATAGCCAGAAGCTGGAAAATACCCAGATGCCCTTCAACAGCAGAATAGATACAAAAAAATGTGGTACATTTACACAATGGAGTATTACTCAGCTATTAAAAATAATGAATTCGAGAAATTCTTAGGTAAATGGATGGAACTAGAAAATATCATCCTGAGTGAGGTAACCCAATCACAAAAGAACACACATGGTATTTACTCACTGATAAGCAGATATTAGCCCCAAAACTTGAAATAGCCAAGATTCAACTCACAGACCACATGAGCTCACGAAGAAGGAAGACCAAGTGTGGATGCTGTGGTCCTATTTAGAAGGAGTAACAAAATACTCAAGGGAGCAAATATGGAGACAAAATGTGGGACAGAAACTGAAGGAAGGGCTTTCTGGAGACCATTCCACCTGGGTATTTATTCCATGTGTAGTCATCAAAGGTAGACACTGATGGGGATGTTAGGAAGTGCCTGCTGACAGGAGCCTGATATAGCTGTCTCCTTAGAGATCTGCCAAAGTCTGACATATCCAGAGACAGATGCTCACAGCTAACCACTGATATGATCAAAGGGTTCCCAATGGAGAAGTTAGAGAGAAGACTGAAGGTGCTGAAATGGTTGGTGGCCCCATGAGGAGAACAACAATACCAACCAACCAGAGCTCCCCAGGGTCTAAACCACCAGCCTGGGAGCACATAGGGTAGGACCTATGACTCCATCTGTATATGTAGAGGAGGATGGCCTTGTTGGGCATAGGTGGGAGAGGAGATCCTTGGTCCCATGAAGGCTGAATATGGAGTGTGGGGGAGAATTTGAGGGTGGGGAGATCGGAGTGGTGGGTAGGTGGAGGCACATCTTCATAGAAGCAGGAGGAGGAAGAATGGGATAGGAGGTTCCTGGATGGTGGGGAAATGGGGTAAGGGGGATAAAATATGAATTGTAAATATAATAGCTAATAAAAAAAGAAAATGTATGATAATCTTGTTATAGATGTGACATTTTTATGTGTGCTGAAGCAAAGAGGAATTAAAGTGTTAAGTGTTAAAAAAGAACTTGATGAAGAGTCGCTGATGTGAATACTAGAAATAAGTCTGCAGGAGGGATCAAAAATCAGAGCCAGTTGATTGATTTATCCTGAGGGATCAGCACATTGGAGTCAGACAAACAGGGGAGCTGGGAGTGACTGAGCTGATTAAATCACTGCAGTTATTTCTGTGTCCTTTAAATTGTTTGTCTAAGACTTGAAGAACTGGAGACATGAGAGATGTAGGCAGAGTTTTCACCTCATTTTACATAAGGGCAGTATTAATAGACCCTAATGTTTGATATCTCTTGAATATATGCTGCAGCCCTTAGAAAACAGCAAAATCTCTCCCTTGTCAGGAAAGGCAGAAAAAGTATGGCAGTTCCAAGTCTGAAGAGGACAGAACTCACCAGTGGAGGATGCAGATTATGAGGCATTGATAAGCTGAATCCTGCTAATTAAAGAGATTGAATTGAGAACCATTTAGGATATTCCTTAAGTGGCTAGGAAAAAGGAAGTCTAAGGAGAATTTCCTGAGGGGAAGTACTAGACCATAAACCAAATTGGGAGGGGTCACCACAAGGTCTGTGGGTGTGATCTGAGTAACACACTAGAAAGAAGAAAGCTGTCTTCAGAGGGTTGGGGTTCTGTTTCCTGCCCACCATATAGGAGCTCTTCCACATGCCTTCCATTTTGTGAACACTCAGACTTCTGACAAGTTAAGGAAAATACCACTTCCCTGATCATGTTTATGTCAGGTATCCATGTAAGACCAGCAGATGGGTAAATGATAGCTATTCAGAGATTGACATGATCCTTTCATTTATGGAAGATTGACCCCAGTAAGCAAAGTACACTGGTGATGGCTATTCTTCCTCTCTGGACTACTTGTGAACTTAAGTAATGTACAAGACTGGAGAGCATGCCTTTTAAAATTATTTTGCTTAAGTTGAAGTAGATAGATCCAGTTCAAATACAGACTCTTTGAGTAGAAAAACACAGACCTTTAATCAGAGTCTTGAGGCAGGAAAACACACACCTTTAATCCAGATCTTGAGACTAGAAGACACACCCTTAACTTGGCCACACCTTCTGCTGGTGGTCTATATAAGAACATAGAAGAAGGAAGCTTTGTGTGTTTTCCTGTTTGCTCTCATCTTAGTAGCAAGTCCACTTCTCCTTGGCATTAGAACCTACTTCTTCAGAATTCCTGTATATACTGAAGAATCCTTGGTTCATCAAATGTTGTGGTCTAATTGCAAGCTTTAGCCATTGTTATATCAGCTGGATCTCATCCTACAGGTTTTTCTCATACACCACCTTCTCTTTATGTAGAGAAATTGATTGTGTACATTTTCTACAGGACCCTGACTAATACAACACACCTGTCCCAGCCCAAGCTGCTGCTCCAGTCCTCAGGTCAGGGTCTAGCAAGAGAGACAGTGGGGATGAAGAGGAAGAGACTCCAAGAATGGAGACAAGACAGAGGATCTGATCAAGTCTTGTTTATTGAAGGGAAATCGGGGTATTTATATGCTTTTGCCATGTGCCTTGTAGGCGTGGATACCACGTGCACCTTGCAGGTGTGGATACTGTGTGCAACTTACAGGTGTGGATAGCATGGATAGCATGTGCACAGTGGGCCTTGCAGGCATGGATAACATTTGCACCTTGTAGCTGGGGCACTAAACATCAAAACAAGATATGTGGGAAAAACAAGATATTTATCAGCATGTGCTCAGCTGTTGTGGGCTGTTGAAAAACAAGTTTCTTCTCCAGGTATGTGGCTTCAGATGGCTGCAAAGATGATAGCAACTTTCTCCTAGAAGTTGGCTCCCAACACACACCTGAAATGAAAATGTACAAATTTTTCCAAACTCTTCTAATGTTGGGAAGAAGGGAGGGAGGGAGGGAAGGAGAGAGAGAGAGAGAGAGAGAGAGAGAGAGAGAGAGAGAGAGAGAGAGAGAGGAGAGGGAGAGAGATTTACAGTGACTATGGGTCTGTATTGTTTCCTGTAAAACAAATATTGAAGCCTAGAGCAAAAATTGCATAGAAAAAAGCACCATAGAATGGCCTGTTTAGGAGAAACTGAAACTAAAATCTAAGCAGTATCTATAATTGTATCCTACAGGGTGAAGAGTAAGTAACTTGTACTTCTTCTCAGATCAAATTTAACCTCAAAAATAACTCCAGCAGAAATGTCAGGGGATCTGAAAGACACAACCTGGGGCTACCCCCATATCACTGTTCAGAAATTCTGCTACGAATGGACCATTATTAACTTTTCATTTTGCGTGGAGGGAATTTAGAAAAGGATTACAAGTCCAGTGTTCTCAATAGAGTACAAAGACAAAGTAGCATGGTGTTTGAGAGTACTTCCAAACAGGGGTGACAAAGAAAGAAAAGATTACCTGTCAGTTTACCTGGTGTTGCTCAGCTGTCCAGAGATCCCAGTTTGGACAAAGTTCCAGGTGTGGATAATAAATGCCCAAGGAGAGTAATATCAGAGTATGAAGAGACCCACTGTGGTAAGCTTTCTGAAAAACCAACACTGGGGATTTAAAAAGTTCATCCTTTGAGATTTTCTCCTCTCTCATCGATATTGCCTTCTCCCTGAAGACCAGCTCACCCTCTGCTGCAAGGTGAACACAGTAGAAGCCTTCTTCAGCATTCCTGGATAGAACATGACACCTGCAATCCAGGATCCAAGGCATGTGTTGACAGATGACCTAGGGGACCTGTGGGAGAATTCCCTGTTCACAGACTGCTGCCTATTGGTAGGTGGCCATGAATTTAGGGCTCACAAGGCCATCCTAGCAGCTTGCTCTCCAGTTTTCAGAGCCATGTTTGAACATGAAATGAAAAAGAGCACTAATGAACCACATTGAGATCTGTCTGTCACTATCAGTGTCTGAGGACCACCATGCAATTTAAACTGGAGTAGCGTTTCCCTTGCAAACTTAGGTGCCTTTGATTTGGTGCATACATGGTAAGAACTGAAATGTCAGCTTGGGGCCTTTTTCCTTTGATGAGTATGTCCTGGCTTTACCTACCTATCTTTTCTGATTAGTTTTTAGTTAAAATCTATTTGGTTATATCTTAAAATGTCTACAACAGATAGCATAGGCCAGAGAGTGCGTGCTCACCATTGTGTGGCTGACTAGCCAGCAGCTGTGGTGTGAGTGGTGAGTTCCGGCCTTCCGCCATCCCCTCATTTACAAGCAGCCTTGCCATGCTCCCCGCGCTCCCCCCCGCCCCCCCCCCCCCCACATACACCACACCTCATCTAGCCTCAGAGAGAACACCCCCCTGCCATGCGGTTAGTCTACATAGGATGCCTGAGCTACAACTTCAGCTAGAAAAACATTCAGCTCTTTTTCAGTGGCTACGGCTGTCTCTTCGACACAGCCGTTTAGGAGCTGAACAGTAAGAGAGTGGCATGATCATAGAGCATGCTTATGACCTGCGCCAAGATTGAGATGACAACCACTACAGAAGCTGCAGTGGTGGAGGTGGATACAGTAGTCGGAGAACTTCTGGCAAAGACAAATATGGACCAACTGTTTGTACAGAATACAGGCTTATTGTAGAAAATCTGTCTAGTCTTTGCAGTTGGCAAGACTTAAAGAATTTCATGCGGCAAGCAGAAGTGACTTATGCAGATGCTCACACAGAACAAACAACTGAGGTTGTAATTGAAGTTAGATCCTTCTCTGACATGAAGCGTGCTTTGGATAAACTGGATGGCACAGAAATAAGTGGCAGAAATACTAGGCTTATTGAAGATAAGCCAGGGACAAGCCATAGGCACTCATACTCTGGAAGTAGACTCAGATCACGGTGTAGAAGATCTCAGAGTAGGAGTCGCAGAAGCAGCTGCAGTAGATCTCGAAATATCTCAAAAAGTCCCTCCCGACCTAGGTCTTGGAGCAAAGGTCAATCCCAAACTTGCTCAAAAGGCAGGAAATCCAGATCAAAGAGCAAATCTAAGCCCAAGTCTGATCGGGGTTCCCATTCACACTCAAGAAGCAGATCTAAGGATAAGTATGAGAAGTCACTAGGTAGGTCACCTTCTCTGTTCCCCAAAGAAAATGGAAAGGGATCCATAAATTCAAAGTCCGGATCCCGGAGACTGTCTTGATCCCGTTTGCCTCTGCCTGCTCCACCCTCAAAGATTTGTTCTGTATCCCCTCTACCAAAGAACGTCAAGGTCCACTTCTAGAACTCACTCAAGGTCCAGATCAAGTTCCAGAGATTAACCCCGAACTCCAGGGTTTTGCACACTATAACAGAGCACTTTCCTACTTGTTTAGGCAGTTACTCTTCCGAGTTTGTACTCTGCCTCTTCTTCAAGAGGATTTCCTGAAAGGAGAACAAGGAATTTGATTTGTGGCCAAATTTAATGAGAAAAAGATGAGGTTCTAAAATGGTGGTATGAAGCCCTCTCTCTTTGTAGAATTAAGATAATTTTGATTTTGTAGCCTTTGAGCTAAAATAACTTTTAAAAAAGATTAAGCTCATTTAGATTTTTTTAAAGTATTGCAGCAGGATCTGCTGCAGGGTTCCATTTTGTTTTGCTTATTTTTAAATTAACTGTTCAAGTTTTGGGTAGTGCAGGCTTTAGAGGGAGAACCCAATTTTTCAATTATGTTGGCTTTTTATAAAGGTTGAGTTATGTAAGATTTAAATGAAAGTTTGCTACCAAACATGATTGCCTTCTTGATTCCCTTTAAGTGTTGATACCTGCCATTTGTAGGGACAGTGCAAATTCTACATGAGGATAAAACCATGAGTGTAAGACCAGCGATAAATTGTTCAGTTTGGCTAATCTTATTTTGTGCTGTTAATCAAATCATTGTCTACCCCTTTAATAAGTTGAGTTAAAAGTAAAAAGGGCTTTGTAGTTAGTACCACAAAATAAATAAAAGAAACTAAAGGATTACAATTTGAACTCTTCAAGAAGTAGGTCCTAGTGCTTGGGATCTTGTTATCCTGTGCTCCGGAAATGGAATTAGTGTAATTAGTGTTAGTGTATGATTTGGTGTTCTTTAATGCTTTGAAAAAACAGAAGTAGCCTTCCTTTACAGTTAGAAATTTAGTTATTTTTCAACCCCATCAGAAATTCAGAATGACTGAGTTAACTATAATTGTGGGAAGCACAAATCGTAGTTTCTAAAACTTAGCCAATTTATAGAGACCTCTGAACACCTGGACACTCGCTCTACTTCAAAACGTTGGAGTATCTGTTCTTCTGCCTTCTGGCTCAGGATCTTCTGACAGACCTTAGTGCTGCAGAATTATTAAGGACTGATTACTCTGTCTAGGCAGATATAATCAGTCGACTATCCTGCAAGTGTGTCCTTTTCTGAACAGTAATTTGTCTGTAGAAGAAAAGTGGCAATTGTTGCCTAGTGGCTGTCTCACCACAACTGGAGTCCTCATTCTTTAGTAAAGGTGTGGATGGATTGGCTCAGGTATAATACCTTCCTCAGCTGTTATTATATAATCTAGAAAAAGTTGGATTATAGATTGTAATGTAGAGTTAGTTTATAGGGCTAAATAATCAGGGGACATGCAATAAAGCAAGGCTGAGTGGAAAAACAGAGGTTCAAGGGCCTAGGTAGGTGAGGGTAACTGGGAATACTTTAGAACAGGGAAAGGGGAATGCTTTCAAGACATTTATCCTGTTACAAAATCTTAAAGACTAATTCTAGGAATACAGTGTCAAATAAAGCTACTGCTTTAGGCATCTTTTCTTTGATGTGTTGTTTAGAAGTTTATAAGAAATAGGTTTATTTTTCCAGTATAAATTTCAGAATTTAAAGAAAATTGTGTCTGGTTATAGTTTTCTATTTTACCTACTTAAAAGCAAATATAATGGCTCTTTAAGAATTGAGTTTGACCAAAGTTCTCTTTGTTTTCTGGGAAAAGTACATAAAAGCTTTCTGATCCACAGACTTTTAATGGGGGGGGGCAATGAAGACTAATAGTAAAATTTGAGTTTCTGACTTCATGCAACTTCAGCAGGGCTTGCCTTCTGTTAATGTGGTAGTACATGACAGAGGCAGTAGACTAGTTTTTAGCTTCCCTAATATAATGAATAGGTAAATGCCAATACCCATACAATTTTTCTAGTGGGGACAAAGGGCATTTTATTAAAAATCTAGGCTTTTATACCTGTAGACCCTAGTTATTAAATGCATGCACTAAACAAAACAAACAACTACATTTAAAGGATTGGCCTTAGCAGAATTGACTGACTTAAAGTGTTTTAGTTCTTTACTGATGAGTGAATTCAGTTCCCTACCAACTAACGAACATCATCTAAGAATCTCACCCTGCACACAATGGTTGGTGCCCAGGGTAGATTATCAACAACACCAACTGATAAAAAAAGAACAAGAGAAGTGTGGAATATCTTGAGTCCTGTTGGATGTGATAGTATTTCTTGATATGTATTCCACAGTGGTTGACCAAGTGTTCCTGTGGGAGAAAGAAGCATGCTTTGTGTATATGCCCAACGGTGGTATGGGCAGATCTTGGGGTAAATTGATTTTTAACTCTCTGAGCAATCACCATAGTCATTTACATAGTGGCTATGAGAGTTTGCATCCCTTGTAGCAATGGAGGGCTGTTCTCCTGGGTGCACATCTTTGCTAGTGTGAGCTGTCCCTTGTTGTACAGACACTGGCCATTCTGTCAGACATAAGGTGGGATCTCAAAGTAGTTTTGATTTACATTTCTTTGATGACTAACAATTTTGAACATTTCTTTAAGTGATTCTTAGACATTTGAATTTTCTTTATTGTGAATTCTCTATATCTGTACCCATTTTAATTGGGTTACTTGGGTTTTTTTTGACATCAAGGGTTTGGTTTCAGATCCTGGGAAAAGGGACTGATGTGCATATTTTACATATCAAAACAGACCAGGCCTCTAGGTTCTTGGAGCATCCCTCAATCCCTACCTGGCATACACTGCCCCCAACCTTGAATTTACCAGCCCACAGGCTAGGCTGTCCCCCGAGAGGGTCATTCCTATATAATTCAGACATATATATATCTTTCACTTCCACCTCTTGCCACATTCACCCTTTCTCTCTCCCTACCACTCACATCCATGTCTATTTCCTTGGCCTTCTCCCTTGTGCCAGTGAACTTGCCAGCCTCAGAGCAGCTTCCCAATAAGCCTGCCTTTAATATATTCTAATCTGGCTTGGATTGGCTCACTTCACCAGCTAAGAAATAACCTATCATCAAGTTTCTTAATTTAAACAAAATATAGTTATTATATTAGCCCTCACTCAGATGTGGAATTGGTAAAATCTTTTCTCATTTTGTAAGCTGCTGCTTTGTCCAAATGACATTATCCTCTGCCTTAGAGTTTTTCAGTCTCATGAGGTCTCAGTTACTAATTGTTGATCTTAGTGGTAACATTATCAATGTTCTGTTCAAAAAGACTTCTCCAGTACTAATGAATTCAAGGTTATTCTCTACATTCTTTTTTTTTCAGTATACGTGGTTTTATGTTGAGGTCTTTGGTCCTGTTGAAATTGAGTTTGTACAGGGTAATAGGTTTGGATATATTTGCATTTTTCTACATACAGCCATCCAGTTTCAACAGTACAGTTTGTTAAAGAGGCTGTCTGTTGTTTGTTGTGTATTTCTGGCTATCTATCTATCTATCTATCTATCTATCTATTTATTTAAAATACATTTCAGATTTTATCCCCTCACCCAATTCCCCCCACTACACAGTAACGCCCTATCCCATCCCCCCTCCTGCCTCCACAACGGTATGCCCTCACCTACCCTCCACTCCCTCCCCAGCACCCTCGAATTCCTCCCTGCTCGGTGTTCAGCCTTCATGGGACCAGGGATCTCCTCTCCCACCCATGCCCGACAAGGCTATCCTCCCCTAAGTATACAGCTGAACTCATGGGTGCCTCCCTTTGTGCTCCCAGGCTGGTGGTTTAGACCCTGGGGAGCTCTGGTTGGCTGGCACTGTTACTCTCCTAAACCAAAAATTAATTTCTGATACTTCTGTGGGTTTATGTCTGAGTCTTCAGTTTGGTTCCACTAAGCAACAAGTCTCTTTTTATACCAATTCCATGCTGTATTTTGGGTTCCCAAGCCAGATAATGGACAGTAGAGCATTACCCATATCCCGGACCTTGGGGTGGGGCATGACATGGTGGGGTGTAAGGGGATCACAAGAGCACAGCAGGAATGAAGCCACTCCCTACCCAAATCAGGCTTGTGCCTACTCAGCTGCATAGAGACAAAGACAAGTCATGATAAAGGCAGTATGTGTTCTATTTCCTTGACAGAGAACTGGCTTCTTAGGAATCATGGGATCAGCAGTCTACTAATCTAGCTGATAACCTTGGAAGGCCCCTATCCCCACTGCAGCACTTCTTCCCTTTTTACTTCCCTCCCACAAATGCCCCACCCCAACTCCAGCTATATAAGCTAGACCCATTATTTCACTAAACTAGCTGACTTTGATACCTGCTGTAGTCATTGTCTCCCAAGACCCAGTTCCCCAGTCATCCAGATCAAGAGCTAGATGAACGAAAATTGACTCCTATGAAGGCAAACAGCACTGAAATCTGTTGCTTATAATTTTAGAAATCTATGATAGCTCCAGCTATGCTCTGGAATCCATAGCCACCCTTTCTTCCTTGCCCTGTGCAGAAAATGGCCATCTGGCCCTGGTTCCCTCTGCAGACTTGCTAAGGCACCCAAACACGTTCTTCCATGAATACCTGGAGCTACTACTCTTGTTCTACATGTCATACATATCCCACCATCCCCGGTGCTATTCTGCAGACCATCAATGTCCCTACCACAGTTTTGCCCTCTCTCTTGCCCACATAAATCTTCACAAATGGAAAACACCAGACAGCCTTAATATTTAATACCAGCCAGATTTGTATTGGTGAATCTCCAACCTCAATATGCCCATGCAAAGAACACACAACTCAGTTATATTTATCTCCTGCATGCCTAGATTGGGCAGATTTCCCACTACACCACTCTCTTCCCAAGCTGTGAGATCCTTGCTACTTGTGGCTCCTCTATGCTATGTAGTTCTGCTCCGTCTTCCACCTCCTCTTCCTCCATTTCCTCTTTCTCTGTTCCTCCTTCTAATCTTCCTTTTTTCTTCCTCTCTCCTTCTCTAAAACTTCTAGCCCCGCCTTTCCCTTCCACTGCCCAATCACAGGCTCTAGTCTTTATGTCACCAGTTAAAATGAGGAGCACATTCACATAGAATCACCTGAGTAAGAGACCTGCTCTTCCTCCGGGATAGGATTAGCATCAAAATACAAACACCAAGGCAATCCATGAAAGGATTCCATAAACACATTCCATCTTTCTAATTCATATCAGATTTTATTAGGATATAGTTTTGTCTAAAGAGCTGGTTTTGGCCACTGTCTTAGGGTTTTACTGCTGTTAACATACACCTTGACTAAGGAAACTCCTATATGGACAGCATTTAATTGGGGCTGGCTTACAGGTTCAGAAGTTCAGTCCATTATCATCAAGGCTGGAACATGGCAACCTCCAAGCAAGCATCGTACAGGAGGAGCAGAGAGTTCTACACCTTCATCTGAAATCTTCCAGGAGAAGACTGGCTTACAGGGAGCTAAAATGAGGGTCTTAAAGCCCACGCCCACAGTGACACACTTCCTCCAAGGCCATACCTACTCCAACAAGGCCACCCCTCAAGGTACACTTCCTGGGCCAAACATACCCAAACCATCATAGCTATGGAGACCAGAAGAAGGCCTCAGATCCTCTGGATCACCAGTTACAGATGGTTGAGAACTCTCCTGTTTATGCTGGAAACTTCTCAAGGGTTCTCTAAGAAAGTGACAATTGATTTTTCCAGTTGAATTCTCTTTCTAGTTTCCCAAAACTAAGTGACTTAGTCAGGGTTTCATTGCTGTGAAGAGACACCATGACCAAGGTAACTTTTAAAAAGGACATTTAATTTGGGCTGGCATACAGTTTCAGAGGTACAGTCCATTATCATCATTCCAGAAAGCATGATAGTGTCAAAGTTCACATGGTGTTGGAGAAGGAACTGAGCACCTTGATATGAAGGCAGTTAGAAGGAGACTGTGTGACACTGGCCAGGGCTTGACCATATACATTACTTCAAAGCCCTTCCTCCACAGTGACACAATTCCTGTAACACTTCTTCCAACATGGCCAAGTTCCTAATCGTGCCACTTCCCATGGGCCATGCATATTCCAAATCACCAAACTGAGGTTTTTTTATTTTTAAAGCTTTCTTTCCCTATCATTTCTCTTAAGACTAAACATTCAGGATTTACTTCTCCATTGCTCTGAGCCCCTGGTCATCTTTGTTGCTTAGTCCAATGCAGATAGGTTTCTCTGAAGAAACCCTTTGGGGCTGTGCTTCAGGCCAGTACCTAAGTTGAATCCCAGATTCCAAGACATCAAACAAAACTCATACAAGAATATCAATAGGGAAGATGTCAAGTAGTGTCAGATGCCAGTGCTGCCCATTCCCCCACCCAGCACTCCAACATATTTAGAGCTATTGTAAGTACTGAGCTACCATGTTGCCCTCCCCCCAGATTCAGGATAAAAGCTCCAGCAATACTATTGTCTAACCAGGACTAACTGGAAACAACACAGGTTGTTGCTGTTGGAAGACAGGTGTAGGTCATAGCTGATTAGGTCTTAAAGACTACTAAGTCCTTTGAGAAAGAGGGCCCAGTAAACACTCTTGCAGAAGCCAGGACGTGGAATGCTTCAGCCACCAAGTGGGGATGTGACTCCACCATTGACTTCCACCCCAAGGTCTCAGAGACCTCAGAAGCATGAAGTGCAATAAAATCCAGGGTCTGAGTCTTCAGCTGCTCTGTGCTGTGACGGTCAGCCAGGATGAGAGTGTGTGCAGCATTCTCCACAGAGAGGTTCCCACAGAGTTCATCTTCACACATGACCTTCAAACCCTCCAGGCCATACTTGTCAGCAGCTGCCAGCACACCAGTGGCCATGGAGTGGCTGTGGAGGTGTGGCACCTTCCCAGTGTAGATAAAGTCCATCATCTCCATGAAGACTTGGGGATCCAGGTCTTGGATCTCAACTTGATTCGTCAGGCTTTCCTTCATTTCATGTTCAAACATGGCTCTGAAAACTGGAGAGCGAGCTGCTAGGATGGCCTTGTGCGCCCTAAATTCTTGTCCACCTACTAGCAGGCAGCAGTCTGTGAAGAGGGAACTCTCCCACAGCTCCCCTAGGTCATCTGGCAACGTGCACCTTGGAATATTGATTGGAGGTCTTGTGTTCTGTACAGTAATGCTGAAGGAGCCTTGTTCCATGCTCATCTCACAGAGGAGGGTAAGTCTGTCGTCTGGTAATAGCAATTCGGTTTGAGACAAGAGGAAATCTAGAAGGATGAACTTTTTTAATTCAAGGGCTTGGTGCGGCAGTAAACTATAGACATGTGGGCTCCTTGCATTATTGCATTTGTCCCCTGTGGCAGTTAAGATACAAACATTAAACTTTACCCAAACTGGGCTGTTTTCACAGCTGAGCAACATCAGGTTAAGTGACAGGTAACCTTCACTTTCTTCATCAACCCCGTTTGGGTATACTCTCAAACACCATGCCACTTTGTCATTGGCCTCTGATGGGAATGTCGGACTTGTAATACATTCCCCCATTTCCTCAACGAAACCAGAGAAGTTGCTAATGGTCCACCTGTAGCAGAAGTTCTGTTCACTACTCTGTGTGTAGTGCCACCTCTTGGTTTCCAGGTGCCCCAACATTTCTGGTTGACGTACTTTGGATGTAAAACTAGAACCTGAAAAGAAGAAATAAAAGTCATTTACTCTTTACCATATAGGATACAGTTACAGATACTTTTTAGATTTGTTTTAATTTCTCCTAAGTTGCCCCTTCTATGATGTTGAAAACTTATGTCTTTCTAAAATTTTCCATTAGACTTTAACATTAGATTTAGAGAAAACAATCCAGGCTCCCTGTGGGGCTCTCTGTCTCTTTCTGTCTCTGTCTCTCTCTCTGTCTCTCTCTCTGTCTCTCTCTCTCTCTCTCTCTCTTAAATTTTTAAAGAATAGATTTTGTTATTGTTAGTGTTTTATCTAGGCCCCACCCACCAGTTACCTAGCAATAGCCAGGTAAACCTGGCTTAGACAATGGGCTGTTTGAACCCCTCAAACACCCTTCCTCTCTCCTCTTCCTCTCTCTGAAGCCCTAATCTCTTTCTTCCTTTCTCCCCTCCACTTTGCCTTTCGCTCTCTACCTGTTTCTGGCCAGCCTCCCCCCCCCTCCTCCTCCTCCTCCTCCTCCTCTTCTTCCTGCTGCTGCTGCTGCTGCTCCTCCTCCTCCTCCTTCTCTCTCCTGTCTTTCTCTGCCTCTCCTCCCTTCTTATCACTACTCAACTCTCTTTCCAGTGCCCTAAATAAACTTTATACTAAACCTGTCATATGGCTGGTACCTCAGAGGGAAGGGATGCCTCAGCATGGGTCCACCAGGGATCATTCCCACCCTCTCCATGCCTGGCTTTAACAAACACATCCTGGATTTCTTCTTATAAAACACATCATTGGTGTTGTGACTCAGATTTCAATACTCGCAGGTTAATGTCTCCTGCTGCCAAATGAACTTTCCAGCCAACAGATCACTTTCTAGACTGATCCATCCAAACACCAGCAAATTGGTAAGCTCCCTCACCCACACTGGTCAGTGTAAACATCCCCTGGTCCTAAGGAAGGGATGTTGAGTTAGCAGCAACCCTGTGGAGTCCTTGTGGATGAAGACATTCAGTCTTTATGACTGGCCCCCTTGCTGAATCCTCATTTTAGGACATTTTCCCTTGAGTGAGATTTCCCCTCTATTCTGAGTCATTTCCTTTTCTCACTGCTATGAAAACCCAGGACAGGGTAAACCATACTCTTCACTGACCACTCAGGTACTTGCCTGAGCTCAAATACCAATCCACTGCCTGAGCCCATGGTGATCTGAACCTAACATTTTCGTTATTAAGTTATCCTCAGGATGCTGGTAGGGGTCATTAATAACTGCCACTCTCACCCCAAAAGGGTATGTCTTCCCAGTCACTCCCAGGCTCCTTACTGGGATGCCACCCACTCTTAAAGGCTTCCATATTCACAGGCTAAATTTGGCCCCAATATACACTAATCTATAACTCTATGTGGCTGTTTAAGGGCACTTAGGGAAAAAAAAAACCTTTTACAACTCTCTCTAGCCAACCAGAAAAATGGAAAGATTTCTATGTAGTATTCTTTCCCACCACCTCCATTTCTAAATGCTCCATTTCTTTGCTCTTCCTCCCACATATAGGCACAGCAACAAGACTGCCTAGATTGTGGTGTGATAACCACTGAGTAACAGTGTTCCCACATGATTCTACCATTGCCTCTGCGGCTGCCTCTATGCCCTTCTCTCCACTTTCCACCTTGCTTTTTGCTCACTGCCCAACCCAACACCATGGGGCACAAAACATGCAGTGCTAGAGCAGAGTTGCAGGCAGACAGAGCACAGCTGCAGGCACTGCCACTTACTCCCCGCCCCAGCCAAGGTGCTTGCTCTCTTGCCCTGCCCCATTTGTGCCCTGAATACACCAGGTTGAGCTGCCATATGCTTCTGTGCTCCTGGGGGCCCAACACTTATTGTGGGGGACTCCTACCAAGTCAGGCTCTGCCCCTCATCTCCAAAAGACACCAAGAGCCACCAAAGATGTGGGAAGAACAACCCTCTGTTCTTCACAAGAGGAATCAGGCCAATACTTTTCCCCTCTTGTTAATGACTTCTCATTCATCAACAAGACCCATAGGTTTCTGCCTTCTCGCCAACCTCATACAAATTAAATAAAAAGGAGATGCCATTTTGAAAGAATATTTATGAGGTTGTCAACTTTTCCAGTTTCCACTAATTTTCTTTTCAATACATACTTCAAAATCCATCTCATTATACTACACACACACACACACACACACACACACACATATATTATATATAAAACAAAGTCTCCTTTATTTTATATATAAAAATAAAGTCTCCTAAACAGTCTCCTAAACAGAAATAAAAGCCGTTCTTGCTCCTTCTGCTCCATCAAAGGTTTTTGTCTTCCCTAACCTCATTTTAGAGACTGTTTATGCTGTTAAGAAATATCTTTTGTAAACTTCTAAGCCCCCAAAACACAGTCAGATCTACCTTTCATAGACCAAAGAGACTGAATTTGGATAAGTACATCTGCCAATCAATAACCTCTTCTAGAGGGTGGGATTGGGACTCACCTCACCCAACCACCAAGACCTAAGGGTTTCAAATATACACCTAAGAAAATTTTTTTCCAAAAACTTTCTTAATTTTGTATCTATCTATCTATCTATCTATCTATATATATATAGATATAGATATGTAGCATATCTATATTATATATATATATTAATTTTGTGTATATATATAGATATAGATATATAGCATATCTATATTATATATATTAATTTTGTATATATATATAGATATAGATATATAGCATATCTATATTATATATATTAATTTTGTATATATATATAGATATAGATATATAGCATATCTATATTATATATATTAATTTTGTATATATATATAGATATAGATATATAGCATATCTATATTATATATATTAATTTTGTATATATATATAGATATAGATATATAGCATATCTATATTATATATATTAATTTTGTATATATATAGATATAGATATATAGCATATCTATATTATATATATTAATTTTGTATATATATATAGATATAGATATATAGCATATCTATATTATATATATTAATTTTGTATATATATATAGCATATCTATATATTATTTGCTACTACTACTACTCCTACTCAAACACAAACATTTAATGTTTCAGCATCTTGTCAGGTCCAGGAGTTTACTCAAAATCAACGTCTATGAATGCTCCAGAGAAGCAACCCACATGCTCCAATCTATTCTCACAGACATAGACACTTCAACTGGACCTGCCCCTTGTGCCTACAGATAGTTGCACAAACCCTGGATAGCAAGGAAATAGCCAACTCTCCTAAGAACAGACCAACATCCCCATCCAGGTTTTTTTAAACAGGGTTTCTCTGTATAGCCCTGGCTGTCCTGGAACTCACTCTGTAGACCAGGCTGGCCTCAAACTCAGAAATCTGCCTGCCTCTGCCTCCCAAGTGATGGGATTAAAGGCGTGCACCACCACCGCCTGGCCTTTTCTTTGATTTCTCAGAGACATTTCATCCCAATGTCAGCACAAACTAACTAAAGAACATGACCACTCTACTCTTGCTCCACAATTGTCTCTGTTTAGTTTTTACATTTATTTTAGATTAATCCAAAATAAACGAATATTACCATTCCTTCTATGCTCCACCAAAGTGCTACCTGGCAATAGCCAGTTACACCTGACTCACTATCAAAGGGGATTTTTGACCCTACTCACTCTCTTATTCTCTCTTACTCTCTTATGCTCCCTGACTCTGTAACCACTTTCTCTTTCTCTCTACTTCCTCCTCCTTCCTCTTCTGCATATTATCCTGGGCTGCCTCTCTTCTTCTTTTTCTCTCTATCCTCTCCTCATCCTATCTCCTCTTCCCCCTTTATCTGCCTCTACTCCCCTTTTGTCCCTACTCAACTCCCCTTCCCATGCTCTAAATAAATTCTATTATATAAATCTATATAAAACATGTCCTGGTTCTTCTTTCATGAAACAGAATAGTTATTATATCGAACTTTGGATGAGCTTAGAAAATGTTATACACTCACGTTTCAAGTTTATTGTATTAGTCATGTCCTGTAGAACTTATAGAATGAATTCCTCTATATAAATAGAAAGTGGATATAAGATAAAACTTATAGGCTGATGTCCAGTTAATATAACAATGGCTAAAGTCAGTACTTGTTGAGACCCACATTCTGCCTCAACACTTTTGCCTCAATGCTTTGGGGCTAAGTGCTCTGGTCAAGAGAGAGAATGGGGCTCTTGGGGCAAGAGACGCGAAGAATGGAGACAAGACAGGGTGTGATTCAGTCTCTTCTCTTTTCTCAAGTCTCGCTTATTGAAGGGAATTCTGAGGTATTTATATACACAAGCAGGAGAACACAGGTGAAAACATTTTACCACGTGCACCATACAGCTGAGGTCACTAAACAGCAAAACAAGCTATGTGGGATAAACAAGATATTTATCAGAGTGTGCTTCAGCTGTTATAGGCTTTTGACAACCAAGTCTTTCATCAGGGTATATGGTTCCAGATAGCTGCAAAGTTGATCTAGCCCCTTTCTACTAAAGTCGGCTCCCAACAAGTACTTACACGTAGTTCACAAGGTTTGAAGTCTCAGATGTTCTTCAGTATATGCTGGGATTCTGAAGAAGCAGGCTCCAATGCCAGTGAAGAAATGGGCTTGCTAGTAAGATGAGAGTAAACAGGCAAAGACACAGAGCTTCCATCTTCCATGTGCTTATATAGGCCTAGAGCAGAAGGTGTGGCCCAGTTGAAGGTGTGTCTTCTAATCTCAAGATCTGGATTAAAGGTGTGTGGTTTCCTGCCACAAAACTCAGAGTAAAGGTGTCTGTTTTTCTACATTAAAATCTGTCTTATAAGTGGATCTACTTCACCTTAACCAATAAAAAGATGCCTTCCAGTTTTACTTAATTCCAGAGATATCCCAGATGGCAATATGAATTGCCATCCCCAGTGTATTTTGCTTAATGTAGTCAATCTTCCATAAGTGAAGGGATCATGTCAATCTCTGCACAGCTATTATTTACCCTTGTGCTGGTTTTACACTAATTCCTGTTACAAACATGATCAGGGAAGAGGTATTTTCCTTAACTTGTCAGAAGTCTGATTGTTCACAAAAAGGAAGGCAGTTGGAAGAGCTTCTATATGGTGTGGGCAGGTAACAGAGCCCAAAACTCTGAGGGTGGCCTTCTTCTTTCCTGTGTGTTATTCCAATTAGACCTATAAACCTTGTGATGACTCCTCCCAATTTGGATGATGGCCTTGTAGTCCCCCCTCAGGAAATCCTCCCTGGAAATCCCTTTTCAAAGTCACTTAAGGGTGTGGTTTAGAAATGTCCTAAATGTCAGATTTGAAACAGGGGATCCCCCTATGGAGGCCACAAAAGTCCCAGATACAGAGTCACTGATGCTTATAGTTTGCAATAAGTCTAACAGAGGAATAAAAAAATAAAAATTAATTGAGTGATTCATCTAATACTGAGGGATAAGCAATCTTGGAGCATGACATATAGGAGAGCTAGAAGCTGTCCTCTGAGAGGTTTTATTAGCAGCTAACTGAAACAGATGTAGATACAGCTAAGTATTGGACTGAGGCAGCTAGAGCCTAGAATACAAAGTCTGTGCTACAAAGGACAGAGCTGGAGAAGTGGCCCAAACCCTTTGAGAAGCCCAGAAGATCATGAGTGGATCCCACATATTGTACAGTTATGGTTTTATTTTGCTTTTGATTGTGATTGTGCCCTGATATATTTCTTTCCTGAAGAAAGTATTTTGGTGGAGCCCACAATTAAGAGACTTTGAATTGTAAAAAGTCTTTGAATTTTTAAAACACATTGGATATTTCAAAGGGATTGAATTTTTAATGTGTAAGAATTTTCAAAGACTATGAGACTTTTAAAGTTATTCAGATCTTGGGGATGAATAAGAAAGTAAGGGTTGAGGCTTAATAGTGATGTGTTTGTGTGTCAGGTTGACAAGGGGTCAATTGAACTGGCTGGTTTTGTGTGTCAATTTGACCCAGGCTGGAGTTATCAAAGAAAGGAACTTCAGCTGTGGAAATGCCTCCATGAGATCCAGCTATAAGGAATTTTCTCAATTAGTGATCAAAAGGGGAGGGACCATTTTGGGTAGTGCCATACGTGGGCTGGTAGTCTTGAGTTCTATAAGAAAGCAACATGAACAACACAGGGGAAGCAGGACAGTAAGCAACATCTCTCCATGGCCTCTGCATAAACTCCTGCTTCCAGCCTTGTATGAGTTCCAGTCCTGACTTCCTTTGGTGATGAACAGCAATGTGGAAGTGTAAACTGAATAAACCCATTCCTCCCCAACTTGCTTCTTGGTCATGATGTTTGTGCAGGAATAGAAACCCTGACTAAGACAATTACCTTGTCTGGCCACAGTGGAAAAGGATGTGCCTAATCCTGGTAGAGACTTAATGCTTCAGGGCGGGGGAGTGCCAATGGGCATCCTGTCTGAGGCAAAGGGGTAGGGGGGTCTGAAGAACTCTGAGGGCAGACTGGGATAGCACAACATTTGTGATGCAACTAAATAAAAAAAAAATGAAAAAAAGAAGACAGTATCGAGAGAAAAGAAAGAGAGGAGGCAGTTTTTCCAGGAGAGTTTTACCAAGACAGGTAGAAGAGAGAACAATGGAGACATGGGTACAGAAAGACAGAAAGATTCAGAGAACCAGAAAGAGCCAGAGGAGCAGAATATATTGCCAAAGTTAGTATGAGGCCAAGCAGAGCAGTTAGGAAAAACTGTAAAAAACCCAGATTGAATCAGTTACACTGGAAAGGAATTTTAGATCATCCAGCCAGAGCTCATAAAGAACTATGAGGGAGTGAGCTTATTCAGATATAATTCTTAGATGCTAATAATATTCTAGGCCTAGAATAGATTTTATAGAAACTATAACCTTCCAGTGCTAGGCCAAAAATTACATGTGGAGGCAGAAGGCCTCAGAGATGACAATAAATACACATGAATATTAGTTACTTTTACAATGAACACATTAGAAAATAAACTACTAGATCACCTCTGGAGATAAGACTGGTTAGGACATCTTCAGTTTAGATACCAGTTTCCAGAACCTGTGAAAGATATGATTCCAGTCTTTTGAGGACTCTGATTTGAGGTTGTGGTTCCTCCCACCAAGATCTTAAAAGAACCTGATACTAATAGTAGCAATAAGTCCAAGGAAGAATCAAAAATCACAACCAATTAACTGATTTATCCTGAAGGATGAGCAGCATTGAAGCCAGACAAACAGGAGAGCTGGGAGTTGCTGATCTGATTGAATTGTTGTAGTTATGTTTATGTCTGCCAGACTATAGGTCTAAGACAGACAAACTCGAGAGATAAGAGATGTAGGCAGAATTTTACACTTCCTTTTACATAAGGGCAGCAATATCAACTCCAAATCTTTGATAGCTCATGAATATATGTTACAGACCTTGGAAAACAGCAAAATCTCTCTCTTTTCAGGGCCAGCAGACCAAGCATGCAGTCCAAGTCTGAAAAGGACAGAACTCACCAGTGGGCAACACACATGATCAGGGAAGCTATATTTTCCTTAACTTGTCAGAAGTCTGAGTATTCACAAAATGTAAGGCATGTGGAAGAACTCCTATATGGTGGGCAGGAAGCAGAGCCCCAACCCTCTGAAGATAGCTTTCTTCTTTCTAGTGTGTTACACAGATCTCACCTACAGACCTTGTGATGACCCCTTCCAATTTGGTTTATGGTCTTGTACTTCCCCTCAGGAAATTCTCCTTAGACTTTTCATAGTCACTTAAGGAATATCCTAAATGGTTCTCAATTCAATCACTTTAATTGGAAGGATTCAGCTTATCAATATCTCATAATCTGCATCCTCCACTGGTGAGTTCTGTCCTCTTGGAACTTGGACTTGGAACTGCCATACTTTTTCTGCCTTTCCTAAAAGGGAGAGATTTTGTTGTTTTCTAAGGGCTGCAGCATATATTCAAGAGATATCAAACATTAGGGTCTATTAATACTGCCCTTATGTAAAATGAGGTGAAAACTCTGCCTACACCTCTCACGTCTCCAGTTCTTCAAGTCTTAGACAAACAATTTAAAGGACACAGAAATAACTGCAGTGATTCAATCAGCTCAGCTGCCGGGAGCCAAACCCAGGAAATTACCTGCTGTTTTAGAAAGTCTAGTCAGTACAAGGTTAAGAAAGGACATTCATAGGTCTCAGGTCTCAGGTCCCAGGAACCTAAAGAACGTCTGGCATTTCCTTGGAGAAGATTATGACAGTGGGATGGTCTAGGGTGATAAGATTATGACAGTGGGAAGGTCTTGGACAGTAAGGATTCCATAGTAAGATAGCCCTAAACAATGACCCTCGCCCTAACTTCCCGGTTTGCTGTGTCTTTATAACCTGCCCCCAAAATTAAAGTTTCAGAGCTTGATCAGAACCCAGACTTGCTCTCATTCTTTGTGTCTCTTGTCCTTTCTGTTGGTATCAGCCTCCGAACCCAGTGACATCACTTCTAGGCGACTCCCACTTCTAGGCGACCTCCACATCGTTGCCGAGGGAACAGCCCCACGCTCCCAGAATCCACCTAGCTCCCTCACCTTTACCTGGGAGATACTATGTCACTGCCCATATAAAACAGGCAGTACACCGGACTCGCGCCCTCTTTAACCTCTTATCTCTCCCACCTATCTCTCCCCACCTTTGCCCTTTCCCTGAATAAACCTTCCCCCCTTGGAACCACGTGGTCTGGAGTAGTCTATTCTGTACGGCGGCCGGGTTTTCCTCTCATCTTCCTTTCATTGGTGCATCGGCCAAGTTCGAATACTTCGGGACCGCTCCCCCTAACTGCGGACGCCGCTCGGCCCGCAGCCGCAGCCACCGCGCCGCCGCTTCAGCCGCCAATTTCTCTCTTGCTAGACCGTGACCTATGGACCAGAGCAGCAACTCAGGCCGGGACACAGTGGCCCCCAAGCCAGGCAGTGTGAGCCTTAACATAGTGGCCCTCAAGCCTGAGGCAGAATGGTTTGCAACAGGTTTCCTTTCTGGATTTGTGAAGAATGTGATTGTTTTATGTTGACTTAGTTAGAGTTTGATGGCTGTGAAGAGAAATCACGACCAAAGCAACTCTTATACAGAAAAACATTTAGCTGGAGCTGGCTTGCCATTTTGGAGGTTCAGTCTAGTATCATCATGGTAAGAATTACGTCATCATGCGGGCAGGCTTGGTGCTGGAAGAGCCAACAGCTCTATATTTTGATCAAAAGGCAACAATAACCTAGAGGGGCAAGCCCAAGCTGCCTACTGCTGCTGCTTACTGGGTCTGGAAAATAACCTCTTGGTTCTATTACATCTTTCACTGCCTATATTAGCTGGCTTAAAAATTGTTTTGTAAAATGACCTTGAAATCATAGTTCTGAATGCCTCTTTGTCCTGAATGCTGAGATTAAAGGCATGCAATACTAGGACTGGATCAAAACCTCTCTTTACAAGAACTTTCTAAATGTGGATTGTAGTTCATTCCAGACATTGTCAAGTTGACAATTGAGAACAGTCATCACTGCTGTCAGGCAGGAACTTTTCTTTGCATAGTTCTGGCCACTGGGGGTTCAATGTTTCTGGGTATAGGGAGGTGACACATAGGAATGGGGATAGGTTAGAAGTATGATGGGGTTCACAGGAGGGAGAAGATTGCACCAGAATCTGCTTATTTTGTCTCCTTGGAATTCAAGGAGACAGTGAAAGCAGGTCACACAAAAGGTTTGCAATAAAATTGAGGACTAGACTGGTACTTGTGGTTCTACAGAAGCTGAAGGATTGGGGAAGATCTATAGGTGTAGGAGGAGCTAAGGTGGGAGGAGTAAAGAGAGGAAGAGAGGGAGGAAGGAGAGAAAGAGGAGAAGGAAGAGGAGGAGCTAGGAGAGACAGAGAACAAGAGAGGGAGACAAGGAGGCTGATGTTTACTTGTCTGTAGCAGTCAAAGGTAGTTGGTATACCTAGGTTGGGTTTTGGGTTACACCTCTGATTGTATGGGCACCTTGTTATTGATCATTACCAAATATATAAAGCCTTTGGATAATTTAAGCATTAGAGGCTCATCTTCTTACTGGGCCAGCATGGATGGTGGGAAGGTCTGGGCAATGCCCAGCCTTGTAGAGACAATGTGGAAGATTGGCAGATCCATCTCCCATGCTGGCATCTTGTGGGTGGCAGAGCTGGTGTTTCTGGCTGGCTGTTTCTAGCTGTGGCACACATGTGGCCTCGGGTCACGTGGTTGAGCTAGGCAGAGGCTCCCCAGCCTAGACAGTCGGCTTGTCCAGCAGTCCCTTTTAAATAATTATTACAACATACAGACAATTTCTATTCTCTCCTGTCAGGATTTGTCCGTGAGGTATTAGTGAGTACATTCTGGAGTTGGGGCCTCAAATTCATCAAGGAGTTAAGAGGAGGGAGCTTAAAAATGAATTGTGTGTGGGACTCACAGCAGATGTAGGCAGGGAGAAAGGAATGGCTGCTGGGGATGGAGGCTGGGTAATGGGCTGAGTTGGGGTAAGGAATGTTGGGGGAGAAGTGTCTATGATCCATTAGCATTGGTGCATTACAGGAAACAAAAGCACAGCAGATCTCCTACTATAGAGCTGGAAATGAGAATGGGGAAATAGTAAGTGGGGGAGCAAAGAGAGAGGTGTGGATCTGCCTTTAGCCTTCTGATACCATAGAAAGAGTAGCACTTGTGATAGCTGTTAGGAAGGTGCAGTCCTGGCTTGAAGGCTGTGACAGAGCACAGAGTGGGGGGAGGGAGGTTAGAAGGGAAAGATCGGTGGGATCCACAGGATATGGGAAGAATATAAGCTATTTACAGCATGATTCCTAACAGTAGCAACATTACAGTTACGAAGTAACCACAGAGAAATTTAATGATTCATTGGCCACAACATGGAGAACGGTATTAAGGGGGCACAGCATTAGAAAGTTATAGAACCACTGGTCTAGTAAGTATGAATCTATAATGAATCAATACCTACTAATATAAAAATACATAAAAGATTTTTGCATGCATTGAACCACAAACACTTCTCTCTCAGAAGGAGTAGGATCCCCCACCCCCAACTTTGGCCTACTCTTCTCAGTTGTCATAAGAGCATGATGGTGGAGTTCTCATTTGCCAACATTAAATTTGTAGAAAAAAGCCCAAGTGTTTCTAATACTGGAAGGACAGTGAGTGGGCTGCACAAACATCCACAGCTGAGCTTGGCTGATTGGATTACATGGGACTACTCTGAACATAAACATCTTTGGAAAGCACAGGCTGATTTCAAAAGTTTTATTCAAATTATATTTTATTAGTATCAGGTTTTGTCTACAGAGTTGTTTGTGGCCATAGGGACCAGAAGACAGCCTCAGATCCTCTGAATCACCACTTACAGGTGGTTGAAAACTCCCCTGTGTGTGCTTGTTACTTAGAGTCCTTTGAGAGAGCAGTAATTGTTTTGAAGCTGAGTTCCCAAAAACCGGGTCTTTAAAAAAAAAGTCTTCATTGTTTTTTCTTCTCTGATGAGTAAACACTCATGTTTGATTTCTCCTTTCCTCTGGCCCCAGTCATCTCTTCTTCTCAGTCCAATGCAGACATGTTTCTCCAGAGAAACCCAGTTGGGCTTTGCTTAGGGCCAGCACCTAAATTAAATCCCAGTTTCCAAGACATCAGACAAAAACCAAACAAGAACATCAACAGGGTGGATGTCCAGTAGAATATCCCAGACAGCAGTGCTACACTTCTCCCACCGGCCAGTCTAACATATTACAGCTGTTTCAAATCCCAAGCCACCATACTGCCTTTCCCCAGATTCACTGTAAATGCTCTTGAAATACCATTCTCGCTGGGCCGGACCTCTGCCAGGCTGGCTGGTGAGTGTACCCCGGATTCCGCCAGACACATTCTGGGGGATTGATAGAACCCATAGCCAGTGCTAGCACGCCCCTGCCGGCCGCGTGCCCCTCTTCCGGTCTGAGGACTGGGCCGGACCTCTGCTCGGCCAGCTTGTGAGTGCACCCAGATTCCGCCAGACACATTCTGGGGGATCCATAGCACCCATAGCCAGCGCTAGCACTCCCCTGCCGCCGCGTGCCCCTCTTCCGGTCTGAGGCCTGTTGGTGAGTGCACCCTGGTTACTGCTGCCAGACACATTCTGGGGGCTCCAGAGATCCCACAACCAGCTTTAGGTAGGAAAACCCACATACTACCCTGAACTCATAGTTGGGTGCCCTGAGTGCTCAGAATCCAGCAGATACCAAACCCCCCCCCCCCGCCCCTGCCGGCCAGCACCCCCCTTCGGCCCATCTCCCGGGTCTGAGGCCTAGACCAGACCTCTGCCAAGTCTGCAGTTGTGTGGACCCCGGATTCTGCCTGAGACATACTGGAAGGTCCATTCAACCCAGAGCCACAGAGGAACAACTGAACTCAGAGTGTCAAACAACATATCCTGAGATATCCAAGAGGAGACACTGCACCCAGAACAGAAGACAAATAGCTGGACTGCTACCTTGGAGGCACCATATCCTGAGGCATCCTAGAGATACCACCCTAATCAGTGCAGCTGGAAAAAAATCACAGAGACATCTGGATCCCTAGAAGACCAAACACAAGCGAGACAACTAGAAAGGCAGGCTACAATCAGAGACAGAAGCACAGGTAGCACTAGATTTAACCAGATGGCAAAAGGCAGGCGGAAGAACGTAAGCAACAGAAACCAAAGTTACATGGCATCATCAGAACCCAGTTCCCCCATCATAGCAAGCCCTGAACACCCCATCACTCCAGAAAAGCAGGATTCAGAATTAAAATCACTTCTCATGATGATGATAGAGAACTTTAAGAAAGACATAAATAACACTCTCAAAGAACAGATAGAAACCCTTAAAGAGGAAACACAAAAATCCCTTAAGGAATTGCAAGAAAATGCAACCAAACGGGAGAAGGAATTAAACAAAACCATGCAGGAACTAAAAATGGAAGTAGAAACAATAAAGAAATCACAAAGGGAGAATACCCTGGAGATAGAAAACTTAAAAAAACGATCAGGAGTCATAGACACAAGTATTACCAACAGAATACAGGAGATGGAAGAGAGAATCTCATGTGCAGAAGATACCATGGAAAACATTGACACAACTGTCAAAGAAAATGCAAAATACAAAAAGCTACTAACCCAAAATATACAAGAAATCCAAGACACAATGAGAAGGCCAAACCTAAGGATAATAGGAATAGATGAGGGGGAAGACTCCCAACTTAAAGGACCAGTAAATATCCTCAACAAAATTATAGAGGAAAACTTCCCTAACCTAAAGAAAGAGATGTCCATAAATATACAAGAAGCTTACAGAACTCCAAATAGTTTAGACCAGAAAAGAAATACTTCCCGCCACATAATAGTCAAAACATCAAATGTACAAAACAAAGAAAAAATACTAAAAGCAGTAAGGGAAAAAGGCAAAGTAACATATAAAGGCAGACCTATAAGAATTACACCAGACTTCTCACCAGAGACCATAAAAGCCAGAAGATCCTGGACCAATATCATACAGACCCTAAAAGAACACAAATCCCAGCCCAGACTACTATACCCAGCAAAACTCTCAATCATTATTGATGGAGAAACCAAAATATTCCATGACAAATCCAAATTTACACAGTATCTCAACACAAACCCAGCACTTCAAAGGATAATTGGTGGAAAACTCCAAAACAAGGAGGGAAACTACAACCTAGAAAAAGCAGGAAAGTAATCTTCTAAAAACTGTAAAAGAAGGTAGCTACACAAACATATCTCCACTGCCAATAACAAAAATAACAGGAAACAACACTCATTTTTCCTTAATATCTCTTAATATCAATGGACTCAATTCTCCAGTAAAAAGACATAGACTATCAGACTGGATACGTAAACAGGACCCAACATTTTGCTGCATTCAGGAAACGCACCTCTGTGGAAAGGACAGACACTACCTCAGAGTAAAAGGTTGGAAAACAATCTTCCAAGCAAATGGTCCCAAGAAACAAGCTGGAGTAGCGATTCTAATATCAAATAAAATCAGCTTTCAACCAGAAGTAATCAAAAAAGATAAAGAAGGACACTTCATATTCATGAAAGGAAAAATGTACCAAGAGGAACTTGCAATTCTCAACATCTATGCCCCAAATGTAAGGGCACCCACATATATAAAAGACACTTTACTAAAGCTTAAAGCATACATTGCACCTCACACAATAATAGTGGGAGATTTCAACACCCCACTCTCAGCTATGGACAGATCATGGAAACAGAAACTAAATCGAGACACAATGAAACTAACAGAAGTTATGAACCAATTGGACCTAACTGACATCTATAGAACATTTCATCCTAAAAAAAAAGAATATACCTTCTTCTCAGCACCTCATGGTACCTTCTCCAAAATAGACCATATAATTGGTCACAAAACAGGCCTCAACAGGTACAAAAAGATTGAAATAATCCCTAGTACCTTATCAGACCACCATGGGTTAAGACTTGTCTTTGACATAGACAAAAACAACAGAAAGCCCACATACACTTGGCAACTGAACAATGCTCTACTCAATGATGACTTGGTCAAGGAAGAAATTAAGAAAGAAATTAAAGACTTTTTAGATCTAAATGAAAATGAGGACACATCATATCAAAACATGTGGGACTCATTGAAAGCAGTACTAAGAGGAAAAATCATAGCTCTAAGTGCTCACAAAAAGAAAGTGGAAAGAGCATACATTAACAACTTGACAGCAAACCTGAAAGCATTAGAACAAAAAGAAGCTAGTAGACCCAAGAGGAGTAGATGGCAGGAAATAATCAAACTCAGGGCTGAAATCAACCAAGTCGAAACAAAAAGAACTATACAAAATATCAACAAAACAAGGAGCTGGTTCTTTGAGAAAATCAACAAGATAGACAAACCCTTAGCCAGACTAACCAAAGGGCGCAGAGACAGCATTCAAATTAATAAAATCAGAACTGAAAAGGGAGACATAACAACAGAAACAGAAGAAATTAAAAAAATTATCAGATCCTACTACAAAGGCCTATACTCAACAAAATTGGAAAATCTGGAGGAAATGGACAATTTTCTAGATAGATACCAGGTACCAAAGTTAAACGAGGAGCAGATAAACCACCTAAACAGTCCCATAATGCCTAAAGAAATAGACACAGTCATTAAAAATCTTCCCACCAAAAAATGTCCGGGGCCAGATGGTTTCAGTGCAGAATTCTTTCAGACCTTCAAGGAAGACCTAATACCAATCCTCTTCAAGTTATTCCATCGAATAGAAACAGAAGGAACACTACCCAATTCATTCTATGAAGGTACCATTACACTCATACCTAAACCACAGAAAGACCCAACAAAGAAAGAGAACTACAGACCAATCTCTCTTATGAATATTGATGCAAAAATACTCAATAAAATTCTCGCAAACCAAATCCAACAACACATCAAAACAATTATCCATCAAGATCAAGTAGGCTTTATCCCAGGAATGCAGGGATGGTTCAATATTTGGAAATCCATCAATGTAATCCACTACATAAATAAACTCAAAGAGAAAAACCACATGGTCATCTCACTGGATGCTGAGAAAGCATTTGACAAAATTCAACATCCCTTCATGTTAAAAGTCTTGGAAAGATCAGGAATATAAGGCCCATATCTAAACATAGTAAAAGCAATATACAGCAAGCCAGTAGCCAACATCAAACTAAATGGAGAGAAACTTGAAGCAATCCCACTAAGATCAGGGACTAGGCAAGGCTGCCCACTCTCACCATACCTATTCAATATAGTACTGGAAGTCTTAGCCAGAGCAATTAGACAACAAAAGGAAGTCAAAGGGATACAGATAGGAAAGGAAGAAGTCAAAATTTCACTATTTGCAGATGATATGATAGTATACTTAAGTGAACCTAAAACTTCCACCAGAGAACTCCTAAACCTGATAAACAACTTTAGCAATGTGGCTGGATATAAAATCAACTCGAACAAATCAGTAGCCTTCCTCTATTCAAAGGATAAACAGGCAGAGAAAGAAATTAGGGAAATGACACCCTTCACAATAGCCACAAATAAAATAAATTATCTTGGAGTGAATCTAACAAAGCAAGTGAAAGATCTGTAGGATAAGAACTTCAAGTCTCTGAAGAAAGAAATTGAAGAAGATCTCAGAAGATGGAAAGATCTCCCATGCTCCTGGATTGGCAGGATTAACTTAGTAAAAATGGCTATCCTGCCAAAAGCAATCTACAAATTCAATGCAATACCCATCAAAATTCCAAATCAATTCTTCATAGAGATAGAAAGAGCAATTTACAAATTCATTTGGAATAACAAAAAACCTAGGATAGCAAGAACTATTCTCAACAATAAAAGAACCTCTGGGGGATTCACCATTCCGGACCTCAAACTGTACTACAGAGCAGTAGTGATAAAAACTGCATGGTATTGGTACAGAGACAGACAGGATGATCAATGGAATAGAATTGAAGACTCAGAAATGAACCTGCACACCTATGGTCACTTGATCTTTGACAAGGGAGCTAAATCCATCCAGTGGAAAAAGGACAGCATTTTCAACAAGTGGTGCTGGCTCAACTGGAGGTCAACATGTAGAAGAATGCAAATTAATCCATTCTTATCCCCCTGCACAAAGCTCAACTCCAAGTGGATAAAGGACCTTCACATAAAGCCAGATACACTGAAACTATTTGAAGAGAAGTTGGGGAAGACCCTCGAATACCTAGGCACAGGGGAAAAGTTCCTGAACAGAACACCAATGGCTTATGCTCTAAGATCAAGAATCGACAAATGGGACCTCATCAAATTGCAAAGCTTCTGCAAGGCAAAGGACACTGTCAACAAGACAAAACGGCAACCAACAGATTGGGAAAAGATCATTACCAATCCTACATCCGATAGGGGGCTAATATCGAATATTTACAAAGAACTCAAGAAATTAGACACCAAACAACAAAATAACCCCATTAAAAAATGGGGTACAGAGCTAAACAAAGAATTTTCAACTGAGGAAACTGGAATGGCCGAGAAGCACCTTAAGAAATGTTCAACATCCTTAGTCATCAGGGAAATGCAAATCAAAACAACACTGAGATACCACCTCACACCAGTCAGAATGGCTAAGATCAAAAACTCAGGTGATAGTAGATGCTGGCGAGGATGTGAAGAAAGAGGAACACTCCTGCATTGTTGGTGGGATTGCAAGCTGGTACAACCACTTTGGAAGTCAGTCTGGCGGTTCCTCAGAAAATTGGATATAGCACTACCTGAGGACACATCTATACCACTCCTGGGCATATACCCAGAAAATGCCCCAACAAATAACAAAGACATATGCTCCACTATGTTCATAGCAGCCTTATTTATAATAGCCAGAAGCTGGAAAGAACCCAGATGCCCTTCAACAGAGGAATGGATACAAAAAATGTGGTACATTTACACAATGGAATATTACTCAGCTATTAAAAATAATGAATTCGGGAAATTCTTAGGTAAATGGATGGAACTAGAAAATATCATCCTGAGTGAGGTAACCCAATCACAAAAGAACACACATGGTATTTACTCACTGATAAGCGGAGATTAGCCCAAAAATCTGAAACAACAAAGATTCAACTACCAGACGACATGAAGCTCATGAAGAAGAAAGAACAAGTAAGGATGCCTAGGTCTTTCTTAGAAGGAGTAACTAAATACCCAAGGGAGCAAATATGGAGACAAAGTGTGGGACAGAAGCTGAAGGGGGTGTTGTAGGGAGACCATTCCATCTGGGTATTCATTCCATGGGCAGTCACCAAAAATAGACGCTGATAGGGATGTCAGGATGGGAAAGCTGACAGCAGCCTGATAAGGCTGTCTCCTTAGAGGTCCCCCAGAGTCGGACATACCCAGAGACAGATACCCACAGCTATCCATTAATCTGATCAAAGGTTCCCAATGGAGGAGTTAGAGAGTAAATAGAAGGAACCTTAAGGGCTGGTGGCCCTGTGAGGAGAGCAACAATACCAACCAGCCAGAGCTCCCCAGGGTCTAAACCACCAGCCTAGGAGCACATATGGAGAGACACATGACTCCAGCTGTATATGTAGGGGAGGATGGCCTTGTCGGGCATAGGTGGGAGACAAGATCATTGGTACCCTTGAAGGCTGAGCACAGAGGGGGGGAATCTGACGGGGGGAGGGGGGCTGGGAGTAGGTGGGTAAACACCTTCACAGAGGAAGGAGGAGTGGGGATGGGATAAGGGGTTCCTGGGTGGTGGGGGAAATATGGTAAGGGGATAAAATTTGAAATGTAAATATTATATCCAATAAAAGAGGGGAAAAAATAGAAAAGTGGTTAGAACCAACATTCTTAATAAAATGTCAGCCCTCTTTAAAAAAAAAAAAAAAACTATCTTGATACTAAAAGTTGCTTTGAGAATTGTATATTGCAGAATGATCAGCCTTGGTGTATCTACTCAACAAGCAAGCTGGGCAGACCTGCTCAAACCTCTGAGGTCCGTGAATTCCATCTGGAGGCAGCAAAGACACAGCATCAGAGGATTGTCAACTTGCTCTCCGCCCCCCCCCAACTCCTCTTCTAATATCTCAACGCCCATAATCAGCTTGAAGAAGCTAATGATGAGTCAGCACCCCTATTCCCTGGGCTTGGGGACTAAGGTGGTAAATATTGGGCTGTCTCTCTAGGGAAAAGTAGAGGTTTTGTGGGAATAGAGAGGATTAGCTAGGGTTTATTCCATAGCCATAACCTATTAGTAGAAATCTGTATAATTAATATCAAGATGAAGATATAAATTCTTAAATGGCACCAATTTACTTTGTTTACAAACTTTAAGATTTTCATTGGCATGAGCTTCTTAGTGATATAAGAGTGAGATGAATATTGTTACTCCCATAGGCATTGTACCAGTATAACACATTTAGGAATACAAAGCTTAGACCCAGTCCTTCTTTAACTTTTTTAACTGATTTGAGATGGTCAGCCTGTGAGTTAAGGGACTATAGCAAATTCATGGCTTGGAGTTTATTATAAGGGTGTTCTCTATGTTTTATTTAGAAATAGCTGAGTGGAGTTAACAGGCAACAGTCCAGATTACCTTACCTGGATAGCTGGTTTTCAAAACATCAGAAATCCTTAGAATTGACATGACAAACATTTCAGTATTAATGTTCATTTTCATTAGAGACCTGTCTGCTCTGGACAGCTTCCTATATTGAATTCTAAGAAGAAATTGAGCATCCTTGGAGTTACTCCAGTTGTGGTGAGACAGCCACTAGGCAAGAACTGCCACTTTCCTTCTACAGACAAATTACTGTCCAGAAAAGGACACACTTGCAGAATAGTCGACTGATTATATCTGCCTAGACAGAGTAATCAGCCCTTAATAATTCTGCAGCACTAAGGTCTGTCAGATGATCCTGGGCCAGAAGGCAGAAGAACAGATGCTCCAACATTTTGAAGTAAAGCGAGTGTCCAGGTGTTCAGAGGTCTCTATAAATTGGCTAAGTTTTAGAAACTATGATTTGTGCCTCCCACAATTATAGTTAACTCAGTCATTCTGGATTTCTGATGGGGTTGAAAACATAAGGCTATTGACCTTAAGAGAAAAGACTTGAGTGGAGGGTCGTCAGCTGACATTCATCCTAAAGCCATGTTGGGAGCCAACTTTAGCAGAAAGCGGCTAGATCAACTTTGCAGCCATCTGGAACCATATACCGTGACGAAAGATTTGGTTTTCAATAGCCTACAACAGCTAAAGCACACTCTGATATCCCACATATTTTGTGTTGCTGTTTACTGGCCCCAGCTGCAAGGTGCACGTGGTAGTCACGCCTACAAGACATGCAGTTCACGTGCTGTCCACGTGCTATCTACGCCATACATGCTTATAAGGCGCATGTGCTATCCACGCCTGCAAGGCATTGCGGTCGGTGCACGTGCTGTCCACGCTATAGATGCCTGTAAGGCTTATGTCATATCAACACCTGCAAGGCACGTGGTATCCATGGGCCTACAAGGCAAAAGCCTATAAATAGCTCAGAATTCCCTTAAATAAACGAGACTTGATCAGAATCTCTGTCTTGTCTCCATTCTTCGCGTCTCTTCCCCTTTATCCCCACTCTCTCTCTCTCGCTAGACCCTGACCCTCGGACCGGAACAGGCAGTACGGGCTGCAACAAAGCCAGGTTCAGAACTACATGTTTTAGTTAGAATAGATGACAGAGGAGCTGGTTAGTCAACAAAAGGATGGACTGGGTATTAGGACTATCCTGTACCTCACTGGTACAAATTGGCATAATTATGTTCTAATTGTATATTGAGAGAAAAGTTTCATTTTAACAGGAAAGGTGATGTGTAGGAGGAGCTAAGGTAGGAGGAGTACTGAGAGGAAGGAAAGGAGTAAGAAGAGGAGAAGAAGAAAGAAAGGAGAAGCTAGGTGAAGAAAGAGAGAAAGAGGGGGGAGACAGGGAGGCAGAGGTTCAAGTATCTCCACCAGTCAAAGATAGTTGTTATATCTAGGTTGGTCAGTGGGTTATACCTCTGATTGAACAATTCCAAACTTATAAAGCCTATGATTAACATTATTTAAAAAAAATGTATAAATGCAAAAAGGAAAAGGGGGCTTGGGATAGGGGTTTCCTAAGGGGGTGGGGGTGGGGAATGGGGAAAGGGGATTATATCTGAAGTGTAAATAAAATATTTAATAAAAAAAATTTAAAAAGAAAAACAAATAAACCAGAAAAAAAAAGAAAGAAATACCATTCTCTAACCAGAAGTCAATGGTAACCTCACTGGTTGTTGCTGTTGGAAGAGAGATGTAGGTCATAGCTTGGTAGCTCCTGAGAGAACTTTAGGCTCCAAGAAAGGACAATGTGTAGAAGCCAGAAAGTGGAATGCCTCAGCCACCAAGTGGGGATGTGACTCCACCATTGACTTCCACCCTGAGGTCTCAGAGACCTCAGAAGCATGAAGTGAAATGAAATCCAGGGCCTGAGTCTTCAGTTGCTCTGTGCTGTGGAGGTCAGCTAGGATGAGAGTGTTTGCAGCATTCTCCATAGACAGATTCCTGTAGAGGGCATCCTCACACAGGACCTTCAAGCCCTCCAGGCCATACTTGTCAGCAGCTGCCAGCACACCAGTGGCCATGGAGTAGCTGTGGAGTTGTGGCACCTTCCTGCATAAATGAAGCCCATCATCTCCCTGAAGACTTGGGGATCTAGGTCTTGGATCTCAACACAGTTCTTTAGGCTTTCCTTCACTTCATGTTCAAACATGGCTCTTAAAACTGGAGAACAAGCTGCTAGGATGGCCTTGTGAGCCCTGAATTCATGGCCAGCCACCAACAGGCAACAGTCTGTGAAGAGAGATTTCTCCCATAGCTCCCCTAGGTCATCTGTCAACCTGTTCCTCGAATCCTTGATTGCAAGTGTCATGATCTGTCTTGGTATACTAAAGAAAGCTCCTACTATGTCCACCTTGCAGCAGAGGGTGAGCTGGTCTTGAGGGAGAAGCCAATGCAGATTGGAGAGAATCTGATCTCGAAGAATGAACTTTTTGAATCCCCTGTGTTGGTATTGCAGACAGCTTACAACCTTGGGGCTCTTCATACATTGATATTTCTCTCCTTGGGAATTTATGATCCAGAACTTGAACTTTGCCCAAACTGGTCTCTTTGGACAGCTGACCAACGCCAGGAAAACTGACAGGTAATCTTTGCTTTCATCATCAACCCCGTTTGGATATACTCTCAAACAGAATGCCACTTTGCCACTGGCCTCCAATGAGAACACTGGGCTACTGATGTTTCTCAGAATTCCCCCCATGCAAAATGAAAAGTTGCTAATGGTCCATTTGTAACCGAATTTCTTAACATTGGTCTGTGTGGAGCCCCAGCTCTTGGCTTCCAAGTCCCTTGACATTTCTGCTGGAGGTAGTTTGGGTTTTAAAGTTGATCTGAAAAGAACTATATGTTATTTACCCTTCCTCTCTGTCTTCTCTCTCTCTCTCTCTCTCTCTCTCTCTCTCTCTCTCTCTCTCTCTCTTTCTCTTTCTCTCTCTGTTATTTGTGTGTGGTCTCTGTGTGCTTGTGTTTATTGAATCTTAGGTTATGGTAACTAGTTTTGGCTATTCTATACAACTTTGTAAGTTTGGAAATTTTTATACACTCTCATTTTAAGTGTGCTATATTTGTCAGGGTCCTGTAGAGAAAGTACAGAATGATTTCTCTTTATAAATAGAAAGAGGATCTATAAGAATAACATACAGGCTGAGGTCCAGCTAATATAACAAGGCTAAAACCAGTACTTACTTAGTCCAGGAGGTTTGAAGTCTCAGAAGTTCTTCAGTATATACTGGAATTCTGAAGAATTCGGGCTTAATGTCAGTGAAGAAATGGGCTTGCTGGGAAGATGAGAGGGAGCAGTGATAGACACCAAACTTCCTTCATCTATGTGCTTCTATAGGCCTCCAGCATAAGGTGTGGCCCAGTTAAGGGTGTGTCTTCTAGTCTCAAGATCTGGATTAAAGGTGTGTGTTTTTCTCTATTTGCTCAGGATCTATCTACTTCAACTTAAAGAAAAAAATTTAAAAGATGAGCCCTCCAGTTCTGTACATTACTTAAGTCCACAGGTAATACAGACAGGAAGAATAGCCATCACCAGGATACTTTGCACACTGGGGTCAATGTTTCATAAATACAGGGATCATGTCAATCTCTGCACAGCTATTGCTTACCCTTGTGCTGGTCTTACACTGATTCCTGCCATAAACATGATCAGGGAATGTGTGTTTCCCTTAACTGGTCAGAAATCTGAGTGTTCACAAGATGGAGGACAGGTTGAAGAGCTCCTATATGGTGGACAGGGAAGCAGATCCCAGAGCTTCTGAAAGTGGCTTTCTTTTTTCTTGTGTGTTATTACATTTAGACCCACAGACCTTGTTTTCACTCCTCCCAATTTGGTTGGTGGTCTAGTACTTCCCCTCAGAAAATCCTCCTTGGAAATTTTTTTTAAGAGCCACTTAATGGTATGACTCTGGAATATCCTAAATGCTTCTCAGTTCATCACTTTAATTGGCAGGATTCAGCTTCTCAATACCTCTTACACTGCATTCTCTACTGGTGAGTTCTGTCCTTTTCAGACTTGGACTGCATGCTTCAGCTGCAGCTTCTGAAAAGGGAGAATGTATTCCATTTTCAAGGGCTGGACATATATTCAAGAAATCTCAAAAGATTAGAGTTTGTTATTACTGATCTTAGGTAAAATGGTGTGTAAGATTCTGCCTACATCTCTCATTTCTCCAGTTCTTCATGTCTTAGACCTACAGTCTACAAGACACGGAAAGAACTATAGTGATTCAATCAACTCAGCCACTCCCAGTTCTCCTGCATTTCCTGCTCCAATGCTGCTCATCCCTCAGGATAAATCAATCAATTGGTTTTAATTTTTTACTTTTCCTTAGAATTATTGCTGCTATTAGTATCACTGACTTTTCAACAAGTTATTTTAAGACCTCGGTTGGAGGAACTCCAGCCTCAGGTCAGAGTTCTTGAAAGACTGGAATCACATCTTTCACAGTTTCTAGACACTGGTATCTCAACTGAAGATGACTTAACCAGACTTACTGACAAATATGACCTAGCACTTGTCTTTCTAATGTGTTTATTCTAAAACTATTATTAATCTGTATTTATTGTCATCTCTGAAGATTTGTTTCTCCACATGGCAACCATTCTAGGCCAGGAAGCTTATAGTCTTTGTTAAATCTATTCTAGGCCTAGAATTTTATTAGCATCTGAGACTTATATCTGAATAAGCTCACTTTTTCCTAGTTCTTTCTGAGTTCTAGCTGGGTGATTTAAAACACCTCTCTAGCTGGGCAGTGGTGGCACATGCCTTTAACCCTAGCACTTGGGAGGCTGAGGCAGGCAGATTTCTGAGTTCAAGGCCAGCCTGGTCTATAGAGTGAGTTCCAGGACAGCCAGGGCTCCATAGAGAAACCCTGTCTCGAAAAAAATCGGAAAAACAAACAAACAAAAAACAAACAAACAAACAAACAAACAAATAAATAAATAAAAACTCCTCTCTAGTATAAGTAATTCAATGTGGATTCTTGTGGTTATCCTGGTCTTGTGTTTCATAGGCCTTTGAAACTCCTATTTAAGTAACTAAATAACCAAGGGAGCAAATATGGAGACAAAGTGTGGGTCAGAATCTGAAGGGGGGGTTGTAGGGAGACCATTGTGTCTGGGTATTCATTCCATAGGCAGTCACCAAAAATAGACACTGATAGGGATGTCAGGATGGGAAAGCTGACAGCAGCCTGATAAGGCTGTCTCCTTAGAGGTCTCTCAGAGTCGAACATACCCAGAGACAGATACCCACAGCTATCCATTAATCTGATCAAAGTTCCCAATGGAGGAGTTAGAGAGTAAATTGAAGGAACCGTGAACCGTAAGGGCTGGTGGCCCTGTGAGGAAAGCAAGAATACCAACCAGCCAGAGCTCCCCAGGGTCTAAACCACCAGCCCAGGAGCACATAGGGAGAGACACATGACTCCAGCTGTATATGTAGGGGAGGATGGCCCTGTTGGGCATAGGTGGGAGACAAGATCATTGGTACCCTGAAGGCTGAGCACTGACGGGGGGGATCTGAGGGTGGGGAGGGAGGCAGGGGGTAGGTGGGTAAACACCTTCATAGAGGCAGGAGGAGGGGGGATGGGATAAGGGGTTCCTGGGTGGTGGGGGAAATATGGTAAGGGGATAAAATTTGAAATGTAAATATTATATCCAATAAAAGAGGGGAAAAATAGAAAAGCGGTTAGAACCAACATTCTTAATAAAATGTCAGCCCTCTTTTAAAAAAAAAACTATCTTGATACTAAAATTTGTTTTGAGAATTGTATATTGCAGAATGATCAGCCTTGGTGTATCTACTCAACAAGCAAGCTGGGCAGACCTGCTCAAAACTCTGAGGTCCAGGAATTCCATCTGGAGGCAGCAAAGACACAGCATCAGAGGATTGTCAACTTGCTCTCCCCCCCACTCCTCTTCTAATATCTCAACGCCCATAATCAGCTTGAAGAAGCTAATGATGAGTCAGCACCCCTATTCCCTGGGCATGGGGACTAAGGTGGTAAATGTTGGGCTGTCTCCCTAGGGAAAAGTAGTGGTTTTGTCGGAATAGAGAGGATTAGCTAGGGTTTATTGCATAGCCATAACCTATTAGTAGAAATCTGTATAATTAATATCAAGATGAAGATATAAATTCTTAAATGGCACCAATTTACTTTGTTTACAAATTTTAAGGTTTTCATTGGCATGAGCTTCTTAGTGATATAAGAGTGAGATGAATATTGTTACTCTCATAGGCATTGTACCAGTATAACACACTTAGGAATACAAAGCTTAGACCCAGTCCTTCTTTAACTTTTTTAACTGATTTGAGATGGTCAGCCTGTGAGTTAAGGGACTATAGCAAATTCATGACTTGGAGTTTATTATAAGGGTGTTCTCTATGTTTTATTTAGAAATAGCTGAGTGGAGTTAACAGGCAACAGTCCAGATTACCTTACATGGATAGCTGGTTTTCAAAACATCAGAAATCCTGAGAATTGACATGACAAACATTTCAGTATTAATGTTCATTTTCATTAGAGACCTGTCTGCTCCGGACAGCTTCCTATGTTAAATTCTAAGAAGAAATTGAGCATCCTTGGAGTTACTCCAGTTGTGGTGAGACAGCCACTAGGCAAGAATTGCCACTTTCCTTCTACAGACAAATTACTGTCCAGAAAAGGACACACTTGCAGAATAGTCGACTGATTATATCTGCCTAGACAGAGTAATCAGCCCTTAATAATTCTGCAGCACTAAGGTCTGTCAGATGATCCTGGGCCAGAAGGCAGAAGAACAGATGCTCCAACGTTTTGAAGTAAAGCGAGTGTCCAGGTGTTCAGAGGTCTCTATAAATTGGCTAAGTTTTAGAAGCTATGCTTTGTGCTTCCCACAATTATAGTCAACTCAGTCATTCTGGATTTCTGATGGGGTTGAAAACTTATAGCTATTTACTTTGAGAGAAAAGATCTGAGTGTATGGTCATCAGCTGACATTCATCCTAAAGCCAAGGAAAAAGCCAGGTTCAGAACTAAGTGTTTTAGTTAGGATAGATGACAGAGGTGCTGGTTAGTCAACAAAAGGATGGACTGGGTATTAGGACTATCTTGTACCTCACTGGTACAAATAGGCATAATTATGCTCTAATTGTATTTTGAGAGAAAAGTTTCCTTTTAACAGGAAGGGTGATGTGTAGGAGGAGCTAAGGTGGGAGGAGTACTGAGAGGAAGAAAAGGAGTAAGAAGAGGAGAAGAAGAAGGAGAGGAGAAGCTAGGTGATGAAAGAGAGATAGAGGGGGGAGACAGGGAAGCAGATGTTCATGTATCTCCACCAGTCAAAGATAGTTGATATATCTAGGTTGGGTAGTGGGTTACACCTCTGATTGAACAATACCAAACTTATAAAGCCTATGATTAACATTTCTTAAAAAAATGTATAAATGCAAAAAGGAAAAGGGGGGCATGGGATAGGGGTTTTCTAAGGGGGGGAATGGGGAAAGGGGATGGTATCTGAAGTGTAAATGAAAGATCTAATAAAAAAAAAAGAAACTCCTATTTAATAGAAATATGGAATAGTTTGAAATTTTGGGCAAGAGAAATCCTTAAGTGTTATTAGCTGAGTGTACTGGGCTATTGTAATAGGAAGTGAAGTTTTTTATTTGTTTTTTTTTGTTGTTGTTTTGTTTTTTTCTTGTTGTTTTGTTTTGTTTTTGAGACAGGATTTCTCTGTATAGCCCTGGCGCTACAATATACTTGAAATATACTTGAAATGTGAATGTATTTTCCAAGCTCATCCAAAGTTTGAAATCGTAACTGTTGTGTTTCATGAAAAAAGAGCCAGAATATGTTTGTTAGAACCAGGTATAGTAAGCATTAGAGTGGTGCCCAGAAGTGTTCAGGCTGAGGCATCCAGTCCCCCTGTGCTACCAGCCACAGTGTAGAATAGAGTTTATAATACAGTTTGGTATCATAGAGATAGAGGTAGAGGTAGAGGTAGAGGTAGAGGTAGAGGTAGAGGTAGAGGTAGAGGTAGAGGTAGAGATAGATATCTTTTGTATAGTATAAAGTTTATTTAGAGCATGGGAAGGGGAGTTGAGTATGAATGAGAAAGTAGTAGAGGCAGATGAATAGAAAAATTAAGAGAAAGAGAGAGGAAGAGGAGAGGATAGAAAGAAAAAGAAGAGAAGAGGGAGTCCAGAAACACATTTAGAAGCATGGGCAAGGGGGAAGAGAACATAGCAAGAAAGTGGTCAGAAAGTGTAGGAAAGTAAGAGAATAAGAGAGTGGAGAGGGGCAAAAAGCCACTTTCATAGTGAGTCAGGTGTACCTTGCTATTGCCAGATAAATTTTGGGTAGAGTCTAGAAAAAATGATAACAGTTCTTCATTTTTGATTAATTTAAAAGAAAAGAAAAAAACTAGAAAGAGACAATTGTGGAGCAAGAATAGATTTGTCATGATCCTTAGTTACTTCTTGCTGATTTCGGAATGACATGTCTTTGGAAAACCAAGAAAATGTGGACTGTGACATTGGTCCAATCATAGAGAGTTGGCTGTTTCCTTGCTATCCAGGGACTTTTATCTCTAGATAAAAGGAACAGGTCCAGTTGAAGCATCTGTGTCTGTGAGAGTAGATTGGAGCATGTGGGTTGCATCTCTGGAGCTGTCTTGCATGTTGATTTTCAGTAAACTCCTGGACCTGACAAGATGATAAAACATTGTGTGTGTGTGTGTGTGTGTGTGTAGTAGTAGTAGTAGTAGTAATAATAGTAATAGTAGCAGTAGTAGTTGTAGAAAATAATACATGTATACTATAAATACACTATATACACATATGATATATACATTGTATATGCAATATATACTTTATAGATATATACTACATATAATATTTATATATTACATTATATATGTGTGTATATATATGTATGTATATATATGTATATATGAGAATAATGTTAAGAACATTTTGGGAGAAAAAAAGAACTTTTTGTAGGTGTACATTTGAAACCCTTAGGTCTTGGTGTTTGGCGTCAGATGAGTGCAAATCCCAGGGAACAGAAGAGGAATCCCATCGTCTAGAAGAGGTCTCAAGTGGAAACTTAGGCTATTCATTGGCAGGTGAACTTCTCCAGATGTAGTTTGTTTGGTCCATGGGAGGTAGATCTGACTGTGTTATTGGAGCTTATAAGTTTACAAAAGAGAAATTTGTTAACAGCATGAACAATAATTAACATGCGCTTAGGGAAGACAAAAACCTTTCATGGAGCAGAAGGAGCAAGAAGGGCTTTTTCTTCTGTCTAGGAGACTGAATGTATATAAATAAATGTAATAAAATGAGAAGCATTTTGAAGAATGTATTTGAAGATAATCAACGGAAGATAATGGAAACTAAGAAATTTGAAGACCTTGTGAGTATGATAATTGATCATATAGTTTACCGAGAAACACCTTAAAGTCTATAATTAAAAGACAACCAAAGGAAACTTATATTTGTAACTATGACAGCTGATAGTATAGATTTAGCACAAGAAGCACTTTTAGTCTGTAGGTTAAGGTCAATCAAAGGAAACAAAATTTAAACTTGTGATTATAAAAATTGGATCATGGAATGTGAACAGAAACAAACAGCTATAATATATTAAAATGGCAGATGTGGAAAGGGCAGCACAGGAGTCTAGGACACTCTACCTGACATCTACCCTGTTGATGGTCTTGTTTGGTTTTTGTCTGATGACTTGAAAGCTGGGATTCAATTTAGGAGCTGGCCCTAAACACAGTCCAACTGAGTTTCTTTGGAGAAATCTGTATGCATTGAACTGAACAGAACAGATGACCAGGGCCTAGAGCAAAGAAGATATTGATCATGAATGTTTATTCACCAGAGAAAGAAAAGACAATGAAGACTTTCTTTTTAAGACTCAGTTCATAGGAACTTAACTGTAACTGGTGATTCAGAGGATCTGAGTCCCTTCTCTGCTCTCCATGACCACAAAAAAATTTCTGTTCACAAAACCTTAACTATTGGGTTGTCGTATGTGTCTCAGACCAGTTGTTGGATTAAAGTGTGTCCTGAGTCTGCCCCGCCAAGAGGCTAAGGACACTTGGGGAGACAGAAAGTTTGACTGCACTCTCTCCAAGCTGGCACCCTGCAGGCATGGAGCTATGGAAAGCCTCAGGACCCCACTCTGGGGGGTGAGAAGTGCAGTTTGAAATCCGAGGGGAGCCAGAGCTAGCTTGTCTGGCTCTCAGCCTTTTAGGCACCCATGTTGGGCTATGGGAGCTGTGGAAGTTCTGAGAACAAAGTGGGGGCCAAGGTCTGGATTGACACTCAGACAAAGGGTACAGAAAAGGAGAGATGCTCCGGCTGTTTGCCATGGGGATGACAAGTTCTTGGCTTGGTTTCGGCAGCTTGCTTGGCTTGCTTGGGTTGGTGGTTGCTGTGGCTGGGAATGCGGAGACATCTTCTGTGGGAGATTGGAAGGAAGCTCTCTAGATGAAGGCCTGCTCCACTGCTCCTCACAGTGGATCCTCAATGAAAGAGAAATGGTCCATGATTTTAAGTTGTTTATTGTTGGGAGCCGACTTTAGCAGAAAGCGGCTAGATCAACTTTGCAGCCATCTGGAACCATATACCCTGACGAAAGATTTGGTTTTCAATAGCCTACAACAGCTAAAGCACACTCTGATATCCCACATATTTTGTGTTGCTGTTTACTGGCCCCAGCTGCAAGGTGCACGTGGTGGCCACGCCTGCAAGGTATTGCAGTTCACGTGCTGTCCACGTGCTATCTACGCCATACATGCCTGTAAGGCACACGTGCTATCCACGCCTGCAAGGCATTGCGGTGCACGTGCTGTCCACGCTATAGATGCCTGTAAGGCTTATGTCATATCAACACCTGCAAGGCACGTGGTATCCACGCGCCTACAAGGCACGTGGCAAAAGCCTATAAATAGCTCAGAATTCCCTTCAATAAACGAGACTTGATCAGAATCTCTGTCTTGTCTCCATTCTTCGCGTCTCTTCCCCTTTATCCCCACTCTCTCTCTCGCTAGACCCTGACCCTCGGACCGGAACGGGCAGTACGGGAAGCAACAGTTTGGCGCCCAACGTGGGGCTCCAGTAAGCGCAACAGTTTGGTGCCCAAGCGTGGGGGGTTCGCGACAGTTTGGCGCTCAACGAGAGGCAGCGGGAACGAAAGACCCAGTGAGGGACTTTACGGAAGAAGAATCTGTTGGTTGCCGCAGGAATCTGCCGCATTGAGAAAGGTAAGAAAAATGGGACAAGAAATTAGTCAACCTGAATCCAACTCTCTGTTTTGGTTTGTTTCGAGAAAGGTAATGAAAATGGGACAAGAAATTTGTCAGCTTGAATTCAACTCTCTGTTTTGGTTTTGTTTGCTGCTCACATGTGTTAATTTTCTGCTTTTGTTCTTGAATGCTGTCATTTTGGTTCAAAATAAAAAGAAGCGTAAGTTAGAATCCAAAATACAGTCAAAGGTTGATGACAATTTGTCAGAGCCAGATTGTGCTGACCGAGAGGAAGAGGAAGTCAAATTTTATGACGCTGAAATGCCCTTTCCCTATGTGCCTCTACCTCCAAGTGCTCCCCCAATGGAGACAATGGTTGTAGATCCTAAAAAGGAGTTACAGGACAAAATTACTACCCTTAAACAACTGATAGAGTTAGAAAAAGAGTATCAGGGCTTAAGTAACCAGTTACAGAAATTAAGGACAGGGAAGAGGTCTCAAGAGACTAACTGCGAAAATCCCCCGGATTTTCATGTTCCTCAACCTGGTGTCCAGAGGCAGTCCCTATCCTCTAGCTTTAGTTCAGCTACAGATCAGCCAGAGGAGGGAGACGCTAAGGCTTTCCCTGTGTCAGAGACCAGAGACGCTCAAGGGGTTGCTTGGAGACATCACACAGGGTTTAATTTTCAAATTATTAAAGAATTAAAAAATGCAGTATCTCAATATGGTGCCACTGCTCCCTTTACTCTTGCAATTTTAGAATCTGTTGCAGAGGAGTGGCTGACTCCTAGTGATTGGAATATGTTAGTGAGGGCAGTTCTTAGTGGTGGAGACTATCTTATTTGGAAATCAGAGTATCATGAGAATTGTAAAGAGACAGCTAGGAGAAACATTCAGGCAGGCAATGGTTGGTCCTTTGATGCCTTAGTAGGAGAAGGGCAATTTGCTTCTAGTGATAACCAGATGCAATATGACCCAGGTTTATATGCTCAAATTCAAAATGCAGCCATGAAGGCTTGGCGTAAACTCCTGGTAAAGGGAGACCCTGGTGCATCTTTAACAGCAGTCAGGCAAGGGCCTGATGAACAATTTTCTGACTTTGTTCATCGATTAATGACAACAGCAGGGAGGATTTTTGGCAATGCAGAGGCAGGTGTAGATTATGTGAAACAACTTGCATATGAAAATGCTAATCCTGCCTGCCAAGCGGCCATTAGACCTTATAGGAAAAAGACAGACCTTACGGGATATATCAGACTCTGTTCTGACATAGGTCCCTCTTATCAACAGGGCTTAGCTATGGCAGCTGCTATGCAAGGAAAATCTGTAAGAGATTTTTTGGCAAATAAAGACAGAAAGGCATGTTTTAAATGTGGTAAGCCTGGACACTTTGCAAGAGATTACAAAGTAGAAAATGAGTTAAGCCAGAGACAGCCCAGAAAACAGCCTGGGCTCTGCCCACGTTGCAAACGTGGAAGGCATTGGGCTAGTCATTGTATGTCTAAAAGAGACGCACAAGGTAACACCCTTTTCTATGATCAGGGAAACGGGAACAGGGGCCAGCTCCAGGCCCCGAACCGACACAAGCCAAAACAGGCTTATGGAGCAGTCAGTGTCCTACCAGCAAATACCAATCCCTTTCTGAACTTAGTCGAGCAACACCAGGAAGCGCAGGACTGGACCTCAGTTCTGCCACCCACACAGTATTAACCCCAGAAATGGAACCTCAGGCTTTACCCACTGGAGTGTTTGGACCACTCTATCCAAATGTGTTTGGCCTGATAGTGGGAAGAAGCAGTACTACTCTGCAGGGATTACAAATTTTTCCTGGAGTTATAGATAATGATTATCAGGGTGAGATTAAGGTAATGGCGCAGGCAATTCAGAACATAGTCACCATTCCTACAGGAAAGAGGATAGCTCAACTATTGTTACTTCCATTGTACCCTACTAATCACAAATATAAGAATCCTAAAAGAGGGGATCAAGGTTTTGGTTCCTCTGATGCATACTGGGTACAGACTATAGTTAAACAAAAACCTATGATGACAATCTGGCTAGATGGAAAGGCATTCCAAGGCTTGGTTGACACAGGAGCTGATGTGACTATCCTAAAACAAAGTGATTGGCCTGCTACCTGGCCTCTGACCCCAACCTTAACCAATTTAAGGGGTATTGGCCAAAGTCAAAATCCACTACAAAGCTCTAAGGTGCTAACGTGGAAAGATAAAGAAGGAAATACAGGAAATATACAACCCTATGTCATCTCAGGCCTTCCCATTAATCTCTGGGGCAGAGATCTGTTATCCCAGTTGGGATTGATTATGTGCAGCCCTAATGAAGTAATCATGGCTCAAATGGTAAACTCTGAGCTTTCCCCAGACAAAGGATTAGGAAAAGGTGAAGATGAAATTATTCATCCTACTGAAGTTTATGGTAACAATGAAAGAAGAGGCTTGGGGTATTTTTGATGGGGGCTACTGATTCAGCTGCACCCCTAGGACGTTGTGCGGATCCCATCACCTGGAAAGGGGACTCGCCCGTCTGGGTGGATCAGTGGTCCCTAACCACCGAAAAATTACAAGCTGCCCAGTTGCTAGTGCAGGAGCAATTACAGGCAGGGCATTTGGAAGAGAGTAACTCTCCCTGAAACACCCCAATATTTGTCATTAAGAAAAAATCAGGAAAGTGGAGATTGTTGCAAGACTTGAGGGCTGTTAATGCAACCATGATTAAAATGGGAGCCTTACAACCTGGGCTGCCCACACCGGTGGCCATACCTTTAGGATATAATAAAATAGTTATAGATTTAAAAGACTGTTTTTTTTTTACTATCCCCTTACATCCTAATGATAGAAAACGTTTTGCTTTCAGTATTCCCTCTATAAACTTTAGAGAACCTATGAAAAGATATCAATGGAAGGTATTGCCTCAGGGTATGGCTAACAGTCCTACCTTGTGCCAAAAGTTTGTGGCTTCTGCCATAGAGGGTGTTAGAACTATGTGGAAGCAAATTTACATGATTCATTTCATGAATGATATTTTGATAGCTGGAAAAGATGGAAAACAGGTACTCCAGTGCTTTGATGATCTTAGAACAGCTTTACAGACTGCAGGGTTACAAATAGCACCAGAAAAGGTGCAATTACAAGACCCATATACCTATTTAGGATTTCAGATTAATGGTCCAAGTATTATTAATAGTAAAGCCACACTGAGGACTGATTCCCTTAAGACACTTAATGATTTTCAAAAACTACTGGGAGACATTAATTGGCTAAGACCATATTTGAAACTTACAACAGGAGAATTGAAGCCTCTGTTTGATATTCTCAAGGGAGATCCTGACCCTAAGTCTGACAGGGCTCTAACAGAGGAGGGTAGAAAAGCCTTACAGAAGGTAGAGAGTGCTATTTCATCCCAATTTGTAACTCATATTAATTATTCTAAGCCTTTATATTTTCTTATTTTTAACACTAAACTGACTCCTACTGCAGTTTTTTGGCAAACTGCACCCATATTATGGGTTCATCTTCCCTCATCCCCCAAGAAGGTTCTTAATCCATACTATGCAGCTGTAGCAGATATGATTATGTTAGGCAGAGATAACAGTCAAAAATATTTTGGAAAAGATCCTGATGTCATAGTACAACCTTATACAAGGCATCAGGTTGATTGGCTTATGCAGAATTCTGAAGTCTGGCCTATTGCATGTGCCTCATTTGCTGGTCAGATAGATAATCATTATCCACCAGATAAATTGGTTCAGTTTTGTAATCATCATGAATTTGTTTTTCCATCTCGTACTGCACATGAACCTATCAAGGAAGCATTGCTAGTTTTCACTGATGGTTCCTCATCAGGAACAGCTGCTTATGCCTTTAAAGATCAAGTAATCTCCTTTGCTACATCATCTGTGTCAGCTCAATTGGTTGAATTACATGCTGTTATTGCTGTGTTTCAAGCATTTCCAAATCAACCCATTAACATTTATACAGATAGCTCATACATAGCTCAGTCTATCCCTCTGCTAGAAACTGCTGCACAAATAAAGCATTCCTCAGAAGCAGCTGATTTGTTTTTACAGTGCCAACAATTAATTTTGAAGAGAAAGTGTAAATTCTTTATAGGACACCTGAGAGCCCACACTGGGCTACCAGGTCCTCTCTCTGAAGGAAATACCAAGGCAGACCTAGCTACTCGAATAGCTGCAGTGACTTTATCAGATCAAAAATCTAATTTGGATCAGGCCATAAAGGCTCATGAGTTACATCACCTTAATTCTAAAACCTTAAGAGTTATGTTTAAAATTAACAGAGAACAAGCTAGACAAATTGTCAAACAATGTCAATCATGTGTTAAACTTTTACCAGTTCCTCATTTGGGTGTAAATCCAAAGGGACTGATACCAAACAGTATCTGGCAAATGGATGTAACTCATTATAATGAATTTGGCAAGCAAAAATATATACATGTATGCGTAGACACATACAGTGGTTTCATCTATGCAACATTACAAACTGGAGAAGCAAGCAAGCATGTGATTGCTCATATGCTTGCTACAATCACTGTAATGGGTGTGCCTAAACAGATAAAAACTGACAATGGCCCAGGTTATACAAGCTCCAGTTTCCACCAATTTTGTGAAAAATTGGGAATACTACATAAAACGGGTATTCCATATAATCCACAGGGCCAAGGTATAGTAGAAAGGGCACATCAAACCATTAAATGTCAATTTGAAAAAATTAAAAAGGGGGAATGGTACCCTACCAAGGGATCCCCCAGAAATATCCTTCATCATGCACTTTTCATTTTAAATTTTTTAAATTTGGATTCTGAAGGAAAATCTGCTGCAGATAGATTCTGGCATCCTGATACAAAAAAAAATTTTGCAACAGTCCTCTGGAAAGATCCATTAACTGGAACCTGGAATGGGCCAGACCCAGTGCTTATCTGGGGAAGAGGTTCTGTTTGCATATATTCCCAAACTGCAGATGCTGCACGTTGGCTGCCAGAGAGACTGATTAAACAAATAGACAACAATAACAAATCCAGGGAGGAGAAACCCCCTGAGAAGCGTATTTTTTCTTCACAGGAAACATAAAGATGCTTCACAATTGCCTTCAAATTGGAACAGATCAACGAGTAAACCTGACTTGGGAAGTTATCAGTGCTGAAGAAGATATCACCACCCATATCTCCAGGGTGGCTCTATTGGACTCTTGATTCCCTGACTTATGATTTAGTGGGGAACTAGATTGTTTTAGATTTAGTGGGAATTTAGATTAGGAGAAAACCCACTACCACAGTTACTATAGTTGTTTTTTGGGTTTGAGATTGACTAGAGCAGGAACAGGGATTTCCTTAGTTTTCTTTAGATCAAAGCTATGATCAGTTTTGTATTTATATAGATTTAGATTCTGATATAAGACATTTATAAACAGAATAGAAGAGGCTTACACTTTTTACTCCTCTGATAGAGGGAGTTATGTGTTACCCTTAAAAAAGAGTGTTGCTTTTATACTGACTGTTCAGGCATTGCTAAGTCTCTTGTCTCTTGGGTTAATAAGGTTCAACAAACTGATGGCTTTTGTATGAGATACTATACAAATGAAACCCAAAAGGTCCACTATTACAGGCTGGAAGTAGGGGACTCTGAAACCTCTGTCATCAAGACTGATGAGGATTAACCCCTAACTTACGCGCTAAGCCGGATAGTCAGTGACAGGTAAGAGAGCATACCGAGACCCTTGCCCCTAAAAGAAGGGAGGCCTCACCATCCTAAGACAGGAGCTCAACCAATGGCTGTTGAGTATCCAAGGACGGGAAAGGGAGGCTGGGGTCCTTTGTTCCAACCTAGGACAGGCACGGTTTCCGTAAGTTTTCCCAGCCTTCCCTTTTGAAAAAATTTAAAAAGGGGGACCTGTTGGGAGCCGACTTTAGCAGAAAGCGGCTAGATCAACTTTGCAGCCATCTGGAACCATATACCCTGACGAAAGATTTGGTTTTCAATAGCCTACAACAGCTAAAGCACACTCTGATATCCCACATATTTTGTGTTGCTGTTTACTGGCCCCAGCTGCAAGGTGCACGTGGTGGCCACGCCTGCAAGGTATTGCAGTTCACGTGCTGTCCACGTGCTATCTACGCCATACATGCCTGTAAGGCACACGTGCTATCCACGCCTGCAAGGCATTGCGGTGCACGTGCTGTCCACGCTATAGATGCCTGTAAGGCTTATGTCATATCAACACCTGCAAGGCACGTGGTATCCACGCGCCTACAAGGCACGTGGCAAAAGCCTATAAATAGCTCAGAATTCCCTTCAATAAACGAGACTTGATCAGAATCTCTGTCTTGTCTCCATTCTTCGCGTCTCTTCCCCTTTATCCCCACTCTCTCTCTCGCTAGACCCTGACCCTCGGACCGGAACGGGCAGTACGGGAAGCAACAGTTTATTGTCATGGTGGAAAGTAAATGATAAACCATACCCCAGTTTTCTCAGGGCAAGCCTAAGGTTAAATACCTTTTGCAGAAAGGGTCTGGGAAGGAATGCTTAATTGACTATGTCCCTCTAGGCTTTAGGTACCTCATTAATATGAAGATCTCTTTTGAGGCTCCCTGGCTTGTAGTCATGCCCTCTACATGTGGAGGGGCTAGTAGGGGTGTTGCCCTACGTGACCAAAGGACACTAAACTGCTGGGACACTGGGGTTTCAAACCTAGCTCAACCAGAAAGCAGGCTGCCTTTTAGGGTCCTATATTAGCCTAGTAAAATAGCATATGAATAAAACTTTTGGAATCAGTCTATGGATTCCAGAGATGTTTATGTTTAGAAAAGTTCTGTGTACAAAGACTCTGGTTCAATTTCCAGCACACACAGGAGAGTTTTTAACCACCTGTAACTAGTGATCCAGAGGATCTGAGGCCCTGCTCTGGTCTACATGGCCACAAACAGCTCTGTAGACAAAACCTGATCCTAATAAAATACAATATGAATAAAACTTTTGAAATAAGTCTGTGGTTTCCAGAGATGTTTATGTTCAGAATAGTCTTGTGTAGTCCAATCAGCTAAGCTCAGCTGTGGGTGTTTGTGCAGCCCCCTCACTGTCCTTCCAGTATTAGAAACCCTTGGTTTCTTTCTTGGAGTTTAATGTTGGCAAATGAGAACTCCACCATCATGCTCTTATGACAACTGAGAAGAATATGGCAAAGTGAAGGGAGTCTACACCTTCTGGGAGAGAAGTGTTTGTGGGTCAAGGCATGAAAAATCTTTAAGGTATTTTGATATTAGTAGGGATTTATTCTTTACCGATTCAGACTCCCTAGGACAGTGGTTCTATAACTTCCTAATGCTGTGCCCCCTTAATACAGTTCTTTATGTTGTGGTCAGCAAATCATTAAATTACTTTGTGGCTACTTCATAACTGTAATGTTGCTACTGTTAGGAATCCTACTGTAAATACCTGATATAGAAGATATCTGATATTCAATGCCTATGAAAGGGTCATTAGGCTGCCAAAGAGGATAGGAACCAACAGGATGAGAACCATAACTCCACACCATGCCTGGCAGAACACCAGGTAGACTGTTTACAGATCTTGTCTTCCTTCAGTTCTTGCAGACCCAATCACACAATCAAAACCTCACCTTTGTAGCACACCACCTGTGGGAGCCTTCACTGCCCATTCATCACATGTTCTGTAGATCTCACAGATTTTCCCCTTCTAATCCCCCTCCCCTGACAATTTGCTCTGTCTCGGCTCCCAAGTCAGGCTTGCACACCCACTGAAACAAGTGCTTCTCTTTGTATGGTAACTGAAGCCTAAATGTAGATACACACCTCTCTCTCTCTTCGCTCCTCCAGTTACTATTTCCCCATTCTCATTTTCAGCAGCACCAACCCCAGTGGGTCACAAAGAACTTCTCCCCCAATCTTCTTACCCCCAATTCATTCCATCATTTCGGCCTGCAGGAATTCACTAAGAACATCACAAAAGAAAAGGGCTGGGAAACAGTTAAGGAGACTGAAGAATTCATCATTCCCTCCTCCTGTCAACTTCAATCCCCTGGTGTCATCTGTAGAGCTATATGATACCACCAGCTGTAGCCTTCCTTTCTGCCTGCCTACATCTCCTCTGAGTCCCACAGACCATTCCCTTTTAAGCTACCTCCCCCTAACTCCTTGCTATATTCTAGTCCCTAACTCCAGAATGCACTCACTGAAAACTCCCTGACCAGTCCTTACAGGGAAGCATGGAAGCCACCTGTAGATCTTCCCCTCTCCTTCAGTTCTTGTAGAACCACACCTACCAGCCTAATCCCCAACTCTATAGCAAACATGTGGGGTAACCTATGTTCACTCTCCCCCAGTCCCAAGCAGACAAAGTAAGCAGATTCTGGTATAATGTCCTCCCTCCTGTGAACCCCTTCAGACTTCTAACATCCCTGATTCAAACTGTTAGATCCCAATACACAGAAACATTGAACAACAAGTGGCCAAAGTTATTAGTTCCAAAGGAAAGTTCCTGCCTGACAGCAGTGATGGCTGTTCTCAATTGTCAACTTGACAATATCTGGAATAAACTACAATTCAGAATTTGTAAACCTCTTGTAAAAATGTAAAGAGAGGTTCATGTCCAGGACTAGTAGTACAGGCCCTTAATCCCAGCATTCACGAAACAGACACACACAGATCCCTGAGTTCAATGTCAGTTTACAGAACAATTTCTAAGCCAGCCAAGCCTAGGCAGTAAAAGTGTAATAGAACAAAGGCAGCATGTTCTAGTCCCATAAAGCAGCAGCCATGGGCAGCTTGGGCCACCTGGCTTTAGGCTAGAGTGCCTTCCAGCACCAAGCTTGCTTGCATGATGACATGCTTCCCACCATGGTGATAATGGACTAATCCTCCAAAATGGCAAAGCAGCTCCAGCTAAATGTTTGTATAAGTGTTGCTTTGGTCATGTCTCTTCCCAGCCATAAAACTGTAACTAAGACAACATACAGCAATTACACTCTTCAAAAATCCAGAGAGGAAACCAAAAACAAGGAACAGAACTCCTACCCAACACACAGAAATGTAGAAACTAAAATCTAAATCTTTAATCATTGCAATGCAGGAATCTTAGATGCTAGCCTAAACAATAGAACTGATAACATCCAGGGCATTATGTCTACCCTAGAGTCCAGATTAAAAAAAAAAAAAAAAAAAAAAAAGCTGTCCCTAAATATTCTAACATGGCTGAAGCATAAAAAAAATCTCTATAAAGGTAATAGAGATCATTAAGGTGAGAATGAAGAAATCCTTAAACAGATCTATGAAAACACAGACAAATAGTGTGAGGAAAGAAAGAAATCAATTAAACATAACCAGGAAAAGAAAACAGTGGAGGGAAATGAATAAAAAAGTTTAAGGCCTGAAAATGGAAATAGAATCCATAAACAAAATAAGCACTGAGGGAATTCTGAAAATGAGGAATTTAAAATTTCCATACAAAGAATGAATGAAGTAACAGTTGGTGCTTTGATAAAAATTAACAAGCTCAAAGAAATCCTGTCCCAAACTAATAAAAGTGCAGACAGAATATACAAATTAACCTAATTAGAAATAAAAGGTGAAATGTTAATAACAGACACAGAAATCCAGTAACTCACATGGACACACTTTTAAAACGACTGCTTCACCACATTGTAAAATCTAAAACAACTTGATAGAGTTATTAATAGGTTTCACATCTCAAGGCCAAATCATGGCAAGATAGTCAATTAAACAGACATAACTCCTAGTCAAATAGAAGCAGTCAATAAAAGTCACCTCACTTGCCACCCCTTCCATTCACGATCCCCCAACCCCTCTTTCTACTTTGTTGCTGTTACAAGCCTCCTGTTCAGGGAGATATTCCATGCTGGACCAGAGTTCAACAAGGGCAGGCCATGAGAATTGCAGGGAGGCCACCTTGTCACAGACATATTCTGCTCTCTCAGTGATCCTCCATTGCAGGACTACCCCTAATCCCTCTTCCCTCCTCTTCACTGATCCAGTTCCCAATATAAACCAAGACCTTCCTGGCTGGCCCTCTTCACCAGACCCTGTCCACATTCACTTTGGAGCTGCAATGCTGCAGTTTCCTTAGGCACAATATGGCTATTGCACACCTTCTTGACCTCTCCTGCCTTTCTTTCAGAGATGCCTGTCATCCCCCATCTCCCCTAGGTCCTTATGAGTTTTGTGACTCCCTGTGCTTCTCTGACCCTTTCTTGTGGATGACATCACTCTCCTAAAGATTGTTTTTTTTTTTTTTTCATCCTTGTCTTCTGGCTTCCACAAAAACCCTGGTGCCAGATGCCCCCAGTCTCTCTTTGGGATTAGCCAGACCAAGCCTCTAACTCCCACTGAATAAGGTGAAATCACACTGAAAATCTTGTGTCTTTCTCCAGTCTAACCTGTGGCCTGGAGTCTCCCATGACTATGGGGTACAGCCCAATCTTCCTCCAGCCCCTTCTTTCATCCACAGGAAATGTGTTGTCCATGCTGTCTCACTCCTAGGGATGTCTTTTAGAAAATCTCCAGGTTCTTCAGCTTGCACATGACCTGAATTATCCTAGATGTGTTCACCTTTGCAATAGAATTTGAACACAATACTCCTTAAGTAATCAATCCAAAGGGTCACCTATTGACACTCTAGATCCTAATATTATTAGGGACTTTTGCAAATGCTACAGGTGATCAGGGAAATGGTAAGGTATTCCCCATTTCCTATTATTCCCTTCTCTACTCCAAACCCTGTTTGATTTTGTCTGTTCTTCTCCTGCCCAGGCCACTACAAACACACACACACACACACACACACACACACACACACACACACACACACTGTATAAAGTGTCCTGGTTTTTTCAGTTACTTGATGTATCTGTAAGTTCATTTCAATGTAGAAGCTGGGAAGTGAACCTAGGAGGATGTGGGAAAGCAATTTAGTAGCCCCTCAGCATGCACACATCCTGCACACACTTTCCCCCAGGCTGGTGCATATCTCAGCTCCCTCCTGCACTATCCTCAATTTCTAGAGCTCAAAAATTCCAATTTCTAAGCCCTCTTTGTTCTCACCTTATTGTATTCAGTTTCACAGGGATTCAGGTAACTTTTAGGTATGAGTGTCATTCAACTATTGTTTTGTGCTGTTCTACTTCAATTAAGAGATGGCTCTGGAGTTTGCAATATATATTGTGTGTATCTCAGAAAAGTGGATATGAAAAAGCCAAGTGATCTATGTAAAAGAAATGATACTGTCTAGTTTCCTGTCAACTTGAATCAAGCTAGAGTCATCAGAAAGAATGGAGCCTCAGTTGAGGAAATGCCTTCATTAGATCCAGCTGTAAGGCATTTTCTCGATTAGTGATCAATGTGAGAGGGCCCATTGCAGCATTGGTGGTAGGACTGGTGAGCCTGGGTTCTATTGAAAAGTAGATAGAATGAGCCATGTAGAAGCAATTCAGTAAGCACCATCCCTCCATGGCCACTTCATCAGCTTCTGCCTCCAGGTTCCATATCTGTTTGAGTTCCTGTCCTAACTTCCTCCAATGATGGATTATGATCTGGAATTATAAGACAAATAAAACCTTTCCTTCCCAAGTTGATTTTGGCTCATAGTGATTTACCTCATAATTAGCAACCGTAAGACAAATAGGTACACATCTAAATGGAGGAATGATTATGAATCAAACTTATCAGAGGCCTCCAAGAGCATTATCTGTTGGCAAATGGTTACCATCCCTATCTTTGTTGATCTGAATTTAGTAGTTCAATGCCAGCCTTTGCCCCACCTTCTGCATATTCCAGAAGGCTGAGGTCTTTTCTTTGGGGTATTTCTAGGAAAACAAACAAACAACAACAACAACAAAATCATTGTTTCTAGGAATGCCTTGCCTAAAATCCATGCTCAGACGACCTTGCTTTCCACAATTAAAATATCTGCCATTTTGATTTTTGTAATACATTTAGAAATGATTTCTATCAAATTAGCTCTATTAACATGAGATCCAACATCAGCTGTATCTCTAATCCATTCTTCTACTGGTGTTGATCTTGCCTTTAAATATCTAATCTCACTTTTGCATTCTGAATTAGCATTTTCAAAAGCCAAAGATTTAATCACTATTTTTTGGCTCCTGAATTTAATACTATTCTATTTACAGCTAAAGTCAATGTTTGCAAAATCAGTAAAGGTCATTTTGGTGGCTATGTATAATTTTAGTAAATATCACAGACCTTTTTCCTGACTCATCAATTTTGTCGCAAGCATTTAAAGCAGCTAAACTACACAGTCTGACTTTCTATTTCTCAGAACTAGAAATGTCCAAAACAATTCAATTTCAGAAAAAAACACCCCCATGTTTAGCCAATCAGGACCTGCCAGAATCTGCCCACCACCCAGTCTAAATCAAGCCTAGGCTCAAAATAGCTAATCAGCAATGATTCCAAAGGATCAGAAAACTTCCCAGAAACTTGACACCCATAGGCACTCATAGCTCTGAAGATAGAGCCAACCAATCAAGGGAAATCAACATTTTCCTACACTAAGAGGCTTTAAATTCACCCTGTAAAGCACACACCTTTATTTTCTTCCCTACATATGACAGTCCCTTGCATGTTGGATGTCTACAAAATAATTGATTTTTGCTGTTGCATAATATTTGAGTGTGGGTATCATTGTTCAGTGAATTGTGGACCCTCATATTTGAGGATTCATCTGGGATTTGCTTTAACCACAGAACCAAATAGTCGAATTTTTTTTTTTTTTTTTTTTTTTTTTTTTTTTTTTTTTTTTTTTTTTTTTTTACTTTTTCTTTTCTGATCATTAAGTTTGTTTCTTGTTTTGCCAATTGTCACTTCAGTGTTTTCTTATTCTGGTTCAATCTAGAGGCAAAGAGGAACACAGCCGACATGTTTTCTGTCACCCAGTCTGGAATTATGGAGGACATTCATGAACCCCATCTGGAAAATGTGGTAGTTCTCATCTGATTTATGATTCAGCTGTGTGTTTGTGGACCTTTCATACACAAGAAAGAAGACCATCTGAGACAGGCTTTTCTTTTTGGTTTTGCTTTCCTGGGAACATTATTCTTTGTCCATGTGTATTTTGTTTATGGTTTCTTTCCTTGTGTGTCTGTTTGTTTCTGTTTGTATTTTGTCTGTGCGTTTTGTGCCTGTGTACAAGCTTTTTAGATCCCTAAGATAGGACAGGCCCAGAGTACCCCACTGAGTTAGGTCCTCAGACATTTCATAATTTCCACCAAGTTGTGGAGATTCAGGTCTGGTGGTTAGTCCAAGCAAACCAATCATCTTTTGTAGGAATAGTTAGCCCACTTATGAACTAGAATGGCCTGAGGAGGGATCATTTTATCCCCCTACAATCTTCAAGGTGAAGGTTTTGTATATTGAAGAAATCTCAGGTTTCAGCCTGAACTTAAAAATTAACTTCTCCAGAGACACGTTGCAGGTGAAGCACATTCCAGAGACTTACACATACATTCCAGGAGAAGGGCCCAAGATAAGAGAATTAAAAGGTTATCAGGAAGCTGGGCCCTTATTGCAATAAACCTGTGTAAACAGGAGCTATGGTAAGACAGACTTAGCTAACACTCATTGTCGTAAGATAATGTTGCCAAGAAACCAGGCATGGAAACAGCCATTGGAAATCAGCTTTTGTAGTTAGCATTGTCTAAGAGGTGATTGTAAGACTGCCCTTGTAAACCCTGTGGAAACTGTCTGAGAATTGCTCTTTGCTGTAGCTCATGGTTCCTCTAGCCTGTGTGTGTGTGGTGGGGGGAGGATGAACCCCAGTGCACTGGATCAATAAACCTCTTACTTTTCCATCGAACACCCTGCCCATGAGTATTTCTGTGGGAGTGCATCTTCCTGGTTTGGATCTCAGGGTCCAACAGTATGAGGCCAGGGGCCACCTGGACCAAGTGTCAAACATTGCCACATGGCAATAATAGTCAAAAAGCCCCCTGTTTGGTTGAAAACTTGTTTTGTCACTGAAAGACTCCCAAGAGGGGAGACCCTCACTCAAGTCTTGGGATGTCATGGCCACCCAATAATTCACAAGACACTGATCTAGATGCAATCAGCAAGAGGTATATTTTGGGATCAACTGGGTGATGGTCAATCTATAACTCATGCAGGAGCAGAGGAATTGACAAAACATCCTGGCTAGGGGCAGTCTTATATAGGGAAACTGACAAACAGGGAGAGGGTGGTGAAGGGGTAATTAAGGAAACATAACATTAAAACAATGGAAAGTCCCAAGAAGTCCCAACCCATAATTTAGTCAGGGTCATGCAGAAAACATGTTATACACTTATCTTTTGTAAGAATGTAACCTTGCCCAACCATTTGTCTTGTGGTCAGCTAGTTCCTGGGACCACCCAGATGACTTGCATCTTTCTTTGTGGTCAGGAATGTGTCTCCATGCTTTGGGCCTTCCCCACCCGCAGGTGGGTTCTCTTCCCTGAGGTCTGAGGAATGTTAATTAGTCCTTCCCTTCCTCTCCTGAATGTTAATCCAGCAGTGTCCTCTGACTCAGGAAAAATGTACTCCTCCTGGAATGTAGACTGTATCTCAGGGCAGTGAAGACCTAAAATCTCACATTTAGTTCTGCTTTATTTGGGAACTAGTGAACTGGCTGACCCACATTTTTTTTGGATCAGGTCTAGGGGTTATAAAAACTTTCTATACACTTCATAAGTTTTCTATATCTTTCATCACTAGCAGCACCACTTCCCATCCTCCACCCTGCTTGGTATAGGAGTCAGCTGACAAGGGAGGTTCAGCACTAGTACTACAATATACCATATGAGCAACCCTATAAGACAAAAGCCTCCCAATCATCTCATTAGATGCAGAAAAAGCTTTTTGACAAAATACAACATTTTTCTTAGAAATGCAAGGGATGTAATTGAATATAATAAAGGCAACATCAAGTTAAATGTAGAGAAATTTAAATAAATTCCAATAAAATTAGGACAAGGTAAGGTTGTATACTCTGAAAATATACTTATTAAATAGAGCAGTTGATGTCTTAAAACAATAAGACAATTGAAGCAAATCAAGGGTATACAAATTAGAAAGGAAGAAGCCAAATGCTGTTCCCTCCACCCAGTCTTGAGCAGGCCAGAAAGAGCTTGTTTACCACAATAGACCTAATAATAGGACCTAGGTGGAGTTACCCACCTTGGCTGAAGTACAACCTCCTACAGGAATTTAGAAGAATAGACTGCCTGCTGAGCTTGCCTTGAGACATCTCTGGCTGAAACAAAGGATGGGTTCCCCCACCCATCTACAGCTGTAACAAAAGGTGAGTTCTCCAGCCCATCTCCAGATGAAATAAGGATGGGTTTGGTGGGGCTTTCCCTTTAAATAGAAGAGCTGAATATTAAAAATTTAAGCATTAATCAGAAAACTTTGTCTTGGCTTCATGCTTCTCTCACCTCTCTGTCTCCCTTTTTCATTCCCAGCCCCCATTTCAGGTGAACCCAGTTCATCTATGGCTGCAGGCAGCTATAAAATACTGTTATTTGTATTAATATGAGGGTAGACATGTGACCCTAGAAATTCCAATGGGAAAGTCCTACAGCTAATGAACACTTTCAGCCACTACATGGTTACAAAATTAAATCATAAATGTCAGTGGCCCTCCTGTATACAAATGACAAACAGAACTAGAATGAAATCAAGGAAACAACCCTTTTCACAACACTGTCAAGTAATATAAAGCATTTTGGGCTAACTATAACCAAGAGGGCAAAGGACTTGAATGATAAAAATATTAAGTCTTTGAAGACAGAACTTGAAGAAGATATCAGAAGATGAGAAATCTCCCATACTCATGGTACAGGATTAACATAGTAAAAATGGCCAAAACCAGTCTACACACTTGATCCAATCCCCATCAAAATTGCAGCACATTTCTCCACAGATCTTGAAAGACAATTCTCAACTTCATATGGACCTTCCTCCCCCTCAAAAAAATCCAGGATAACTAAAACTATAAGGCCTCCTGAAGGGAGGACCTTACCTAAGCCTCAGGAAATTGCAGCCACCCATTAACTCACAAGACACCAAACTTGATGCAATCAGCAAGAGGTATACTTCAATCAACATGTTGAGGTTAAGACCCATGACCCATGCAGGGGCAGTGGAGTCTGACCCCTGGGCTTTGGAGACAGAGAGAATTTAAAGCCAAAAACCACAACTCAGGGGGGCAAACCACAACCCAGGGGGAGTGAAGGAGGGTTATTGGGGAGTACTTGTGGAAAGTCCCAGCCCATTTTTCAGTTTGTGACAGGGTCCAAGGAACAGTCATGGGGAACATTTTGTATAGGCTATTCTCTAAGAGCCTATTCATAATCAACCATCTATCTTGTGGTCAGCCAAGTTCCTGAAACACAGAGCTCACAACCAAGATGACCTGCACTCTTGGTTCTGCTCAGTTTTAACCCTTTCAAAACCATCCTGAAAAATAAAAGAACTATGGGTGTTCTCACCATTTCAATGTGTGTTACTGAACTATAGTAATAAAACCCACATGGCATGGCATAAAAAATAGACACATTGGTTAATGGGATCGAACTGAAGACCGAGATATAAGTATATATACCTATCTATGGACATTGGATTTTTGATAAAGAGGCCAAAAATACACACTGGAAAAAAGACAGCATCTTCCATAAATGGTACTGGTCTTGTAAGACCCCCCCCCATGAAGGGAGGACCTCCCTCAAGCCTCAGGAATTTGCTGTCCCCCAATAACTCACAAGACACCATTCTTGAAGCAACAGCAAGAGGTATATTTCAGGATCAGTCGACTGATGGTCAATTCATAACCCATGCAGGGGCAGAGGAATTGACAAGACTGCCTGGTCAGGTGCAGTCTTATATAGGAAAACCCACAAATGGTAGAGGGGGGTGAAGGGGTAACCAAGGAATCATGACATAAAATCAGTGGAAAGTCAGCTAGTTCCTGGAATCACCCAGATGACTTGCATCTTTCTTTGTGGTCAGGAATGTGTCTTCCTGCTTTGGCCCTTCCACACCCACAGGTGGGTTTCCTTCCCTGAGGTCTAAGGAATGTTAATTAGTCCTTCCCTTCCTCTCTTGCATGTTAATCCAGCAAGTGTCCTCTGACTGAGGGATAATGTACCTCTCCCAGAATGTGAAATATGTCCTGAGGCAGTGAAGGCCTAAAATCTTAAATTTAGTTCCACATTCTTGGAACTAGTGAACCTGCATTCTTTTGCTCAGCTCTAAGGATCACAAAAGCTTTCTATATTTTTCATAAGTTTTCAATATCTTACTGTCTGACTGGATGGTTTCACGTAGAAGAATGCAAATAGATCCATACTTACCACTCAGCACAAAACTTAAGTCTAAGTGAATCAAATACTTCAAAATAATACCAGATACACTAAACTTTATGGAAGAGGAAATGGGGGCAGGTCATCTTGCACTCATTGTCACAGGAGAATAATTTCTGAACAGAACACCCATAGTACAGGCACTAAGATCAACAATAAAATAAATGGAACCTCATGAAACTGAAAAGCTTCTGTTAGGCAAAGGACACCATCATTCAGACAAAGTGGGATCCTATAGAATGGGAAAAGTTTTTTTTCTTTTTTTTATTTAATATTTTATTTACATTTAAGGTGCCTTCCCCTTTCCCTATTTCCCCTCCCTAGAAAACCCGTGTCCCATGCCCCCTTTCCTTTTTGCTTTTATATATTTTTTAAATGTTAATCAAAGGATTTATAAGTTTGGAATGCTCAATCAGAAGCGTAACCCAATACCCAACCTAGATGTAAAAACTATCTTTGACTGGTGGAGACCTGTGAACATGTGCCTCCATGCCCCTTCTCTCTCTCACCATCTAGCTTCTCCTCTCCTTCATCTTCTCTCCTTACTCCATCTCTTCCTCTCAATACTCCTTCCCACTTAGCTCCTCCTACGTATCACTCTTCCTGTTAAAGTAAAACTTTTCTCTCAAAATACAGTTAGAGCATACTTATTCCTAATTGTACCAGTGAGGTACAAGATAGTCCTAATACCCAGTCCATCGTTTTGTTGACTAACCAGAACCTCTGTCATCTCTTCTAACTAAAACACTTACTTTTTGATCCTGGCTTTTTTTTTTTTTTTTTTTTTTGGCTTTAGAGTGAATGTCAGCTGAAAACTATATACTCAGATCTTTTCTCTCAAAGTAAATAGCCAGGATTGGCTATGAGACTATGGGTCTTCAACCCCGTCAGAAGTCCAGAATGAATGAGTTAACTGAAGTTATGGGAAGCACTAAACGTAGCTTCTAAAACTTAGCCAATTTATAGAGACCGCTGAACACCTGAAAAGCCCCTATACTACAGAACGTTTGAGCATCATATCTTCAGCCTTCTGGCCCAGAGTCATCTGACAGACCTTAGTGATGCAGGATTATTAAGGGCTGATTACTCTGTCTAGGCAGATATAATCAGTCGACTATTCTGCATGTGTGTCCTCTTCTAAACAGTAATTTGTCTATAGATGGAAAGAGGCAATTCTTGCCTAGTGGCTGTCACCACACAACTGGCATAACACCAAGGATGCTCAGTTTCTTCTTAGAATCCATGACAGGAAGCTGTCAGGAGCAGACAGGTCTCTAATCAGAATGAACATTAATATAGAAATATTTGTAGCGTCAATTCTATGGACTTCTGACATTTGAAAACCAACTATCCATGTAAGGTCACCTGGACAGTTGTCTGTTCACTCCTCTCAGCTATTTCTAAATAAAATATGGGAAACCTCCTAACAATAAACTCAAAGCCATGAATTTGCTATAGTCCCTTAACTCATAGGTTAACCATCCCATATCAGTTAAAAAAGTTAGAGAAGGACTGGGTCTAAGCCTTGTATTCCTAAATGTGTTATCCAGGCACATTGTCCATGAGAGTATCAATATTCATCTCACTTTTATATTAATAAGAAGCTCGTGCCAATGAAAACCTTAAATTTGAAATCAAAGTAGGTTTTGTACCATTTAAGAAATTATAACTTCATCTTGATAATAATTATACAGATTTCTACCAATAGGTTATGGCTATGCAATAAGTCCTAGCTAATCCTCCCTGTTCCAACAAGACCACTACTTTTCCCTAGAAAGACAGACCATTATTAACCACATTAGTCCCCAAGCCCAGGGAATAGGGGTGCTGATTCTTCTTTAACTTCTTCAAGCTGATTATGGGCATTGAGATATTAGAAGAGGGGTGGGGGGAAGAGTAAGTTGATAAGCCTCTGATGCTGTGTCTTCACTGAATCCAGATGGAATTCCAGAACATTGGAGGTTTGGGCAGGTCTGCTCAGTATGCTTGATGAGTAGATACACCAAGGCTGTGTATTCTGCAATATACAATTCTCAGAACAAGTTTCAGTATCAAGAAAAAAAAATTCCCCCCCCCCCCAGGGGGCTGACATTCTTTTTAAAGATATTGGTTCTAACAACTTTTCTTTTTTTCCCCCCTTTTGAAAATTGGTTGTAATATTTACACTTCAGATTTTATCCCCTAACCCCACTTCCTCCCATCACCCAGAAACATCCCATCCTGTCCCCCTCCTCATGCTTCTATGAGGCAGTGACCGCACCTACCCCCCCCCACTATCCCCTCCCCACCCTCACATTCCCCACACACACACTCTGTGTTTATTTTTTATGGGACCAAGAAACTCCTCTTCCACCTATGCCCAACAAAACTATCCTCCCCTCCATATACCGCTGGAGTCTTGGGTCCCTCCCTATGTGTTCCCTGGTTGGTGGTTTAGACCCTGGGGGGCTCTGGTTGTTTGGTATTGTTGCTTTCCTCCTGGGGTCACAAACCCTTTCTGCTCCTTCAGTCCTCTCTCTAAGTTCTCTATTGGGAAACCCCTGTTCATATCAGTGGTTAACTGTGAGCATCGTCCTCTGAGTGTGTTAGTCTTTGGCAGACCTCTAAGGAGACAGCTATATCATGTTCCTCAGATTATGCACTTCCAGCCATCCACAACAGTGTTTAGCTTAGGTGGCTGTACATGGGATGAATACCGAGGTGGAGTGGTCTCCTGATGGCCCCTCCTTCAGTTTCTGTCCAATGTTTGTTTCCATATTTGCTCCCTTGAGTATTTTTGTTACTTGTTCAAAGTAGAACTGAGGCATCCCCTCTTGGTCTTCCTTCTTCATGAGATTCATGTGGTCTGCTGGTTGAGTCTTCGCTAATCCTAGCTTTGGGGCTAACATCTGCTTAACAGTGAGTAAATACCCTGTGTGTTCTTTTGTGATTGGGTTAACTCACTCAAGATGATAATTTCTAGATCCATCCATTTACCTAAAAATTTCTCGAATTCATTATTTTTAATAGCTGAATAATACTCCATTGTGTCGATGTACCACATTTTTTGTATCCATTCCTCTGTTGAGGGACATCTTGGTTCTTTCCAGCTTCTGGCTATTATAAATAAGGCTGCTATGAACATAGTGGAGCATGTCTTTATTATATGTTGGAGCATCTTCTGGGTATATGCCCAGGAGTGCTATACCTGGATCCTCAGGTAATGCTATGTCCAGTTTTCTGAGGAACCACCAGACTGATTTCCAGAGTGGTTGTACCAGCTTGCAATCCCACCAACAATGGAGGAGTGTTTCTCTTTCTCCGCATCCTTGCCAGCATCTACTATCACCTGAGTTTTTGATCTTATCCATTCTGATTGGTGTGAGGTGGTATCTCAGGGTTGTTTTGATTTGCATTTCCCTGATGACTAAGGATGTGGAGCATTTCTTAAGGTGTTTCTCAGCCATTCGAGTTTCCTCTGTTGAGAATTCTTTGTTTAGCTCTGTACTCTATTTTTTAATAGGGTTATATGTTTGTCTGGAGTATAATTTCTTGAGTTCTTTGTATATCTTGGATATTAGCCCTCTATTGGATGTAGGATTGGTTAGGATCTTTTCCCAATCTGTTGGTTGCCGATTTGTCTTATTGACTATGTCCTTTGCCTTACAGAAGCTTTGCAATTTGATGAGGTCCCATTTGTCAATTCTTGATCTTAGAGCATAAGCCATTGGGGTTCTGTTCAGGAACTTTGCCCCTGTGCCTAGGTATTCAAGGGTCTTTCCCACCTTCTCTTCTACTAATTTCAGTGTATCTGGTTTTAAGTGAAGGTCTTTTATCCACTTGGATTTGAGCTTTGTACAAGGAGATATGAATGGATTAATTTGCATTCTTTTACATGTTGACCTCCAATTGAACCAACACCATTTGCTGAAAATGCTGTCCGTTTTCCACTGGATGGTTTTAGCTCCTTTTTCAAAGATCAAGTGACCATAGGTATGTGGGCTCATTTCTGAAACTTCAATTCTATTCCATTGATCTTCATGAGTATCTCTGTACCAATACCATGCAGTTTTTATTACTATTGTCCTGTAGTATAGGTTGAGGTCAGAGATGGTGATTCCCCCAGAAGTTCTTTTGTTGTTGAGAATAGTTCTCGATATCCTGGGTTTTTTTGTTGTTCCAAATAAATTTGCAAATTGCTCTTTCTATCTCTATGAAGAATTGATTTGGAATTTTGAGGTTGATTGCATTGAATCTATAGATTGCTTTTGGCAAGATGGCCATTTTTACTATATTAATCCTGCCAATCCAGGAGCATGGGAGATTTTTCCATCTTCTGAGATCTTCTTTGATTTCTTTCTTCAGAGACTTGAAGTTCTTGTCATACAGATCTTTCACTTGCTTAGTTAGATTCACTCCAAGATATTTTATATTATTTGTAACTATTGTGAAGGGTGTCATTTCCATAATTTCTTTCTCAGCCTGTTTATCTTTTGAATAGAGGAAGGCTAGTGATTTGTTTGAGTTGATTTTATATCCAGCCACTTTACTGAAGTTGTTTATCAGGCTTAGCAGTTCTCTGGTGGAAGTTTTAGGGTCACTTAAGTATACTATCATATCATCTGCAAATAGTGAAATTTTGACTTCTTCCTTTCCAATTTGTATACCTTTGACTTCCTTTTGTTGTCTAATTGCTCTAGCTAGGACTTCCAGCACTATATTGAATAGGTAGGGTGTGAGTGGGCAGCCTTGTCTGGTCCCTGATCTTAGTGGGATTGCTTCAAGTTTCTCTCCATTTAGTTTGATGTTGGCTACTGGCTTGCTGTATATTGCTTTTACTATGTTTAGGTATGGACCTTGAATTCCTAATCTTTCCAAGACTTTTAACATGAAGGGATGTTGTATTTTGTCAAATGCTTTCTCAGCATCTAGTGAGATGATCATGTGGTTTTTTTCTTTGAGTTTATTTATGTAGTGGATTACATCGATGGATTTCTGAATATTGAACCATCCCTGCATTCCTGGGATAAAGCCTACTTGATCATGATGGATGATTACTTTGATGTGTTGTTGGATTCAGTTTGCGAGAATTTTATTGAGTATTTTTGCATCAATATTCATAAGAGAGATTGGTCTATAGTTTTCCTTCTTTGTTGGGTCTTTGTGGGGCTTAGGTATGATCGTAATTGTAGCTTCATAGAATGAATTGGGTACTGTTCCTTCTGTTTCTATTCTGTGGAATACTTTGAAGAGAATTGGTATTAGGTCTTCCTGGAAGGTCTGATAGAATTCTGCACTAAAACCATCTGGTCCCGGACTATTTTTTGGTGGGGAGATTATTAGTGACTGCTTCTATTTCTTTAGGGGTTATGCGACTGTTTAGATGATTTATCTGCTCCTCATTTAACTTTGGTACCTGGTATCTATCTAGAAAAATGTCCATTTCATCCAGATTTTCCAATTTTGTTGAGTATAGGCCTTTGTAGTAGGATCTGATGATTTTTTTAATTTCCTCTGTTTCTGTTGTTATGTCTCCCTTTTCAGTTCTGATTTTATTAATTTGAGTACTGTCTCTGCGCCCTTTGGTTAGTCTGGCTAAGAGTTTGTCTATCTTGTTGATTTTCTCAAAGAACCAGCTCCTGGTTTTGTTGATATTTTGTATAGTTCTTTTTGTTTCAATTTGGTTGATTTCAGCCCTGAGTTTGATTATTTCCTGCTGTCTACTCCTCTTGGGTATATTAGCTTCTTTTTGTCCTAACTCTTTCAGGTGTGCTGTCAATTTATTAAAGTACATTCTTTCCATTTTCTTTTTGTGGGCACTTAGAGCTATGATTTTTCCTCCTAGTACTGCTTTCAGTGAGTCCCACAAATTTTGATATGATGTGTCCTCATTTTCATTTAAATCTAAAAAGTCTTTAATTTCTTTCTTTATTTCTTCCTTGACCAAGTTATCATTGAGTAGAGCATTGTTTAGTTTCCATGTGTATGTGGGCTTTCTGTTGTTTTTGTCCAAGTCAAAGACAAGTCTTAGTCCATGGTGGTCTGATAGAGTACAAGGGATTATTTCAATCTTTTTGTATCTGTTGAGGCCTGTTTTGTGACCAATTATATGGTCTATTTTGGAGAAGGTACCATGAGGTATTGAGAAAAAGGTATATTTTTTTGTTTTAGGATGAAATGTTCTATAGATGTCACTTAAGTCCAATTGGTCCATAACTTCTGTTAGTTTCATTGTGTCTCGGTTTAGTTTCTGTTTCCATGATCTGTCTATTGCTGAGAGTGGGGTGTTGAAATCTCCCACTATTATTGTGTGAGGTGCAATGTATGCTTTAAGCTTTAGTAAAGTTTCTTTTATGTATGTGGGTGCCCTTGAATTTGGGGCATAGATGTTCAGAATTGCAAGTTCCTCTTGGTGCACTTTTCCTTTGATGAATATGAAGTGTCCTTCTTTATCTTTTTTGATTACTTTTGGTTGAAAAACTAGTTTATTTGATACTAGAATTGCTACTCCAGCTTGTTTCTTGGGGCCATTTGCTTGGAAGATTGTTTTCCAACCTTTTACTCTGAGGTAGTGTCTGTCTTTTTCAGAAAGGTGCATTTCCTGTATGCATCAAAATGTTTGGTTCCTGTTTATGTATCCAATCTGATAGTCTATGTCTTTTTATTGGAGAATTGAGTCCATTGATATTAAGAGATATTAAGGAAAAATGAATGTTGTTTCCTGTTATTTTTGTTATTGGCGGTTGTGTTATGTTTGTATAGCTACCTTCTTTTAGAGTTGTTAGAAGATTACTTTCTTGGTTTTTCTAGGTTGTAGTTTCCCTCCTTGTTTTGGAGTTTTCCACCAATTATCCTTTGAAGTGCTGGGTTTGTGTTGAGATACTATGTAAATTCGGATTTGTCATGGAATATTTTGGTTTCTCCATCAATATTTTTTATTTTATTTTATTTTTTTTATTAGATCTTTCATTTACACTTCAGATACCATCCTGTTTCCCCATTCCCCCCTTAGAAAACCCCTATCCCATGCCCCCTTTTCATTTTGCATTTATACATTTTTTTAAGAAATGTTAATCATAGGCTTTATAAGTTTGGTATTGTTCAATCAGAGGTGTAACCCACTACCCAACCTAGATATATCAACTATCTTTGACTGGTGGAGATACATGAACATCTGCTTCCCTGTCTCCCCCCTCTATCTCTCTTTCATCACCTAGCTTCTCCTCTCCTTCTTCTTCTCCTCTTCTTACTCCTTTTCTTCCTCTCAGTACTCCTCCCACCTTAGCTCCTCCTACACATCACCCTTCCTGTTAAAAGGAAACTTTTCTCTCAAAATACAATTAGAGCATAATTATGCCTATTTGTACCAGTGAGGTACAAGATAGTCCTACTACCCAGTCCATCCTTTTGTTGACTAACCAGCACCTCTGTCATCTATCCTAACTAAAACACTTAGTTCTGAACCTGGCTTTTTCCTTGGCTTTAGGATGAATGTCAGCTGATGACCATACACTCAGATCTTTTCTCTCAAAGTAAATAGCTATAAGTTTTCAACCCCGTCAGAAATCCAGAATGACTGAGTTGACTATAATTGTGGGAAGCACAAAGCATAGCTTCTAAAACTTAGCCAATTTATAGAGACCTCTGAACACCTGGACACTCGCCCTACTTCAAAACGTTGGAGCATCTGTTCTTCTGCCTTCTGGCCCAGGATCATCTGACAGACCTTAGTGCTGCAGAATTATTAAGGGCTGATTACTCTGTCTAGGCAGATATAATCAGTCGACTATTCTGCAAGTGTGTCCTTTTCTGGACAGTAATTTGTCTGTAGAAGGAAAGTGGCAATTCTTGCCTAGTGGCTGTCTCACCACAACTGGAGTAACTCCAAGGATGCTCAATTTCTTCTTAGAATTTAACATAGGAAGCTGTCCGGAGCAGACAGGTCTCTAATGAAAATGAACATTAATACTGAAATGTTTGTCATGTCAATTCTAAGGATTTCTGATGTTTTGAAAACCAGCTATCCATGTAAGGTAATCTGGACTGTTGCCTGTTAACTCCACTCAGCTATTTCTAAATAAAACATAGAGAACACCCTTATAATAAACTCCAAGTCATGAATTTGCTATAGTCCCTTAACTCACAGGCTGACCATCTCAAATCAGTTAAAAAAGTTAAAGAAGGACTGGGTCTAAGCTTTGTATTCCTAAATGTGTTATACTGGTACAATGCCTATGAGAGTAACAATATTCATCTCACTCTTATATCACTAAGAAGCTCATGCCAATGAAAACCTTAAAATTTGTAAACAAAATAAATTGGTGCCATTTAAGAATTTATATCTTCATCTTGATATTAATTATACAGATTTCTACTAATAGGTTATAGCTATGCAATAAACCCTAGCTAATCCTCTCTATTCCGACAAAACCACTACTTTTCCCTAGGGAGACAGCCCAACATTTACCACCTTAGTCCCCATGCCCAGGGAATAGGGGCGCTGACTCATCATTAGCTTCTTCAAGCTGATTATGGGCGTTGAGATATTAGAAGAGGAGTGGGGGGGGAGAGCAAGTTGACAATCCTCTGATGCTGTGTCTTTGCTGCCTCCAGATGGAATTCCCGGACCTCAGAGGTTTGAGCAGGTCTGCACAGCTTGCTTGTTGAGTAGATACACCAAGGCTGATCATTCTGCAATATACAATTCTCAAAACAAATTTTAGTATCAAGATAGTTTTTTTTTTTTAAAGAGGGCTGACATTTTATTAAGAATGTTGGTTCTAACCGCTTTTCTATTTTTCCCCTCTTTTATTGGATATAATATTTACATTTCAAATTTTATCCCCTTACCATATTTCCCCCACCACCCAGGAACCCCTTATCCCATCCCCCCTCCTCCTGCCTCTATGAAGGTGTTACCCACCTACCCCCAGCCTCCCTCCCCACCCTCAGATTCCCACCCCCCTCAGTGCTCAGCCTTCAGGGTACCAATGATCTTGTCTCCCACCTATGCCCAACAGGGCCATCCTCCCCTACATATACAGCTGGAGTCATGTGTCTCTCCCTATGTGCACCTGGGCTGGTGGTTTAGACCCTGTGGAGCTCTGGCTGGTTGGTATTCTTGCTCTCCTCACAGGGCCACCAGCCCGTATGGTTCACGGTTCCCTCAATTTACTCTCTAACTCCTCCATTGGGAACTTTGATCAGATTAATGGATAGCTGTGGGTATCTGTCTCTGGGTATGTCCGACTCTGAGAGACCTCTAAGGAGACAGCCTTATCAGGCTGCTGTCAGCTTTCCCATCCTGACATCCCTATCAGCGTCTATTTTTGGTGACTGCCTATGGAATGAATACCCAGACACAATGGTCTCCCTACAACCCCCCCCCCTTATGATTCTGACCCACACTGTGTCTCCATATTTGCTCCCTTGGTTATTTAGTTACTCCTTCTAAGAAAGACCTAGGCATCCTCACTTGTTCTTTCTTCTTCATGAGCTTCGTGTCTTCTGGAAGTTGAATCTTTGTTGTTTCAAACTTTTGGGCTAATCTCTGCTTATCAGTGAGTAAATACCATGTGTGTTCTTTTGTGATTGGGTTACCTCACTCAGGATGATATTTTCTAGATCCATCCATTTACCTAAGAATTTCTCGAATTCATTGTTTTTAATAGCTGAGTAATATTCCATTGTGTAAATGTACCACATTTTTTGTATCCATTCCTCTGTTGAAGGGCATCTGGGTTCTTTCCAGCTTCTGGCTATTATAAATAAGGCTGCTATGAACATAGTGGAGCATATGTCTTTGTTATTTGTTGAGGCATTTTCTGGGTATATACCCAGAAGTGGTATAGCTGGGTCCTCAGGTAGTGCTATGTCCAATTTTCTGAGGAACCCCCAGACTGACTTCCAAAGTGGTTGTACCAGCTTGCAACCCCACCAACAATGCAGGAGTGTTCCTCTTTCTTCACATCCTCGCCAGCATCTACTATCACCTGAGTTTTTGATCTTAGCCATTCTGACTGGTGTGAGGTGGTATCTCAGTGTTGTTTTGATTTGCATTTCCCTGATGACTAAGGATGTTGAACATTTCTTAAGGTGCTTCTCGGCCATTTGAGTTTCCTCAGTTGAGAATTCTTTGTTTAGCTCTGTACCCCATTTTTTAATGGGGTTATTTTGTTGTTTGGTGTCTAATTTCTTGAGTTCTTTGTAAATATTAGATATTAGCCCCCTATCAGATGTAGGATTGGTAATGATCTTTTCCCAATCTGTTGGTTGCCATTTTGTCTTGTTGACAGTGTCCTTTGCCTTACAGAAGCTTTGCAATTTGATGAGGTCCCATTTGTCGATTCTTGATCTTAGAGCATAAGCCATTGGTGTTCTGTTCAGGAACTTTTCCCCTGTGCCTAGGTATTCGAGGGTCTTCCCCAACTTCTCTTCTAATATTTTCAGTGTACCTGGCTTTATGTGAAGGTCCTTTATCCACTTGGAGTTGAGCTTTGTGCAAGGAGATAACAATGGATTAATTTGCATTCTTCTACATGTTGACCTCCAGTTGAGCCAGCACCACTTGTTGAAAATGCTGTCCTTTTTCCACTGGATGAATTTAGCTCCCTTGTCAAATATCAAGTGACCATAGGTATGCGGGTTCATTTCTGGGTCTTCAATTCTGTTCCATTGATCGTCCTTTCTGTCTCTGTACCAATACCAAGCACTTTTTATCACTACTGCTCTGTAGTACAGTTTGAGGTCCGGAATGGTGATTCCCCCAGAGGTTCTTTTATTGTTGAGAATAGTTCTTGCTATCCTAGGTTTTTTGTTATTCCAAATGAATTTGTAAATTGCTCTTTCTATCTCTATGAAGAATTGATTTGGAATTTTGATGGGTATTGCATTGAATCTGTAGATTGCTTTTGGCAGGATAGCCATTTTTACTATATTAATCTTGCCAATCCAGGAGCATGGGAGATCTTTCCATCTTCTGAGATGTTCTTCAATTTCTTTCTTGAGAGACTTGAAGTTCTTGTCATACAGATCTTTCACTTGCTTTGTTAGATTCACTCCAAGATAATTTATTTTATTCGTGGCTATTGTGAAGGGTGTCAGTTCCCTGATTTCTTTCTCTGCCTGTTTATCCTTTGAGTAGAGGAAGGCTACTGATTTGTTTGAGTTGATTTTATATCCAGCCACATTGCTAAAGTTGTTTATCAGGTTTAGGAGTTCTCTGGTGGAAGTTTTAGGTTCACTTAAGTATACTATCATATCATCTGCAAATAGTGAAATTTTGACTTCTTCCTTTCCTATCTGTATACCTTTGACTTCCTTTTGTTGTCTAATTGCTCTAGCTAAGACTTCCAGTACTATATTGAATAGGTAAGGTGAGAGTGGGCAGCCTTGCCTAGTCCCTGATCTTAGTGGGATTGCTTCAAGTTTCTCTCCATTTAGTTTGATGTTGGCTACTGGCTTGCTGTATATTGCTTTTACTATGTTTACATATGGGCCTTGTATTCCTGATCTTTCCAAGACTTTTAACATGAAGGGATGTTGAATTTTGTCAAATGCTTTCTCAGCATCTAGTGATATGACCATGTGGTTTTTCTCTCTGAGTTTATTTATGTAGTGGATTACATTGATGGATTTCTGAATATTGAACCATCCCTGCATTCCTGGGATAAAGCCTACTTGATCTTGATGGATAATTGTTTTGATGTGTTGTTGGATTTGGTTTGCGAGAATTTTATTGAGTATTTTTGCATCAATATTCATAAGAGAGATTGGTCTGTAGTTCTCTTTCTTTGTTGGGTCTTTCTGTGGTTTAGGTATGAGTGTAATGGTAGCTTCATAGAATGAATTGGGTAGTGTTCCTTCTGTTTCTATTCGATGGAATAACTTGAAGAGGATTGGTATTAGGTCTTCCTTGAAGGTCTGAAAGAATTCTGCACTGAAACCATCTGGCCCCGGACATTTTTTGGTGGGAAGATTTTTAATGACTGTGTCTATTTCTTTAGGCGTTATGGGACTGTTTAGGTGGTTTATCTGCTCCTCGTTTAACTTTGGTACCTGGTATCTATCTAGAAAATTGTCCATTTCCTCCAGATTTTCCAATTTTGTTGAGTGTAGGCCTTTGTAGTAGGATCTGATAATTTTTTTAATTTCCTCTGTTTCTGTTGTTATGTCTCCCTTTTCAGTTCTGATTTTATTAATTTGAATGCTGTCTCTGCGCCCTTTGGTTAGTCTGGCTAAGGGTTTGTCTATCTTGTTGATTTTCTCAAAGAACCAGCTCCTGGTTTTGTTGATATTTTGTATAGTTCTTTTTGTTTCGACTTGGTTGATTTCAGCCCTGAGTTTGATTATTTCCTGCCATCTACTCCTCTTGGGTCTACTAGCTTCTTTTTGTTCTAATGCTTTCAGGTTTGCTGTCAAGTTGTTAATGTATGCTCTTTCCACTTTCTTTTTGTGAGCACTTAGAGCTATGATTTTTCCTCTTAGTACTGCTTTCAATGAGTCCCACATGTTTTGATATGATGTGTCCTCATTTTCATTTAAATCTAAAAAGTCTTTAATTTCTTTCTTAATTTTTTCCTTGACCAAGTTGTCATTGAGTAGAGCATTGTTCAGTTGCCAAGTGTATGTCGGTTTTCTGATGTTTTTGTCCATGTCAAAGACAAGTCTTAATCCATGGTGGTCTGATAAGGTGCTGGGGATTATTTCAATCTTTTTGTATCTGTTGAGGCCTGTTTTGTGACCAATTATATGGTCTATTTTCGAGAAGGTACCATGAGGTGCTGAGAAGAAGGTGTATTCTTTTGTTTTAGGGTGAAATGTTCTATAGATGTCAGTTAAGTCCAATTGGTTCATAACTTCTGTTAGTTTCATTGTGTCTCGATTTAGTTTCTGTTTCCATGACCTGTCCATAGCTGAGAGTGGGGTGTTGAAATCTCCCACTATTATTGTGTAGGGTGCAATGTATGCTTTAAGTTTTAGTAAAGTGTCTTTTATATATGTGGGTGCCCTTACATTTGGGGCATAGATGTTGAGAATTGCAAGTTCCTCTTGGTACATTTTTCCTTTCATGAATATGAAGTGTCCTTCTTTATCTTTTTTGATTACTTCTGGTTGAAAGCTGATTTTATTTGATATTAGAATCGCTACTCCAGCTTGTTTCTTGGGACCATTTGCTTGGTAGATTGTTTTCCAACCTTTTACTCTGAGGTAGTGTCTGTCCTTTCCACAGAGGTGCGTTTCCTGAATGCAGCAAAATGTTGGGTCCTGTTTACGTATCCAGTCTGATAGTCTATGTCTTTTTACTGGAGAATTGAGTCCATTGATATTAAGAGATATTAAGGAAAAATGAGTGTTGTTTCCTGTTATTTTTGTTATTGGCAGTGGGGATATGTTTGTGTAGCTACCTTCTTTTACGGTTTTTGGAAGATTACTTTCCTGCTTTTTCCAGGTTGTAGTTTCCCTCCTTGTGATGGAGTTTTCCACCAATTATCCTTTGAAGTGCTGGGTTTGTGTTGAGATACTGTGTAAATTTGGATTTGTCATGGAATATTTTGGTTTCTCCATCAATAATGATTGACAGTTTTGCTGGGTATAGTAGTCTGGGCTGACATTTATGTTCTTTTAGGGTCTGTATGATATCAGTCCAGGATCTTCTGGCTTTTATGGTCTCTGGTGAGAAGTCTGGTGTAATTCTTATAGGTCTGCCTTTATATGTTACTTTGCCTTTTTCCCTTACTGCTTTTAGTATTTTTTCTTTGTTTTGTACATTTGATGTTTTGACTATTATGTGGCGGGAAGTATTTCTTTTCTGGTCTAAACTATTTGGAGTTCTGTAGGCTTCTTGTATATTTATGGACATCTCTTTCTTTAGGTTAGGGAAGTTTTCCTCTATAATTTTGTTGAGGATATTTACTGGTCCTTTAAGTTGGGAGTCTTCCCCCTCATCTATTCCTATTATCCTTAGGTTTGTTCTTCTCATTGTGTCTTGGATTTCTTGTATATTTTGGGTTAGTAGCTTTTTGTATTTTGCATTTTCTTTGACAGTTGTGTCTATGTTTTCCATGGTATCTTCTGCACATGAGATTCTCTCTTCCATCTCTTGTATTCTGTTGGTAATACTTGTATCTATGACTCCTGATCGTTTTTTTAAGTTTTCTATCTCCAGGGTGTTCTCCCTTTGTGATTTCTTTATTGTTTCTACTTCCGTTTTTAGATCCTGCATGGTTTTGTTTAATTCCTTCTCCTGTTTGGTTGCATTTTCTTGTAATTCCTTAAGGGATTTTTGTGTTTCCTCTCTAAGGGTTTCTATCTGTTCTTTGAGAGTGTTATTTATGTCTTTCTTAAAGTCCTCTATCATCATCATGAGAAGTGATTTTAATTCTGAATCCTGCTTTTCTGGTGTGATGGGGTGTTCAGGGCTTGCTATGATGGGGGAACTGGGTTCTGATGATGCCATGTAACTTTGGTTTCTGTTGCTTACGTTCTTGCGCCTGCCTTTTGCCATGTGGTTAATTCTAGTGCTACCTGTACTTCTGTCTCTGATTGAAGCCTGTCTTTCCAGTTGTCTCGCTTTTGTTTGGTCTTCTAGGAGTCCAGATGTCTTTGTGGTTTTTTTCCAGCTTCCCTGATTACAGTGGTATCTCTAGGATGCCTCAGGATATGGTGCCTCCAAGGTAGCAGTCCAGCTAGATGTCTGCTGTTCTGGGTGCAGTGTCTCCTCTTGGATATCTCAGGGTATGTTGTCTGACACTCTGAGTTCAGTTGTTCCTCTGTGGCTCTGGGTTGAGCGGACCTTCCAGTATGTCTCAGGTGGAATCCGGGGTCCACACAACTGCAGACCTGGTAGAGGTCTGGTCTGGGACTCAGACCCTGCAGGCCTCAGACCGGAGGGGGGGCGAGCAGCAGAAGGAGCGTGCTAGTGCTGGCTATGGGTTCTATGGATCCCCCAGAATGTGTCTGGGGGACTCCTGGGTGCACTTATCCACAGGCCTCAGACTGCAAGAGGGGCGAGCAGGGGAAGGGGCGTGCTAGCGCTGGCTATGTGTTCTATGGATCCCCCAGAATGTGTCTGGGAGGCTCCTGGGTGCACTTACTCACAGGCCTCAGACTGCAGGAGGGGCGAGCGGCAGACGGGGCGTGCTAGGGCTGGCTATGGGTTCTATGGATCCCCCAGAATGTGTCTGGGGGGCTCCTAGGTGCACTCACTCGCAGGCCTCAGACTGCAGGAGGGGCGAGCGGCGGACGGGGCGTGCTAGCGCTGGCTATGGGTTCTATGGATCCCCCAGAATGTGTCTGGGGGGCTCCTGGGTGCACTTACCCGCAGGCCTCAGACTGCAGGAGGGGCGAGCGGCGGACGGGGCGTGCTAGCGCTGGCTATGGGTTCTATGGATCCCCCAGAATGTGTCTGGGGGGTTCCTGGGTGCACTTACCCGCAGGCCTCAGACTGGAGCTTCTCCATCAATATTGATTGAGAGTTTTGCTGGGTATAGTAGTCTGGGCTGGGATTTGTGTTCTTTTAGGGTCTGTATGATATCAGTCCAGGATCTTCTGGCTTTTATGGTCTCTGGTGAGAAGTCTGGTGTAATTCTCATAGGTCTGCCTTTATATGTTACTTTGCCTTTTTCCCTTACTGCTTTTAGTATTTTTTCTTTGTTTTGAACATTTGATGTTTTGACTATTATGTGGCGGGAAGTATTTCTTTTCTGGTCTAAACTATTTGGAGTTCTGTAGGCTTCTTGTATATTTATGGACATCTCTTTCTTTAGGTTAGGGAAGTTTTCCTCTATAATTTTGTTGAGGATATTTACTGGTCCTTTAAGTTGGGAGTCTTCCCCCTCATCTATTCTTATTATCCTTATGTTTGTTCTTCTCATTGTGTCTTGGATTTCTTGTATATTTTGGGTTAGTAGCTTTTTGTATTTTGCATTTTCCTTGACAGTTGTGTCAGTGTTTTCCATGGTATCTTCTGCACATGAGATGCTCTCTTCCATCTCTTGTATTCTGTTGGTAATACTTGTGTCTATGACTCCTGATCCTTTTTTAAAGTTTTCTATCTCCAGGTTATTCTCCCTTTGTGATTTCTTTATTGTTTCTACTTCCATTTTTAGCTCCTGCATGGTTTTGTTTAATTCCTTCTCCCATTTGGTTGCATTTTCTTGCAATTCCTTAAGGGATTTTTGTGTTTCCTCTTTAAGGGTTTCTATCTGTTCTTTGAGAGTGTTACTTATGTCTTTCTTAAAGTCCTCTATCATCATCATGAGAAGTGATTTTTAATTCTGAATCCTGCTTTTCTGGTGTGATGGTGTGTTCAGGGCTTGCTATGATGGGGGAACTGGGTTCTGATGATGCCATGTAACTTTGGTTTCTGTTGCTTACGTTCTTGCGCCTGCCTTTTGCCATCTGGTTAAATCTAGTGCTACCTGTACTTCTGTCTCTGATTGAAGCCTGCCTTTCTAGTTGTCTCACTTATGTCTGGTCTTCTAGGGGTCCAGATGTCTCTGTGATTTTTTCCAGCTGCACTGATTACGGTGATATCTCTAGGATGCCTCAGGATATGGTGCCTCCAAGGTGGCAGTCCAGCTAGGTGTCTGCTGTTCTGGGTGCAGTGTTTCCTCTTGGATATCTCAGGATATGTTGTCTGATGATCTGAGTTCAGTTGTTCCTCTGTGGCTCTGGGTTGAGTGGACCTTCCAGTATGTCTCAGGCAGAATCCGGGGTGCACACATCAGCAGGCCGGGCAGAGTTCTGGTCCAGGCCTCAGATCCAGAAGAGGGGCGAGGTGCGGAAGGGGAGTGCTAACGCTGGCTGTGGGATCTGTGGAGCCCCCAGAATGTCTCCAGCAGGATCCGGGGTGTACTCACCAGCAGGCCGGGCAGAGGTCTGGACCATGTGCCATCCTTTTGACAGTGTTCTGACATTCTCTCCCTCCCATGGTCAGAAATTCATTCTTTCTTAGAAACAGGTTTAGTGGTGGGATGTCTGCTTTTCTTCACTTGCTGTGGTAGTTTGAATATGTTTGGACCATGGGAAGGGACACACTTCCTCTATCAAGACTATCATTCCTCCAATAAGGCCACACCCCCTAATGGTGACACTTCCAGTGGGCCAAACATATTCACACCTCTACACCTGCCCTTCTCCTCCTGAGTCTCTGTGTTCTCCAATTTCATATTAATTTCAAAATTCACCTGGAGGTCAGAGGTGAGCACCATGTAAGAAAGAACAACTCTCTTGTGGTAGGCATCAAAGATGAAGTTAGGCCAATCTGACCATGAATGGGGACTAGCCAGGTTAAGGTAAATCCAAATCTATTTTGCAGAAAATCACTACTTTTTTTGTTAGTTTTACTATGTAAGTTTTTGTGTGAAGCAATGGCAAGGCCTTACTCTTGGCAAACACTCACCCTTGGCTCTCCTATCTACTATTCTTCTTTCTGCTTACCTTCCACGATTCACTTGTCGGTTCTCAGAACTTCAAACAAGACTTCATAGCAACCCACCTTAGTAACCCTTCCTCCTGATCTCTAGATTTAGCCAACATCCTGCTAGATAGATATTTTTAGAATCCCTAGTAACAGAAAGGCCTTGTGAGAATAACTTAGTTAGACCCCACAGCTGCAGCTAGCTTTCTGCACCTTTCCATCCCCATATCCTGTTTTTAGAGTATATAACCTGTGTGAGTAATAAAAATTTTGCCAGCTTGATCAGACTTCTTGACTTGCTGTGCCTTTTTATTTTCTCACGCATCTCAGTTGTCTCCACAGGGTCTAAGGGTCCCACGTGATTGTCCAGCTGGCCTAGACATTTTTAAATGGGACATTAAGTTTATTTGTTCCAACACATGTAGCTAAAACAAAATCAAGACTTAGATAGATAAACCAAACAGAAGCAAAAAGACAATTATTTTATTCTTACATTGTGATATCTTGAGGCTCTGTGGCCTGTAGTCATGCCCTCTACCTGTGGAGGGGCTAGTAGGGGTGTTGCCCTACAAGACTAGAGGACTCCACTCTAGGGAGGTCTTTGGCCTCATATCAGAAGCCTGTATCAGGAGCCTGGAGTCTGGGAGTGTGGTAAAATGTATGTTGTCCCTTGCAGAGAACCTTGCTGACTTTCTGGCTATTTGGTGCTCGACCAGAAACCATGCTTTCCTTTCATGGTACTACACCTGTTGCTCATCAAGCTATCACTGGGATAGAGTCTGTGCAAATTCCAAGGTACTACACACCTCACTGCCCTCAAATATGGGCACCCCATAGTTACTAAGACTCCACCTTTGTGCTTATAACCTGCTGACAGCACTACTGTCCTGTACTCTTTCTGTTTCCCAACAGGGAAAGCAGAATCCTGCAGCTACAGCTGTACCATGCTGAAAGTTAGGTGGTACATTTACACAATGGAGTATTACTAGGCTATTAAAAATAATGAATTTGAGAAATTCTTAGGTAAATGGATGGAACTAGAAAATATCATTCTGAGTGAGGAAACCCAATCACAAAAAAAAAAAAAAAAAAAAAAAAACCCACACACACATGGTATTTACTCACTGATAATCAGATATTAGCCCAAAAGCTTGAAATAGCCAAGATTCAACTCACAGACCACATGAAACTTATGAAGAAGGAAGACCAAGTGTGGATGCTTTGGTCCTATTTAGAAAGAGTAACAAAATACTCAAGGAAGCAACTATGGAGACAAAGTGTGGGACAGAAACTGAAGGAGGGTCCATCTAGAGACCATTCCACCTGGGTATTTATCTCACGTGTAGTCATCAAAGGTAGATGCTGATGTGGATGTCAGGAAGTGCATGCTGACAGGAGCCTGATATAGGTGTCTCCTTAGAGGTCTACCAGAGTCTGACATACCCAGAGGCAGATGTTCATAGCTAACCACTGATCTGATCAAAAGTTTCCCAATGGAGAAGTTAGAGAGAAGACTGAAGGTGGTGAAATGGTTGGTGGCCCCATGAGGAGAACAACAATACCAACCAACCAGAGCTCCCCAGGGTCTAAACCACCAGCCTGGGAGCACATAGGGAGGGACCTATGACTCCATCTGTATATGTAGGGGAGGTTGGCCTTGTCGGGCATACGTTGGAGAGGAGAAGATCCTTGGTCCCATGAAGGCTGAATATGGAGTGTGAGGAGAATTCAAAGATGAAGAGTTGGCAGTGATGGGGGTAGGTGTGGGCACATCCTCATAGAAGCAGGAGGAGGGGAAATGGGATAGGAGGTTCCTGGGTGGTGGGAGAAACGGGGTAAGGGGATAAATCTGACATATAAATATAATATCCAATAAAAAAGCAAATGTATGATTATCTGGTGATAGATGTGACATTTTTATCTGTGCTGAAGCAAAAAGGAATTAAAGTGTTAAGTATTAAAAAAAAGAACTTGATGAAGAGTCGCTGATGTGAATACTAGAAATAAGTCTACTGGAGAGATCAAAAATCAAAGCCAATTAATTGATCTATCCTGAGGGATCAGCAGCATAGGAGTGAGACACACAGGAAGCTGGGAGTGGCTGAGCTGATTGAATCACTGCAGTTATTTCTGTGCCCTTACATTGTTTGTCTAAGACTTGAAGAACTGGAGACATGAGAGATGTAGACAGAGTTTTCACCTCATTTTACATAAGGGCAGTATTAATAGACCCTAATGTTTGATATCTCTTGAATATATGCTGCAGCCCTTAGAAAACAACAAAATCTCTCCCTTTTAGGAAAGGCAGAAAATGTATGGCAGTTCCAAGTCCAAGTTCCAAGAGGACAGAACTCACCAGTGGAGGATGCAGATTATGAGGTATTGATAAGCTGATCCTGCCAATTAAAGTGATTGAATTAGAACCATTTAGGAGATTCCTTAAGTGATTATGAAAAGTCTAAGGAGAATTTCCTGAGGGGAAGTACAAGAACATAAACCAAATTGGGAGGGGTCACCACAAGGTCTGTGGGTGTGATCTGAGTAACACACTAGAAAGAAGAAAGCTGTCTTCAGAGTGTTGGGGCTCTGCTTCCTGCCCACCATATAGGAGTTCTTCCACATGCCTTCCATTTTGTGAACACTCAGACTTCAGACAAGTTAAGGAAAATATAACTTCCCTGATCATGTTTGTATCAGGAATCCATGTAAGACCAGCAGATGGTTAAATAATAGCTGTTCAGAGATTGACATGATCCCTTCATTTATAGAAGATTGGCCCCAGTAACCAAAGTACACTGGTGATGGCTATTCTTCCTGTCTGGACTACCTGTGGACTTAAGTAATGTACAAGAATGGAGAGCATGCCTTTTAAAATTATTTTGCTTAAGTTGAAGTAGATAGATCCAGTTCAAATACAGACTCTTTGAGTAGAAAAACACATACCTTTAATCAAAGTCTTGAGGCAGGAAAACACACACCTTTAATCCAGATCTTGAGACTAGAAGACACACCCTTGGCCACACCTTCTGCTGGTGGTCTATATAAGAACATAGAAGAAGGAAGCTTTGTGTTTTCCTGTTTGCTCTCATATTAGTAGCAAGTCCACTTCTCCTTGGCATTAGAACCTACTTCTTCAGAATTCCTGTATATACTGAAGAATCCTTGGTTCATCAAATGTCGTGGTCTAATTGCAAGCTTTAGCCATTGTTATATTAGCTGGATCTCACCCTACAGGTTTTTCTCAAACACCCACTTTCTCTTTATGTAGAGAAATTGATTGTGTACATTTTCTAAAGGACCCTGACTAATACAACACACCTGTCCCAGCCTGAGCTGCTGCTCCAGTCCTCGGGTCAGGGTCTAGCAAGAGAGACAGTGGGGATGAAGGGGAAGAGATTCCAAGAGTGGAGACAAGACAGAGGTTCTGATCAATCTCATTTATTGAAAGGAAATCAGGGTATTTATATGCTTTTGCCATGTGTCTCGTAGGCATGGATAGATAACACGTGCACCTTGCAGGTGTGGATACTGTGTGCATATTACAGGCATGTATAGTGTGGATAGCAAGTGAGCCTTGCAGCTGGGGGCACTAAACAGCAAAAGAAGATATGTGGGAAAAACAAGATATTTATCAGAGTGTGCTCAGCTGTTGTAGGCTGTTGAAAAACAAGTTTCTTGTCAGGGTATATGGTTTCAGATGTCTGCAAAGATGATAGCCACTTTCTGCTAGAAGTTGGTTCCCAACACACACATGAAATGAGAATGTACAAAATTTTCCAAACTCTTCTATTGTTGGGATGAAGGGAGGGAGGGAGATACACACAGACATACAGAGAGAGAGAGAGAGAGAGAGAGAGAGAGAGAGAGAGAGAGAGAGAGACATATGTAGAGTGACTATGGGTCTGCATTGTTTCCTGTTTCCTGTAAAACAAATATTGAAGCCTAGAGCAAAAATTGCATAGAAAAACAGCACCATAGAATGGCCTGTTTAGGAGAAACTGAAACTAAAATCTAAGGAGTATCTATAATTGTATCCTACAGGGTGAAGAGTAAGTAACTTCTACTTCTCAGATAAAATTTAACCTCAAAAATAACTCCAGCAGAAATGTCAGGGGATCTGGAAGACACAACCTGGGGCTATGCCCATATCACTGTTCAGAAATTCTGCTACGAGTGGACCATTATTAACTTTTCATTATGCATGGAGGGAATTTAGAAAAGGATTACAAGTCCAGTGTTCTCAATAGAGTACAAAGACAAAGTAGCATGGTGTTTGAGAGTACTTCCAAAGAGGGGTGACAAAGAAAGGAAAGATTACCTGTCAGTTTACCTGGTGTTGCTCAGCTGTCCAGAGATCCCAGTTTGGGCAAAGTTCCAGTTGTGGATAATAAATGCCCAAGGAGAGAAATATCAGAATATGAAGAGACCCACTGTGGTAAGCTTTCTGAAAAACCAACACTGGGGATTTAAAAAGTTAATCCTTTGAGATTTTCTCCTCTCTCATCGATATTGGCTTCTCCCTGAAGACCAGCTCATCCTCTGCTGCAAGGTGGACATAGTAGAAGCCTTCTTCAGCATTCCTGGATAGAACATGACACCTACAATCCAGGATCCAAGGCATGTGTTGACAGATGACCTAGGGGACCTGTGGGAGAATTCCTTGTTCACAGACTGCTGCCTGTTGGTAGGTAGACATGAATTTAGGGCTCACAAGGCCATCCTAGCAGCTTGCTCTCCAGTTTTCAGAGCCATGTTTGAATATGAAATGAAAGAGAGCACTAATGAACCACATTGAGATCTATGACCTGGATCCCTAAGTCTTCAAGGAGATGATGGGCTTCATCTACCCCAGGAAGGCACCACACTTCCACAGACACTTTCTGGCCACTGGTGTGCTGGCAGCTGCTGACAGGTATGGCTTAGAGGCCCGAAGGTCATGTGTGAGGATGCACTCTGCAGGAACCTCTCTGTGGAGAATGCTGCACACACTCTCATCCTGGCTGACCTTCACAGCACAGAGCAGCTGAAGACTCAGGCCCTAAAGTTCACTGCACTTCATGCTTCTCACATCTCTGAGACCTTGGAGTAGAAATCAACGGTGGAGTCTTATTCTTACTTCATGGCTGAAGCATTCCACTTCATGATTTCTGCAGTGTTCTTTCTTGCAGCCTTCATTCAAATGCCTAAAGTGAGTGGGCTTGTTAGCTATGACCTACACCTGTCTTCCAACAGCAACAACTAGCATTGTTGACAATGAATTCTGGTTAGAGTGCAATATTGCTGGCACATTTACAGTGAATTGGGGAAAGGCAGCATAGTGGCTCAGGATTAACAACACCTGTAATATGTTCAAATGGTGGGTGGGGGGAAAGCAACACTGGAGTCTGGGACTCTCTTCTTGACATCTACCCTGTTGACTTTCTTGTTTGATTTTTGTCTGGTGTCTAGGAAACCAGGATTCAATTTAGGTGCTGGCCCTAAGCACAGCCCAACAGAGTTTCTTCAGAGAAACATGTCTGCATTGGACTGAGTAGAAGAGATGACCTGGGCCCAGAGGATAAGAGAAACAAAACCTGAATGTTTACTTATCATAGAAGAAAAGAAAATGAAGACTTTCTGTTTAAGGACTCAGAACTCAGCTGCAAAAGCAATTACTGCTCTCTCAGAGAACTCTTGTTCAGTTTCCAGCACACACAGGAAAGTTTTCAACCACCTGTAACTGGTGATCCGGAGGACCTGAGGCCCTCCTCTGGTCTCCTGGGCCACAAACAGCTCTGTAGACAAAACCTTAACCTAATAAAATATAATAGAAGTAAACTTTTGAAATTAGTCTGTGGTTTCCAGAGATGTTTATTTTCAGAATAGTCATGTGTAGTCCAATCAGCCAAGCTAAGCTGTGGATGTTTGTACAGACCCCTCTCTGTCCTATCAGTATTAGAAACACCTGGTCTTTCTTCTTGGAATTTATTTTTGGCAAATGAGCATTCCATCATCATGCTCTATGACAACTGAGAAGAGTAGACCAAAGTGGAGGGAGTCTACTCTTCCTGGGAGAGGTACGTTTGTGGTTGAAAGCATGCAAAAATATTTTATGTGTTTAAAAAAACTACCAGGGATTGATTCATTGTAAATTCATACTCCCCAATCCAGTAGATCTCAAACTTCCTAATGCTGTGCCCTCTTAACACAGTTCTTCATGTCATTATCAACCAAAACCATTAAAGTACTTGTGGCAACTCAACAACTACAATATTGCTACTTTTATGAACCATGGTATAGAGAGCTGATATAAAGGCTATCTGATATTCAACCCATATGAATGTGTCATTAGAGGGTCGAAGAGAATAGGAACCCACAGGTTGAGACCCATAGATCCAGGCCATGACTGCCAGCATACCAGGTAGATTGGTAACAGATCTTCTCCTACTTCAGACCCAATCCCACTATCTCAACCTCACCTCTGTCACACACTACCTATGGAAGTCTTCACTGCCCATTCTTCACATATCCTGTGGATCCCACAGATCTTCTCTTTCTAACCTCCATCCCCCCACTCTTTGCTCTTTCTCAGCCTTCTAGCCAGGCTTGCACCACCACTAACACAAGTACCACTCTTTCCATGGTAATAGAAGGATGAAAGTAGATCCACACCTCTCTCTTTGCTCCCCCACTGACAACTTCCATCTTTTCATTTTCAGCTGTATAGCAGGATATCTGCTCTGCTGTTTTTTTCTGTAAAGCACCAAGCCCAATGCATCACAAAGACAATATTTCCACGTTCTTTCTTCCCCCAAATCAGACCGTCACCTCACCCTCCAACCCCAGCAGGCATTAATGAAGAACACAAGAAACAACAGGAGATAGAAACAGTTATGGAAACAAATAACTCCATTACTTTCTCCTCCATCCCACCTTCATTCCCCTAAGCTCGTCTATACAGCTATATGTTCACAACAGCTGTATCCTTCCTTTCTGCCTGCCTACATCTGTTGTGAATCCCACAGACAATTCCTTTTAATCTCCCTCCCCTCACTTCTTGCTGTATTCTAGCCCCTAACTCCAGCATGTACTCACTGAACAATCCTGTCAGGGAAGCATGGAAGCTGCCTGTAGATCTTTCCCACTCCTTCAGTTCTTTTTTATTTGCACCTACCAGTCTAATTCCAAACTCTTTAGCAATCCTTCTGGGGTAACCACTTTTTATTGTTTCTCCCAATTGCAAGGAAACTAAGCAGAATCTGGTGTAATCTCTTCCCTCCTGAAAACCCCATTATACTTCTGACCTATCCCCATCCTAAATGTCACTTCCCTGAAGCAGGAAATCTAGAACCACCAGTGGCAATAAGGTCCAAGGAAAATTCCCGCCTGACAGCAATGACGGCTGTTTTCAATTCCCAACATGACTACATACACAATGAAGTACAATCAAGAATTCATAAAGATTTCATAAAAGTGTAAAGAGAAGATTAGGACGAGGCCTAGTAGTACAGGTCTTTAAATGCAGCATTTAACAAATGCATGCAGATCTCTGAGTTCAAGAACAGTTTACAAAATAAATTCCAAGTCACCCAGGCCAAAGCAGTGAAAGATGTAATAGAACCAAGGTGGCATGTTCAAGACTGGGCACATGGATCTAGGTTAGAATCTCCTTTTGATCAAGATGTAGAGCTTTTGGACCTTCCAGAACCTAGCTGGACTGCATGATGACATGCTTCCCAACATGGCAATAATGGACTGAATCTCCAAAATGGCAAGCCAGCCAAAACTAAATGTTAACATTTATAAGAGTTGCTTTGGTCATGATGTCTCTTCACAGCAATAAAATCCTAACTAAGACAACATACAGCAATCACATTCTTCAAATATCCAGAGAGGAAACAGAAGACAAGGAACAGAACTGCCACACAACACAGACAAATGTAGAAATTAGGATCTAAAGCTTTAACCATTGCAATGCCAGCATCTTAGATGCTAGCACAAACAACACAGTCACTAACAGTCAGGTCATTATGTCTACGCTAGAGTCCAGCTACCCTTACACAGCACTCCCTGAACATTCCAACATGACTGAAGCACAAGGAAAGACCTTAAAATATCTGTATGAATGTGATAGAGGTCATTCAGGAGAGAATGAAAAAATTCCTTTAACAAATTTATAAAAGCACATATAATAGTGTGAGGAAGGAAAGAAATCCATTAAAGAGATCCAGGAAAACAAAACAATCAGTGGAAGGAAATGAACAAAGTTGTTTAAGGCCTAAAAATAGAAATAGAATTGATAAAGAAAACAAATACTGAGAAAATTCAGGAAGTAAAGAATTTTAAATTTCTATACAAAGAATAAATGAAATAATAGTTGCTTCTTTGAGAAAATCAAGAAATTAATGAATCCAATTCTAAACTAACATAAGTGCAGAGACAAAATATACAAATTCATCTTATCAGAAATTAAAGGTGAGACATTAACAACAGATACTGAGAAAATCCAGAGATTCACAGGGATACACTTTACAAAACTGCTTCAGCACATTGGAAAATCTAAAATAACTTGAAATTTTTCTGGATATCTAACCCTTATCAAGGCAAAATCAAGGTCATATAGTCAACTAAACAGACATAACTCCTAATAAAGTAGAAGCAGTCAATAAAATTCACCTCATTTGCCCCCTTCCAAACACTATCCCCTAACCCTTCTTTCCTCCTTGTTGCTGTGTACAAGCTTCCAATTCAGGAGGGATTCCCTCTGGACCACAGCCAGGAAGGCCAAGCCATGAGAATTCCAGGTAGGGCATCTTCTCACAAACACATTCCAATCTCTCATTCCACTCCATGACTATCCCAAATTCCTTTTTCCCTCCTCTTCACTGTGTGCCAGTTCTCAACATGGACCTAGACCCCCTGGCTGGCCCTCTTCACCTGACCCTGTCTCTTCAATTCTCCAATTTTCTACCACTATTTCTCTCTCCAGGTACACTCCTTTTTCATTTCCCTTCAGGCAATTCAGGAGGCCTCCAGGGATATTCACTGATCTTAGCCTAATTTAGTACAAAGTCTCATATCAAGGTAGACAAGCCAACCCAGTAGGGGAAAGAAAGAAAGAGTAAGAGCAACAGAGTGAGAGAGTGAAAGCAAGAGAAAAGAATTACAGGCCACGGTTCAAGTAATCCAACCATTGATAACTATGAATTGTTAAGTCCAAGAATCTAATAGTTGCTGTGTTCCAAAGGCTGTCTGTCTCAGGTGGCCTTCTGTATATGCTGGAATTCTGAAGAAGTGTGCTCCAAAACAAACAAAAAGCAAAACTTTCTTTATCCATGTCCTTATATAGACTTCTAGTAAAATGTGAAGTGTCCCGGCCCACCCTATTCCACGCTGCCCCATGTTTGGGGGCCAAGTGACCCAGTTTGTTCGAAAGAGACAGGTCTAGCAAGAAAGAGTGAGTGAGAATGGAGGAGGAAAAGACTAGAAGAATGATGACAAGACAGGGTGTGTGATCAAGTCCTTTTTATTGAAAGCAAATCATGGGTATATATATAAGCATAAACAGGAGAACACAGCTGAAGACTCTTTACCACATATTTCTTGCAGCTGTGGGCACTAAACAAAAAAATGAGATATGTGAGAATAACAAGATGTTTGTCAGAGTGTGCTAAGCTGTTGTAGGCTGTTGAAAACAATCTCTTGTCTGGCTTGAGATGGCTGCAAAGATGATAGCCACTTTCTGCTAGGAAATTTTTAAAACTTTTCTGCTAGGAAAATTTTTTTAAATTTTTTAAAAGGGAAGGATGGGAAAACTTATAGAAAGCATGCCTGCCTTAGGTTGGAACAAAGGACCTCCAGCCCCCGTTTCTCCTCTTTGGATACTCAATATCCATTTGATTGAGCTGTTTTAGGATGGTGAGGCCTCCCAGTTATGGGAAAGGGTCTTGAGGTGTTCTCTTACTGTCTTTGACTATCTGGCTTAGCATGTAAGTTAGGGGTTAATCCTCTTCAGTCTCAATGACTGAGGTTTTAAAGTTCCCTACTTCCAGCCTGTAGTAATGGACCTGTATGGGTTTTATTTGAATAGCATCTATTTGTTGTCATACAAAAGCCATCAGTGTGTTGAACAGCATGGATCTGAGAGACAAGAGACTTACCAATGCCTGAATGATCAGTATAAAACCAGCAAACTTTTTAAAAGTCAACACATAATTTCCTCTGTTGGAAAAGTTAAAGGTCTAAGCCTTGTACCCACATATTTTGAATTAATAGAAATTATACCAATGAAACCCTTGAATTTGCATCAGTTTAGTAACAATTATACAGATTTCTACCAATGTATTATGGCTGTGTAATCCATTTTAGCTCTTCTTTCCTGTTCCAATGAAACCATTACTTTCCCCTAGATAGACAGCCTAATATTAACCACCTCAGTCCACAAGTCCAGGGTATTGGGGCGCCAACTCTTCATTACCTTCTTCAAGCTGAATATAGGCATTGAGATATTAGAAGAGGGATGAGGGGAAGGATAAATTGATAAGCCTCTGATGTCTGTCTTAACTGCATCCAACTGGAAGTCCAGGACATCAGTGGACATGCAGGTGACAAGAAGATTCATTCACCAAGGCTGTATATTTTGTAATATACACATCTCAAAACAAATTTTAGTATCAAGATAATTATTTTGTTTGATTTTCTGAAATCTAGTCTTCTGTAGGCCTACCTCTGTCATGTCTGATCCACATAATTCAGGAAGATATAACTACTACCTTAATGACCTCTTCTGAAAACACATAGGAAAACCCTTTTTCCCAAATCTGTCTGTCCTTGAGCCAGTAACCAGAAAAGCCTTTACACTGACCTTTTATCCAGAGGAAAATATAACTACACAAGTCATAATCACATCCATTTTGAAAGTTAAATTGGTCTAATACAAAGGATTAACACTATCTTTCTGTTCAGCTCTCTGCCTAGAGCAACTTTCTATTTATCTATTTATTTGTTTGGCTCTCTTGACTCAGAGCAGCCTGCAATTTACTCCTCACATCTTTAAATCCTTTTTCATCTGTTCTTGCTGACTTATTTCTTGCCCCATTTTCATTACTATGACCTACTGGTCTCGACATGGCAGGTTCTTGTGGCAATGACCTTTGTTTCACTTCTGACACTTCTGAATTTTTGGCAGACTCTTCTTCCAGTAATGTCCCTCACTGGGTCTTTTGTTCTTGCTGCCTTGCATTGAGTACCAAGTGTTTGGACCCATGCTGCTTCATGCTGCCCTACACTGGGTGCCAAGATGTCCGAGCCCACACTACTCCACACTGCCACATGTTGGGGGGCCAAATGACCCAGTCCGTTCAGGTCAGTCAACAGGGTCTAGCAAGAGAGAGATAGTGGGAATAGAAGGGCAAGAGAGTAGAAGAATTGTGACAAGACAGGGTGTGTGATCAAGTCCTGTTTGTTGAAAGGAAATCATGGGTATATATAAGCATATGCAGGGGAACACAGCTGAAGACACTTTACCACGTGTGCCTTGCAGCTGTGGGCACTAAACAATAAATGAGATATGTGAGAAAAACAAGCTGCTTTGTGCCAGGAGTTGGCTCCCAACAGTGAAGTCCAGTTTAAAGGTGTGCTTCTCCTGCGTCAATATCTGAATCACTGGTGTGTCTTCCTACATCAAAGCTCCAGAATAATGGGGATTTAAATACTCCAAACCAAGCAATAAAGATTTCATAGGTGTCTCCTGCATTTGTGAATCATAGTTCTTTATAGTTATAGTCAAGTTAATAACCAAGAATAGCCATTACAAAGGGCTACCTATGTATATGAATTAGATTTATTATTGGTGTTAGTATTGGTGTTTATTGTTATTATTACTATTATTTTTAAATTAGATTCTTTTCTCATACATACCTCCTGACCAGAGTTTCCTTTCCCTTAGATTTTATATCAAGCTAATTTGCTGAAAGTGTTTATTAGCCAAGGAATGTCCTGGTTCTCTTTTTTTCACCAAGTGAAACAGTTCACAGCCTGGTAGGTGGAACAGTGTGATATTACCTTATCAACTGAGAATTCCAAGTGAACCGGTTTGTATCTTGCCCCTTGTAGAAATTCCTTTAGCTTTCAGTGACCCAGGTGTGAAGCTTGATAAATCTGATGGATGAACTGCTTCACAAACTCCTTAGGATGTAAGATGGTAAGGCCTTCACTAGTTAGCAACCATCCATCTCTTCTGTAAATTTCTTTGCATTTATATTGATCTTGTTAGTCTTCAGCAGTATATTCAGGGATGGCTGGGAGCTCAGTGGGTGGCAAGGCTGCCAGGATGTTGGTGGTGAAAGCTTTTGTGGTTTCTCTTGTGAATTTGTTAGCTTGTATGTTTCCTCAGGCTATTTTTGATGTTCCTTTTTGATGCTCAGGGCAGTGAACCATGTCTACTTTGAGAGGAAGCCATAATGCCTGCAGAATAAAAGCAAATATTCCTTTCCTATTTTTGATATTCTTTACTTCAGCTGTCAAAAATCCTCTCTTGATATATGAACCCATGTATGCCATCCATGGTAAAGACATATCTATTAGTCAGTATAAATGTTGGCTATCGTCTCCTCTACAAATTTCAAAGCCTGAGTTAGAAAGCTGTCAACTTAGCCTTGTGGGTAGTTGTGCCTGGCCTCAGAGCAGGTGACCAAACAACAGAGTTAAAGTCCACCACGGCCAACCCTGCATACCTGGTTCCACTCTAGATGATGCCACTCCCATTTATGAAGCAGATTCACTCTGTATCTGGCCAGAGTATGTTAGTTTATTCTGGCCTGATATGGTGAACATATCTATACAGCTATCTATACAGCCATCATGCTATATGTTTGAGGATAGGTCAGGTATCAGAAGGACTGGGTTTAGGACTCATGATGGGTTATATCTTATGTGAGGGGGATTCAAAAGTAACACCCAGAGGTGCACCAATCTGGCATTGGACAGCCATTGGCTAGGTGGATTCTTGAGGATCTTTTCAATAGCATGGGGGTGGTAATAACAAGTTCCTGTCCCGTGGCTTTCTTGTCAGTGTCCTTAACCAGCAGGTTAGTTGTAGCTATGATACAGAGGCAAGCTGGCTCTTCTTGAGCCATCAGTCACAGCTATTTAGGAACATAAAACTTGGATTTTTTCATGGGCCCAAAGTTTGGGTGAGCATACCCTTGGTTATCCCTTTTCTTTTATCGATGCACATGTAGGAAAATTTGTGTGTCTATAAAGGTCAGTGACAGTGCCTTCAAGAAGGCTTTTTTCAAGGTCTTAAAAGCCTTGTCTATCTCAGGGATCTGTCCTATCTTATCTTCTTGGCCACTGATGGCCTCATATAGTGGTTTGGCTATCTCAGTGAATCCTGAAACCTAGAGTCTACAAAACCTGACATGTCCCAGTAATTCCCATACTTGCCTTATGATGATGGAACTGAGATGCTAAGGATTGGCATCTGGGCTTCTGACAGCATGTGTTGGCCCCCTTTGTGTATGTACCACAGTTAGGTGACCTCATGTTGACAAATCTGGGATTTATTAACAGAAGCTCTGTTGCCCGGCTGACTCAGCTCCTGTAGCAAGTCTCATGTATTCTTCTGACATGACTCCAATTTGGGGGTAATATGCAGGTAATCCCCACTTTGGCCTCTGTGGACATTGGTTATTGCCTGATTTAAACTTGAATGGCTTCAGCCTTTAATTGCACTAGAACTGAGGCCCAAACATGAACAAGTCCTATTGGGTTCTTTTTTGCCCAGACTTCAAGGACTCCTGTTAGGAATCTCTGAAGGTAAGGAGAGGCTTAGATAGGGACTGATTGAGGGAACAATTAATACTCTCCTTTCAGGGCCAAAGTGAGAACATGGAAAAAGCCATTCTTATCCAGCACTTTCAGTCCCTCTGGGTCAAAACGAATTTGGGCTCCCATTTGGTGAGAAAAATCTCTTCCTATCAGGGCATATGAGCACCCAGAGATAACCATGAATTAAAGGATTATCTATCCAACTCCCAAGTCTATCTTTCTTTGGTTAGTCCTTGGAAAGGTCTTGGTGCCCATTGTCCCTGTGCCCATGTTTTTTTTTTTTTTTTAATTTGAAAATGGCCCCAGTGCTTGTTTCAAGACAGAATGTTGTACCCCTGCAGTCACCAAAAAGTATATGGGTTTCCCCTTCTCCTTTAGGGTTACCAATGGCTAGTGGAGTAGGGTTGAGCCCCAAGACTCTCAGTCACATAGTTCTTCCTATATGAATGTATGAATCTGCTTACCAGCAAAACCATCCAGGTAGTGAATTTGTTGACAGATATCAGGGGTAGTTTGTTTAACAAAATCCATATTTGCCACTGATTAGTTTCTCTTATTACTGGGTCAAAGGGAGTGTAGTTCCTATAGGCTTCAAAAAACCCTTCCTAGATATTCTCCAGGGCTCTCATTATTTCACCTGGCTTACCTTAGATTTGTGGGTTAGTTTCCCTTATATAAACTACCTACCAGCTTCTCTGTGGCCCACCCAAAACACTTTGGTGTTATACCCACAGCCTCTTTCAACTTTCAACAGTGTTAAGTCTCAGTCAGATTTGGTCAAATGTAAGACTGTATCAATATTAGCCTAGACTTGGGTGGGCAGTCCATTTGCTCCCAGAACCAATTTGCAAGGATCTCCCAAAATTCTATATCTTCTGTTGTGAAGAGAACCTGTAGCAGTTGCTGACAGTCATCCCAGGTAGGTTAATGAGTCAGCATGATTGAAAATAAAAGACCTATAATATCTGAGGGTCTTTCTGAAAAGGGGTGGTGGTGGTTACAATTTCCATTTATAAAGGTCATTATTGGTCAGTGGTACATAGGTCATAAACTGTCACCCAGTACATCTAGGTATTAAGAATATTGGAGGAGTAAGGTCATAGTAGAGTCAGCAGTCTGGTACAGTAAAGCAACACTCAGTACAGCCTGAGTGTGAAGTGAACTCCAGATGAGAGTCAGGTAAATTATGGGCTGCTCCTTCCTCTTCTTGTACCTGTTGGGCTAGGGCAGGGGCAGGGGCAGGGGCAGGGGCAGGGGCAGGGGCAGGGGCAGGGGCAGGGGCAGGGGCAGGGGCAGGGGCAGGGGCAGGGGCAGGGGGCTGGGGCAGGGGCAGGGGCAGGGGCAGGGGCAGGGGCAGGGGCAGGGGCAGGGGCAGGGGCAGGGGCAGGGGCAGGGGCAGGGGCAGGGGCAGGGGCAGGGGCAGGGGCAGGGGCAGGGGCAGGGGCAGGGGCAGGGACAGGGGCAGGGACAGGGATATAAGGAAAAGTATTGAAATCTTCCTTGGGGGAAGAGGAAAGAAGCAAGGCAGGAAGGAGGCCAAGGGAAGAGGGTGGAGAGTTGTGCAAGATTTCAACCAAACAGGTGGCTTTTTTACTATTACTGCCATGTGGAAATATTTGACATTTGGTCAAGGTGGCCCTTGGCCTCATACACAAAAAGCTTCACCTTGTAGATTGTAGGGGAATGAAAAGTTCCCTCTTCAGTCCATCCTAGTTCATAAGTGGGCTATATATTCCTATAAATGATGATCAGTTTCCTGTGAATAACTGCCAGACCTCAACCTACTATGACTTGGTGGAAATTATGAAATGTCTGAACACTAAACCCAGTGAGGTACTCTGTTCCTGTCCACTCTTAGGGATCTAAAAATCTTGTATACAGGAACAAAAGCCACAGACAAAATACACACAGAATAAAACAGATGCACTAGCATAGAAACCATAAACAAAGTACACATGGACAGACACAGAATAATGTTCCCAGGAAAGCAAAACCAAAAAGAATAGGCTGTTGGGAGCCAACTCCTAGCAGAAAGCGGCTATCATCTTTGTCGTCATCTTGAGCCATATACCCTGACAAGAGACTTGTTTTCAACAGCCTACAACAGCTGAGCACACTCTGATAAACATCATGTTTTTCCCACATATCTTGCTTTGCTGTTTAGTGCCCCCAGCTGCATGGTGCATGTGGTAAAGAGTCTTCAGCTGTGTTCCCATGCTTGTGCTTATAAATACCCAGGATTTCCTTTCAATAAACAAGCCTGTGACTTGATCATGAAAGACCCCCGCAAGGGGACCATCACTCATGTCCGGACCTGTATGCACCCAAGGACACACGAGAGACCTTCTTGATGCAATTGCAGAGAAGGTTTAATTGCGAGGGCCCTCGGGTTGGAACATATCTCAGGCAGGAGATAAAGGATCTGACCCAGAACACAGGAAATGGGATATTTATGGGTAGGGGTTGGGGAGAGTGGGAAAATTTGGCACTGTTACATATGGTTGGATATTTCAAACATCAGCAACTTGCAGAAGTGGCTACGTGTGAGCTGGCAGGATGACTAATTATTTTGACCATGAAACCTAGGACTTCTCAGAAAGGGGGAGAGAAAAGTAAACACCAGATAGCCCATTACTTACTTGGGCTTGTCTGGGCACGTCCTTGCATGCCTTTTCATTTTTTCATAAGTCCCTGCCCCTGGAGGGACTTAATGTTTTTATTATGGCTATATTTAATAAGTCGTTGGTGGTCTTCGCTGACCATGAATTTCTGTTATTGTTTCAATGCTGCTTTCAAATTTTGTTCTCACAATCACACACTCTGTCTTGTCTCCATTCTTTGCATCTCTTGCCCCTCCATCCCCACTCTCTTTCTTGCTAGATTCTGTTGTCTGATACCCTTGGACCAGAGCACTTAGACCCCAAGCATGGGACAGAATGGTCCTCAACAATAGGCTGTCTCAGATAATCTTCCTTCCTGTGAATCAAAGGTCTACAGACACACCCAATTCATAAATCAGTTGAAAACTACTAGGTTTTCCAGATGGGGTTCATGAGAGTCCTCCATAGTCCCAGACTGAGCAACCAAAACCAAGTCTGCTCTGTCCCTCTTGGCCTCTAGATTGAACAGAATAAGAAAACACTGTAGTGACAGTTGATAAAAACAAAAAACAAACTTAATGATCAGAAAAGAAAAAAATAAAAACAAACAAAAACCTCAACTATTTGGGTCAGAGGTATTCAGCAACTCCCAGATGAGCCCTCATATATAAGGGTCTGCAATTCACTGAAGAATGATACCAAAAACTCAAATGATGTGCAACAACAAAAAGCAGTTATTTTGCAGAGATTCAACATGTCGGGGTATGCCATACATTGGGCAGGAAGATGGAAGTGTGTGCTTCCTAGGGTTAATATAAAACCTGTTAGTGTAGGAGCAGGTGACATTTATGATTCTTTTCCATGACTGGTTGGTTCTATCTGCCGTGCTGTGGGTGACTTTGAGATGGGTCAAGAATCTGGAAGGTTTTGTGGTAGTTTTTTTTTATAAAGAATCATTGCTGATTAACTATTTGGGGCCTGGGCTTGACTTAGACCACATGGTGCACAGTCCCTGGAAGGTCCTGATTTGCTGCTCATGGGGGTGGATTTTATTGGAATTGACTAGTTCTGGGAAACAGAAACACAGGATATGTAGATTTGTAGCTTTAAATACCTGAGAAAATTTTGAAATGTTAGGAAAGAGGTCTGTGTGTCATTTACTAAAATTATACATGGCCACCAAAAAACCTTTATTGATTTTTTTTGTAAACATTGACTTCAACTGTAAATAGAATAATATCAGATTCAGGAGTCAAAAAATGCTGATTCAATCTTTGGCTTTTGAAAATACCAATTCAGAATGCAAAACTATGATATAATCTTTAAAGGCAAGATCAACACCAATAGAGAAATGGATTAGAGATTTAGCTAATTTTGGAGCACAAGTTTGATTTTTTTATTGGCAGGGTGGGAGAGAAAATATTTATTATATCTTACAGGTTATGGCCTGCCATCCAAGTAACCTAGGGAATCAGTGAGAACCTGGAGTCAGAAAGCCAACCAGAGACCCTGGAGGAATGTTCCTTACTACTAGATTCCTGGTTGGCAATTAGCAGCTTTTTTTTTTTTTTAAACCTGAAAAGACCACCTACTTATCCCCAGCAAAGCTCATCTCTCAGTATGGACATAGCTACTAATCTTTCTGAAACAGTTCTACCAACTGAGATTCATACTTTGAAACTTTTGAGATTTGGAGGGCAAATATCTTTTTAAACATCATAAAAGTAAATATATAAATTTCAACATATATGTTTGCTATTGCTATCAATATATTCTGATATGCTAAATCTTTTTGTTGTTTATATTGTTTTTTTTTTTCTTTTCTCCCCTCCATCTGCTTTCATACCATTTTAATTACTTGCATGTATTAAGGTCAGTTCTAGGTTGAGGAACTAGCAATACAATAGATGCAAATAGGTGCACATGTTTATGGCGCTAATTTCATAGAAATCAATTCTAAATGGTGTTACAAAAAATCAGAATGGCAGATGTTTTAATTGTGGTAAGCCAAGTCATTTGAACATGGATTGTAGGCAAGGCATTGCTAGAAACAATGTTGTTGTGGTGGTTGGTTTGTTCTGTTTTCCTAGAAATGACCCAAAGATAAGACCTCAGCCTTCTGGAATATGCAGAAGGTGGGGCAATGGCTGGCACTAGACTAGTAATTCAGATCAACAAGGGATAGGAATCATAACACTTTGACAACAGTTAATACCCTAGGAGGCCTCCTACAACTTTGATTCAAAATCATTCCTCCATTATATGTGTACCCATTTGTCTTAGTTAGTGTTGCTATTGCTATAGTAAATCACTATGTCCAAAAACCAACTTGAGAAGGAAAGGTTTTATTTGTCTTATAATTCCAGATTATAATCTATCATTGGAGAAAGTTAGGACAGAAACTCAAACAGAAATGGACAGGAGGCAGGAGCTGGTAACTGGCTATAGATGGATGGGGTTTATTGACTTGATTCTATATGGCTCATTCTGCCTGATTTTCTATAGAGCCAAGGCTCACCAGTCCAGGGATGGCACCACCAACAATAAAATTGACTGTCCCAAAATGATCACTAATTGAGAAAATATCCCACAGCTGAATATCATGAAAGCATTTTCTCAAATGAGGCTCCTCTCTTTCTGATGACTCTAGGTTATGTCAAGTTAACAGGAAACTAGCCAGTAAACCATTTTTTTTTTACATAGATCATTTGGCTCTTTCATATACACATTTTTAGAGACACATACATACATGCATACATACATGCATACATACATACATACACTATATATACTACAAACCCCAGAGCCAGCTCTTAATTGAAGTGGACCAGCCCAAAACAATATTTAAATGCCACTCATATGTAAATGACACCTGCATCCCTGTAAAAATGAATTTAAAAAGCTGAGAACAAAGAGTACTTAGAAACAGGAAAAAATCTGAGCTCTATAAATTGAGGATAGTGTAGGAGGGAGCTGAGATATGCCCCAGACTGGGGGAAAGTGTGTGCAGGATGTCTGCATGCTTGAGGGGCTGCTCATTTACTTCCTCCCCATCCTGCCATGTCTACCTCCCTGCTTGTACTTTACAATAAACTACAGATACATCAAGTAACTTAAAAAGCAGGACATTTACACAGTGTGTGCGTGTGCATGCGTGTGTGAGTTTGTGTGTGTGTGTGTAGGGGCCTGGGTAGGAAAGAGACCAGACAAAACCAAACAGGGCTTGGAGTGGAGAAGAGAAAAATAGGAAGTAGGGAATATCTGTCCATTTTCCTTATTACCTGTAGTATCTGCAATAGTCTCTAATAATACTAGCATCTAGAGTGTCTATAGGTGACACTTTGGATTGATCATTTAAGGGGTATTATGTCCAAATTCTATTGCAAAAGTGAATAAGTTTAGGATCACTCATGTCATGTTCGTGCAGAAGAATCTGGAGATTTTCTAAAAGACATCCCTAGAAAGAGTGAGACAGCATGGACAATACATTTCCTGTGAATGAAAGAGAGGGCTGGAGGAAGATTGCACTGCACCCCATAGTCATGGGAGACTCCAGGATACAGGTTAGACTGGAGGAAGACAGAAGCTGTTCCGTGTATTTTCACCTCATTCAGTGGGAGTTAGGGGCTTTGCCTAGTGAATCCAGGAGAGACTGGTCAAATGGCATCAGGGTTTTTGTGGAGGCCAGAAGGCAAGGATGAAAAACCAATTTCTAGGAGAGTGATGGCATCCACAAGAAAGGGTCAGAGAAGCACAGGGAGTCACAAAACCCATGAGGACCTAAGGGAGCTGGGGGATGACAGGCAACTCTGAAAGGAAGACAGGAGAAGAGGGTAGGAGGGTGTTCAATAGCCCTATTGTGTCTAAGAACTCATAGATATACATACCTGTTTCCTGAATGCTGGGATTAAAGGCCTGTACTACCAGGCCTGGACCTAAACGTCTATTAATATTTTTACATGATCTTCATAAATCTAGATTGTAGTTTATTCCAGATATTATCAATTTGACCATTGAGAACAGCCATCACTGCTGTCAGGCAGGAAGTTGTCTTTGCAACTAATAGTTTTGGTCACTTGAGATTCAACGTGACCAAATTTCAGTGAACAAATGGGCTTGCTAGTAAGATGAGAGCAAACAGGCAAAGACACAGAGCTTCCTTCTTCCATGTGCTTATATAAGCCTAGAGCAGAAGGTGTAGCCCATTGAAGGTGTGTCTTCTAGTCTCAAGATCTGGATTAAAGGTGTGTGATTTCCTGCCTCAAATCTCAGATTAAAGGTGTGTGTTTTTCTACCTAAAGAGTGTATATTTGAACTGGATCTACCTACTTTAACTTAGTCAAGAAATTAAAAAAAAAAAAAAACATGCCTCCAGTTTTGTATGTTACTTAAGTCCACAGGAAGTCCAGACATGAGGAATAGCCATCACCAGTATACTTACTATCATCAGTCTTTCATAAATCAAGGGATCATGTCAATCTCTGCACAGTTATTGTTTCCCATATGCTTGTTTACAGTGATTCCTGCCATAAAGCTATTCAGGGAAGGGGTGTTTTACTTAACTTGTCAGAAGTCTGGATGTTCACAAAAGGCATGTGAAAGAGCTCCTGTCTATTGGTCAGGAAGCAGAGCCCCAACCCTCTGAAGGTGGCTTTCTTCTTTCTTGTGTGTTACTCCATTTAGACCCACAGAATTTGTGATGACTCCTCCCAATTTGGTTTGTGGTTTTCTAGTTCCCCTCAGAATATCCTCCTTAAAAATACTTTTTCAGAGCCACTTATGGGTGTGGGTTAGAAATATCCTAAATGCTTCTTAATCCAATCTCTTTAGTTGGTATGATTCAGCTTCTCAGTACCTCTTACTGTGTGTTGCCCACTGGTGAGTTCTGTCCTTTACAGACTTGGACTGCATGCTTGGTCTGCTGGCCCTGAAAAGAGAGAGATTTTGCTGTTTTCCAAGGTCTGTAACATATATTCATGAGCTATCAAAGATTTGAAGTTGATATTGCTGCCCTTATGTAAAAGGAAGTGTAAAATTCTGCCTACATCTCTTATCTCTCGAGTTTGTCTGTCTTAGACCTATAATCTGGCAGACATAAACATAACTACAACAATTCAATCAGATCAGCAACTCCCAGCTCTCCTGTTAGTCTGGCTTCAATGCTGCTCATCCTTCAGGATAAATCAGTTAATTGGTTGTGATTTTTGATTCTTCCTTGGACTTATTGCTAGTATTAGCATCAGGTTCTTTTAAGATCTTGGTGGGAGGAAACACAACCTCAAATCAGAGTCCTCAAAAGACTGGAATCTCATCTTTCACAGTTTCTGGAAACGTATCTAAACTGAAGACGTCCTAACCAGTCTTATCTCCAGAGGTGATCTAGTAGTTTATTTTCTAATGTGTTCATTGTAAAAGAAACTAATATTCATATGTATTTATTGTCACCTCTGAGGCCTTCTGCCTCCACATGTAATTTTTGGCCTAGCACTGGAAGGTTATAGTTTCTATAAAATCTATTCTAGGCCTAGAATATTATTAGCATCTAAGAATTATATCTGAATAAGCTCACTCCCTCATAGTTCTTTATGAGCTCTGGCTTGGTGATCTAAAATTCCTTTCCAGTGTAACTGATTCAATCTGGGTTTTTTACAGTTTTTCCTAACTGCTCTGCTTGGCCTCATACTAACTTTGGCAATATATTCTGCTCCTCTGGCTCTTTCTGGTTCTCTGAATCTTTCTGTCTTTCTGTACCCATGTCTCCATTGTTCTCTCTTCTACCTGTCTTGGTAAAACTCTCCTGGAAAAACTGCCTCCTCTCTTTCTTTTCTCTCGATACTGTCTTCTTTTTTCCATTTTTTTTATTTAGTTGCATCACAGATGTTGTGCTATCCCAGTCTGCCCTCAGAGTTCTTCAGACCCCCCTACCCCTTTGCCTCAGAGAGGGTGCCCATTGGCACTCCCCCACCCTGAAGCATTAAGTCTCTACCAGGATTAGGCACATCCTTTTCCACTGTGGCCAGACAAGGTAATTGTCTTAGTCAGGGTTTCTATTCCTGCACAAACATCATGACCAAGAAGCAAGTTGGGGAGGAATGGGTTTATTCAGTTTACACTTCCACATTGCTGTTCATCACCAAAGGAAGTCAGGACTGGAACTCATACAAGGCTGGAAGCAGGAGTTTATGCAGAGGCCATGGAGAGATGTTGCTTACTGTCCTGCTTCCCCTGTGTTGTTCATGTTGCTTTCTTATAGAACTCAAGACTACCAGCCCACGTATGGCACTACCCAAAATGGTCCCTCCCCTTTTGATCACTAATTGAGAAAATTCCTTATAGCTGGATCTCATGGAGGCATTTCCACAGCTGAAGTTCCTTTCTTTGATAACTCCAGCCTTGGTCAAATTGACACACAAAACCAGCCAGTTCAATTGACCCCTTGTCAACCTGACACACAAACACATCACTATTAAGCCTCAACCCTTACTTTCTTATTCATCCCCAAGATCTGAATAACTTTAAAAGTCTCATAGTCTTTGAAAATTCTTACACATTAAAAATTCAATCCCTTTGAAATATCCAATGTGTTTTAAAAATTCAAAGACTTTTTACAATTCAAAGTCTCTTAATTGTGGGCTCCACCAAAATACTTTCTTCAGGAAAGAAATATATCAGGGCACAATCACAATCAAAAGCAAAATAAAACCATAACTGTACAATATGTGGGATCCACTCATGATCTTCTGGGCTTCTCAAAGGGTTTGGGCCACTTCTCCAGCTCTGTCCTTTGTAGCACAGACTTTGTATTCTAGGCTCTAGCTGCCTCAATACTTAGCTGTATCTACATCTGTTTCAGTTAGCTGCTAATAAAACCTCTCAGAGGACAGCTTCTAGCTCTCCTATATGTCATGCTCCAAGATTGCTTATCCCTCAGTATTAGATGAATCACTCAATTAATTTTTATTTTTTTATTCCTCTGTTAGACTTATTGCAAACTATAAGCATCAGTGACTCTGTATCTGGGACTTTTGTGGCCTCCATAGGGGGATCCCCTGTTTCAAATCTGACATTTAGGACATTTCTAAACCACACCCTTAAGTGACTTTGAAAAAGGATTTCCAGGGAGGATTTCCTGAGGGGGGACTACAAGGCCATCATCCAAATTGGGAGGAATCATCACAAGGTTTATAGGTCTAATTGGAATAACACACAGGAAAGAAGAAGGCCACCCTCAGAGTTTTGGGCTCTGTTACCTGCCCACACCATATAGAAGCTCTTCCAACTGCCTTCCTTTTTGTGAACAATCAGACTTCTGACAAGTTAAGGAAAATACCTCTTCCCTGATCATGTTTGTAACAGGAATTAGTGTAAAACCAGCACAAGGGTAAATAATAGCTGTGCAGAGATTGACATGATCCCTTCACTTATGGAAGATTGACTACATTAAGCAAAATACACTGGGGATTGCAATTCATATTGCCATCTGGGATATCTCTGGAATTAAGTAAAACTGGAAGGCATCTTTTTATTGGTTAAGGTGAAGTAGATCCACTTATAAGACAGATTTTAATGTAGAAAAAGAGACACCTTTACTCTGAGTTTTGTGGCAGGAAACCACACACCTTTAATCCAGATCTTGAGATTAGAAGACACACCTTCAACTGGGCCACACCTTCTGCTCTAGGCCTATATAAGCACATGGAAGATGGAAGCTCTGTGTCTTTGCCTGTTTGCTCTCATCTTACTAGCAAGCCCATTTCTTCATTGGCATTGGAGCCTGCTTCTTCAGAATCACAGCATATACTGAAGAATATCTGAGACTTCAAACCTTGTGGACTAAGTAAGTACTGACTTTAGCCATTGTTGTATTAACTGGACATCAGCCTATAAGTTTTATCTTATATCCACTTT